>NC_060215.1:124279166-124613333 GCF_021130785.1 Homalodisca vitripennis | reverse complement strand
TATTTATTTAGTATTTTAACTTATGTGTAAACACATTGTAAATTTAGGTATAAAAATTATAAAATGTGTTGTAAACAAGCTTTTTTTATAATTGTATCCATACCCTTAACAACTCTAGTTAAATTTAGTCCAGCAGTTATTCTTCAGCAGGTTAAAATCAAGCAGGGTCTAGAAAATCCAGAATACGGTTGGAAACACTTGGTGTATTTTAATATATAGTGTCTACTTTTCGTATTATTACAATCTCTCCCTTTTTTTAATACGTGCTTCTCTGTAAGTTACATAATTACATTATGAATCCTTTCATACTATCAACCGATTTAAATCACGAAAAATGTAACCACAACCATACAGGTTGTCCCACGAAAAAATATACAACAGTATTAGTCAATAAGGTTAGAACAGTGGTTTATAAACGCCTGTCCTCGCAAGCAGGTGTTTATTTTTTAAAACACTGCCCAATTCACTTAAAGATGCCCCAACGCCTAACGTATTAAAGAATCGCCTTTAACACTTCTTGTGGTTTTTTTCCATTCAACTAGAAGACCGCCCAATTATAAAACTAAGTCTACTGTAATAAGTGGGTTGCATTGGCGATTAATCAAAGAGGATTAATTGAAAAATTGTATTAAAGTTTGATATACATTGTAAATATTTTAATTACAGCAAAAAACATTTTGGATATTTTATTTTGATATTGAGCATTAGATAACAGGGAAACTATTTCGGACCCATAAATAGATAGGCAAATTATAGTTAGCGCATACAGGGAATTACTTTCTTGTATCACGAACCACAGAAAATAAGTTGTTACATTAGTTTAAGAAATAAATAACCCTCAGAATTTGACTGTATTACAGTTACATTGCCGAAAGAGATAGTTCAAACCATTTCAACTATTTTATCTAATATTATCAGCTTCAAATTCTCTCGGCAAAAGAAACTTTTTCCTGAAAATTAAAAACGAATCATAGTTGCCTCTATAAAAAATTAAACATTAAAGCGATAAGCTCGCCTAATTATTCTGTTGTCAGTTTATTCAAAAGTATTTGAGGAGATCATGAAAGTACGATTAGTTCAATATCTAAATAATGTACATTTTTAGCTCTATGCCATACGGTTTCACAAAGGGCAATTCTCCTGAAAATGCTCTTATTAATGACACAAATTGTATCTACCACAGTTTTAACGAAGATAAAAAGACTACGGGATGATGAATAAAACAGCGTTTGATCTTGTAAATCACAAATATCCTTTACGCAAACTAGAATCAATGGGAGTGAGGGAAATTCCTCTAAAACGGTTTGAAACATTTAGCTCTTGTTTTATATTAAAATTGGCAACACGGGAACAGTTTTTACTTTATACAACTATTTTAAAGTACAAAACCTATATAAATAATGTTTTTGGAGTTTAAAGTTAAGAAAGAGCTGTTCAGACAATATTTTGTTCATCTAAGTACACAATATTTATATAGTTTACCATGTGATATAAAACTATGTCCTAGTATAAGAATTTTAATAATATTCTAATATTATAATATTCTAATATGTTTATTCTTGCTACAATTATGAATTGGCTACAATTTTTCACCGAACAAATTTTAAAGGAGGTGGTGTGGCAATTTTTGTCGAATCACGATTGAAATTTCAACCCTTCAGGATGGATTACTGCTGTGATCTAGACTTTGAGGTGGGGGGAATTAAAATTGATACAAATTCCGCGGAAAAAATTATAGTGATTGGCAAATCCCCAAATGGATGTAACGAAAACTTTCTTGAAAAGTTTGAAACTTTACTAAATTTTCTCAATTCAAAATCTTGCTACAATGACCAATTTTTTTTCTAGAGCAAAGTTTAAATGTAAATTAAAAAAATAGAACTTGATTTGAGCTCTGTATTCTATTAAATCGTATTGTTGTTTTCCTTGTTGTTCCACCGCATTTGTTAGTATTCTGCCGGAGTTTCATTGCTGTTAGTTAATGCATTACTGCCTAATGTGTTAATGATTGTGCAAAGTATATATTAATTAAAACCATTTGTAAGTTTTGGTAGAGAATAAAAAGACAAAACCCCGACCTTAAAATATTCATCCAGCCAAAATAACAGCTCAGGCCTAACCCGAAATTTCCAGTAAGCTAGTATTACTCCTAAACGGAATGAGGTGAGTTTAAAGTGTTTAAACATAAATTCCGATCGTACAAACTAATGCTTAGTTTATGATTCAATTCTCTATCTATCCTCATACTCCAATTGTGTGGTTGTAACCTAAAATGTTTTAGTCAGAAATACCTATCGAGTGTCTCATTTAATTTTTTGAAAGCTTGTTAGCAGGATTCTCTAAAATTCATTTTTTCAATTATTCGAATCGTTTTATTTTACAATTCCAACGCTCTTAAAAGTTTATTTTGTGCGAACGCCCTCTACAATCCCTAGTAAAAGTTTGGGTAAATCAGGCAATAATACGCTTTCATCAGTACTTGATTAGGGCAGTATATGGATAGGGACCTCAAAACATATATAACTGAGGCCAATTTTGCACTATGCGTGTATTCCATGTCAACCCTCGATGTATCTGTATTCCAAGGAACTTCAAGGCATAGACTTCTTTTATCATGGAATCTGCTGCAAAGCATCTGCTGGCCCAGGAATTAATAGAGTGCCTGCGGAAAATGGACTCTACCGCTTCTCGAGAGACGTCCCAACCACCCGTCACAGCCAGAGGAGTTCAAAATAATGGGCGGAAGTCAGATCAAGCCCTTGAGTCTCCAACTGCACCACTATTGACTACCTTGCAGCCACCAGCCGCATCTGAGCACCGCACACTCCTGTATGAATCCTTTGCGGAAGCAGTGAAATGCCGCTCACCGGTGCGACAAGTCGGCCCATCAAGCACCATCACAGACACAACGGAGCAAATAAACTGCCTTCCTCTAAAGTGTCAAAAAACAAAATAAAAATAACAGAATTGGGGTACAATAAGTTCAGAAAACCAGACAAAAAACGACAAGCAAAACAAAATCAAATTCACAAAATTCCAAATTTAACTCGTGCAGTTTCCGTCGTGCATCAAAATGCGCAGTCTGCCACCAATAAAGTTGATGAGCTAATGCTCATGGCAGAAGAGCTGCACCCCGAAATATTTGTTGTTTCTGAACATGGCTTCACGGCTGAGACTGTCTCTATGTTCAGAATTGACAATTATGTATTGGCTACAATTTTTCACCGAACAAATTTTAAAGGAGGTGGTGTGGCAATTTTTGTCAAATCACGATTGAAATTTCAACCCTTCAGGATGGATTACTGCTGTGATCTAGACTTTGAGGTGGGGGGAATTAAAATTGATACAAATTCCGCGGACAAAATTATAGTGATTGGCTTATACAAATCCCCAAATGGATGTAACGAAAACTTTTTTGAAAAGTTTGAAACTTTACTAAATTTTCTCAATTCAAAATCGTTGAAGTTCATCATTACCGGTGACTTCAACATCGATGTGTTAGACCACACCAACCCTCTGGCCCAGCGACTACGGGATATTCTCACTTCTTTCGGCTTAATTTGGTCCGTGAACTCGCCAACTCGAGTGACCGCTTCGTCGAGTACAGCCATCGACAACGTCATTACTAACGTAATAGACTGTTCTGTTTCTGTCATAGATGCGGCCATCTCAGACCACTACGCACAGGAAGCCGTAATATTACACCATAACCCAAAATTTGAAACTCCGTCAATAAAAAGAAAACGGGATCTAAAGCCGGCAAACAAAGAGCTTTTTAAGAAGTTTCTAATGAAAACATCATGGGAATTTCTGGATTGCTTTGAGCGGGTGGAGGATGCTTTTAACGCGTTTTTCGACTGTTTAACTCACTGCCTAAATTTGACTTGTCCATTCAAAAATTTTAAAGAACTTAATAAGAAAAAGAGTAATGCCTGGATTACTCAGGGCATACTCTATTCAAGAGAAAGACTAAAATTTTATCATTCAATATATGTTAAATCTGAAAATGAGGATTTCAAACGCTTTTTTCGAAATTTCAAAAAGGATTACCGCAAAGCCATAAGAAACGCCAAGGCACGAGACGTTGAAAACCAACTAAAACAATCCGATAATCTTTCAAAAAGCGCCTGTAATATAATTAACCTAAACACAAAACAACAAAATACTTCAAAATTTTCAATTCCGAAACTTAAAATTAATAACAAAATTATTGATGATCCATTAAAAGTTGCAATTGCGTTTAATGATTTCTTTTCAACTGTTGCTGGAACAGACAGTTCTTTGAATCAGAATATACCCTGCGGAGGGTTATTGACTAGATCGGCCTCGTCCATGTTCCTTCGTCCTGCGAGTGAGGTGGAGGTGGCCCGTATCATGCAGGATCTCAAACCTAAGAGGTCTTGTGACATTAATGGAATGTCTGTGTGGTTAATCAAAAAGTGCTTTAAGCATATTTTGACACCACTCACAAAATTAATCAATCTCTCGTTTGCACAGGGTGTCTTTCCGTCCGTACTAAAGATGTCCACTGTGATTCCAGTTTACAAAAAAGATAATCTTTGCACCTCTAGCAACTATCGTCCAATTTCTATCCTCCCAGTTCTTAGCAAAGTTTTTGAAAAAGCTTTCCTCAATCAGCTTGAAAAATCCCATGACCGCTTCGAAATTCTCTGTCCTGAACAGTTCGGGTTTAGGAAAGACAAATCGACCATCGATGCCGTAACTGAACTTATTCATAATGTTGTCGATGGCCTGGAGAAAAGAGAACGTGTTATGAGCATATTTCTCGACCTCTCCAAAGCCTTTGACTGTGTGCATCATGCGACACTGCTGCACCAGTTATGGACTAGTGGTATTAGGGGTTTGCCGTACGATTGGCTCTCGTCGTATCTTAAAGATAGAGAACAATGCGTACGGATTGCGAATGCTCTGTCTAATAGGGTCAAAATGCCCTATGGTGTCCCTCAGGGATCAATATTAGGGCCAGTTCTCTTCCTTATTTATGTCAACAAGTTGAATACATCAATCCAGAATGGAAAGGTGATTCAATATGCTGATGACACGACTCTCTGTATTAAATCAAAATACAAAACTGATCTTGAAGTGAAATCATTTATCGATTTAAATTCATGCATCGAACATTTCTCAAGACTCAATCTGAAAACAAACAGCTCAAAATCAAACTCAATAAATTTTTGCCTTTGGCATCGACAAGAACAGGAGTATCGTCCCGCAGTAATGATGGACGATGTTCTCTTGGAAGAGGCCGAATCCGTTAAGTTCCTTGGAATGTACCTTGATCGAGGACTGACATGGGACTTTCACATTGACAGCATCTGCTCCAAGGTAGCTTCTGGCATTTATGTTTTGCGTAACCTTGCAAAATTCTGTTCTATTGGTGTATTAAAAACTGCCTACTTTGGCCTGATACATCCATATTTGTCTTACGGTTTGAGATTGTGGGGCAGCTGTTCTAAATACAAATTCGAAAGAGTATTTAGAGCTCAAAAGAAAGCTATCAGAATTATTTACAAATTGAATTTCAGAGAGTCGTGCAAAGATGCCTTCAGAGAGCTTGGATTGTTAACTTTACCCTGTCTCTATATTCTCGACGTCGTTCTATACTGTCGACTTAAATGCGAGTTGATCCAAGGCAGTGACGTCCACCAATACGAGACAAGAGGCAGGGACAACTTTCGGATTGTTCAACATAGAACGAGTGCATTTGAACACTTGCCGTCCCAAGTTGGTGTGAAACTGATAAACAAGCTGCCTGAGGGAATAAAACATCTCATTGATTCTAAACTATTCAAATCTCGATTAAAACACCTCCTGGTGTCAAAGGCGTTTTACTCCGTTGAAGAGTTCATGTTGAGTTGCTGGGATGAAAATTATTGATAACTATTGAAAACAAGAATAAAAATAAACCCCCAGTTCTGTTATACAATTAAATAGCAATAACTGCAATGGAACTGTATCTTATTATGAATGTACTTGACGCATGCATGCAATGTAAAAATTGTTGACGCAATAAAGATGATGATGATTATGATGATTATGCTAGCGTGATGTCAGAGCCATTCTCCGATTCTAAAGATCGCAATAAAAAATTCAAAAATTTCGATTTCAAAGAAATTATTGTCAGATTGGCTTTAAAAGTACTGGACACGGTTTTAAGTTCAACAAAACCTTGTTGTTCCTTAAATATCTGCACGAGATTTACATGAAGAAGTGTTGTTATTGACATAGACAGAAAAGAATTGGTCCGAGAATGGACCCTTGAGAGACTCAATAGCAATTTTGATTGGGTATAAAATTAGGTTTGCAATCTGAACATCTTGCAGTCGATGGCTTAGAAATGAACTAAGCCACTATAGGGCACGCCTCTAATGCCACGGAATTCCAAGTTGTCAAGCAGTTTGGTATGGTATACCCAATTGAACGCTTTAGTTAGGTCGAGAAACACAGCAGTTGTGGAAATTTTACTTTCTATCCCATCCACAACCATGTTGACCAGACGTATGACTGCTTCTATCGTCGACTAGCCCTTTCTGAAACTAAATTGGTCCTATGGTTGTGTTTATTTAAGCACTGAGGCATTCCTATCAAGAACAGTTACGCAAACACGAAAAATAGAGATATCACAAATATCGGCCTATTTGTTAATTGACAATTGATCGTTTTTCTCTAAATCGGATTGTCTTTTGAGATTTTAAGGAGGGAGGGGAAAACTCCTTTTTTAAAGGGAAAATTTGCACGCCCCGTCCTGCATCAGGCTATCCCCAACTTTAAGTTTGATTTGCATTAACATTTGCGTTTATTGTTGATTATGTCTCCTAATGCTTTAGAAAATTATTTTGAAGAGAGAATTTTTTTAGAGACATCATATGATTTTACAGCTTGGATTACTTTTCTATACTTTTTTTATAATTTCGGAAATAAATTTTTGAAATCTTCACTTTCAGTGCTTCTGTTTTTATTTCATATTAAAACATCAGTTTTTCTCTTGAATCCTTAATTCCCTTAGCAATCGAATTGTTGTTCGCCTTTTTTGGGCAAACTGTAACTTTTTTAGGAGGACAGTAAATGGCAAGATAAAAACTTATTCAAAATTTAAAAAGTTTAAATTGCTTCTTTACATTATCGGAAGAATTTGTTGAGGAGAGCAATATTTTATGGCCTAGTTTTTCTGTGATTTTATTGTTTTTGTGATTTTGGGCTCCCTTTCAAAATGTTCTCCACTTATTACGGCTTATTGGCCATAGTGGTCTTATATTGATATCAAAGCTTCATCGATAATGTTGTCAACTGCCGATGCTGTAGTAGGTGTCACTCGTGTAGTGATTTTACCAGGAGCTTAAGATGAAATGATTCTAATAGGTCGGCTAAAGTCGAACAGTGGAAGGATGAACGCTTTCCAAAGCATCAATGTTAAAATCGGCCATCAAGATATAATCATTTTGATCATTCTGTGAATAAAAGTTTTAATTTTGAGAAAAAAACACGTCTTCGTTACCACTGGAAGATCTGTATACTCCAACAACCATTAATTTTGATGCGTTTCTTTGAATTTTGATTCAAGTTGCTTTGAAATATTTTCATGTTGTTTCTTTGATTTGAAAAATTAAGGCTTTGAAATTTTGTTTAAAAAAAATTGCCACACCACCTCCTTTCGATTGGTCGGCAGTACGCGTTTACCATGTTGAAATTTGGAATTTTACAAAGATCCAGGTTTTGCCTGTTGAAACCATTCATATCACAAGCATATCGGATCTCATATCTGCGCACAAAAGATGAATTTCATCCAGTTTGTTAGTAACGAATTGGCCATTTAGATGAAGAAGCCAAAATTGGTTCTGATTTTGCTTGTTTCAGATTTGTTGAGGTCGACAATTTAGTCCGTCGCTGAAGAGTGCAGTCACTAAAACAGTTTTATTGCTGGTCGGTGGATGGTCGGGCTGTCTTTTCATCACTTTACCACCTCTTGACAGCCTCTGCGAAGCTGTCGTGCGGGAGTGTCCTTGGCAGCACCGGAGACAGCGGTGATGTTGGTTGCGAGGTCCACCAACACCCACCACAAGATCGGCCAACAGCCTCTTGCCGGGCAATCGTAGATAACTGCCGTGGTTGGTAAACTAGCGCCATCCAGTAATTCCAGTAATTCAACTCCCTCATATCTAAAGCAAAGCTCTTCTATGAAGAAGTTAACGATGACAATATGCTAGTTCACGGCATGGTTCCTGGGGAGATCGTAGCGACACGTGGCAGGATGTCAGTAAAAGAGCTTAGTCGATGTAGTATTAGGCGAGGTCTCAGAATCAGAAGTAGGTTGTCGATAAGTGTTGGAGTTTAGATGTCAGTTAGAGTCAGGTGTTAGGTGATGATAAGTACTCCAGTAATCAATAATGTCAGTTTGGTATGTTCTTATATAATCCATATTAACATGTATATTAAAAATATGGTCCACTCAGGCAACACGGTAGTCAGGTACTTTAGTGTGTTTGTGTATACCCTGTTTCAATTCCACTGCTTCTACAAAAATTTGTTCATTTACAAATGATATATTATTGTAATAACTTAAAATTTAGATCGCCAATAAATGCACCATTTAAAACATACTACATGTTTAAATGACAATCACACATTCTTTTCGTGCACCGTTTCTGAATAAGTGTGAAATTAATATAAGGCTAAGGATTTTAGTATTTTGTCAAATTGAGTGATATTTAAAATGAGGAGGATTTTACTGAGAGGAATAATAGTTTGCAATGAGCTAAAACTAATCATAGTCACGAAGTTAAACCGTGTTAATATTAATGTATAGAGATCTAAAGCTATTGATGCTGAAATTAAGAAGGATTTACTAAAGATATTGCTATACAATAGTAGGAAACAACGACAAAATTATCAGTATGCAAGAAAAACAATTATACGCAATTAATCACTTTGGTTTAAGATTCTTATATGGAATAATATGATCGTTTACGTTCTTTCTTTATATTTTATCTATGTTTTCATACACAAAAATCTGGTACCTTATGACTTGAATGGGACATACACAAAACTATTTTCTTTCCATACATATTATGTATAATCATACGATCTTTATAATAATCTTTTTATTTTATTTCAAGATATTTATCAGTAAAATCTATATCAAACTACTTATTTCAATTACAATATCTCGGAGATATTTCACATAAATATTGGCACTCGTTGTTCTCAAGTTTACTACAAAGCAAATTAAATTGTTTTAACGAGTCAGATGATTGTTGCCGTACTGCGTGTTGTTCACCCGGCTTAGACTTACAAAAATGTGTATAACAGAGGCTATGATAGGCAGTGTTACCACCAACACTAAATTAATTACATCCAAGAGCCTATCCTTCACTACAAGCCTGTCATTGCTAACATAGTTATATTGTGTTGATGACTCAATAATTTGTATAGGATATTAGGTGGGACATTTCTATTATTACATATCATCATATGCCTTACTGGACATAATAATTAACAGTTCACATAGTTGTTTAAAGTACAAAGTATTTTCTCGTGCTATAAGAAAATGGTACGATGTGTAGGATCTGAACCACGTGAATTTAATGCTGCCTTCATATAAGCTAGGCCTGGTGTAATTTGTACGATATAATTTTATTTCTTTAGTAATAAATAAAAAATATATGAATGCTATATTTTGTTTTATTGCTGGCTTTACTTACAAAGTGTATTCATTTAATGACAATTACTTCTTATATTTCACATACTTATTGCAACGTACAATAATAATAATATTGTCATTCATTATTAGTTACCATACATATTAAACTAATAAAACTTTGTGGGCAACCCAACATTTTTAATTAAATGTGGATTATTACAGCTTTTCTTTGAACTATCCAGGATAACGAAGCAAACGCTCTAAATAATAAACATTCTATGAAAACAATATAAATATTGAACTATACATACGATCTTCCTATCCGAAGCCGAACACCAAAGTCAATTGAGGTATAGAAAGAGAGACAGTATAAAAACGAATCGTGACGTGAATCTAACTCATTGTTTTACCATACATTCATAGCATAAAAGTTTTAAGTTTTAAAATTATTTTTTCACATAAACTAAACAATGTTTAAACATTTATATGGCTTTACTAGGAAACAACACTAAAAACTAAATAATGTAATATAACATAAATTTAGATAAGATTCATAGAAAGGAAACAAATTAAAAATTGAATTAATAACTGGATTTGTGTGCAAGTTACAAGCATCTATTCAAATTAATGCACTCGCAATGGTTTTAGGGGGATGGGAATAAAAAGAGAAGGGTAGAGGTAGAACTAAGTATTATGTATTTCTTACAATATTTACTACAATTTGGAAAAATTAAGCTTTCTTCTAATTGGTACATTACGTGTTTTATATCCCTTAT
The DNA here is from genome assembly GCF_021130785.1 of Homalodisca vitripennis. Classification (NCBI taxonomy): domain Eukaryota; kingdom Metazoa; phylum Arthropoda; class Insecta; order Hemiptera; family Cicadellidae; genus Homalodisca; species Homalodisca vitripennis. The sequence goes on along the minus strand of NC_060215.1, from coordinate 124,602,899 downwards.
TGACTAATCTAAGTCAGTACATCTTTCAAGATATTCTGCTGTAAAAAAGGTTGTCAGATTTTATCTTTTCACCAGAGTAACTAATTCACTGAATATTAACAATTTGGAAAGGAGAGCATGAAGCACTTGCGTATTCCAGTACAGATCTCACGAGAGTCGTACATTTCAGTGTCATCGCTAACACAATAATCCACTCCTCTCGTATCTCTCGTAAGTCACGTATCTTCGAGGTATTGTAGTCCACGTGAACGTTAAGCCCCAGAAACGATAATAATAATACATATGTTATTGCGTAAACTATGTACAAAATTTTATTGCAATTGTCAGTTTTATATGTTAACTAAAATTTACCATTCATTCGCGACAATAAGACCTCATTCACACATACAATAGTTTCCAATCTTTACCTCGTTCATTCAAATATGTCCACTCTAGTCGCAGTGTCAGTCAGCCAATTCAGTGGTTTCCCAATCGTGTGTTAAAAACTAGTCTGTATTACAAAATTCTGCACGGATTAATGCTGATTTCAGACGAGCTTTAAATACCTTGGGAATATTTGCACTTTTAATGGAATTTGGCAGTCTGTTGACAAATTGAGCGCCTGCCTGTGAAGGCAAGCGTTCATGAACTACAGTCATGTGTCTCGCATTGCGCTAATGCGTCTGGTTTCATAAGAGTGAACATTACTACCTCTTAAATGTTCGCATTTTTACTTAAAAAAGAGACACACTTCCGAAATATACAGTCAGGGAAGTATCAACAGCTGAAAATTTTTCAATGCTGGCCTACACGACTCTCTCCATTGAAATTTTGAAATTATTCTGACTGCTTTTATTTTAAGTGAAAACAATCTGTAAAGTTTGTGTTTGTGCAACCTCCCCACAAAACCAATCCGTAGGAGAAGTGTGGGCAGATTACTCCATAATATGCCGTCATCACCTGGACTGGGCAATAATTTTGAACTGAAAAGGGATCGCCTTTCTAGAAGACTGGGGTGACTTTGGCTATTTTATGAGAGGAGGGAAAAGTTCCCGGATGAAAAGAGAAGTTAAATAATTGCTCGAGTGGTTTTAATAAGTGCTTTGAGCAGTGCTTCAGCAGCCATGAATTAAGTCATTTGACTTTTTGGGTGGAAGGTCTCTTAACACTCAGGCAATTTCCTCCTCTATGACAGGGGCCAGAGCCATGGAAGCTACTGGGCTCGGCGCCAATGGAGGGATCCGTTGACTCTGGCCAAATCACTGGTCCCCACTCCAACCGAGGTAAAAAGAGTGTTGAATTCATCAGAGATCCTAGATGGGTTGCTGCTTCTTTCATTCCCAATTTTCAATTTAATTTGTTTGTCTGTTCGAGAGTTTTTATTTTTACTTATGGCCCATGCTGTTTTCGAAAAAAAAATGTCTTGAGCAGTGCTCCATTGACATCGTAAGCTTTCAAGCTTTGATGACCTTTTTCTAAATTCTTTTGTAATTTTTGAAGAAAGTTTTGAATTACAAATTGGAAGTGTGTTTATTAATTTCGGAGAAAAATGATAATTTCTCTCTCGAAACCAGGATATCATTGGTAAACCATGTACACATTTGCTTTCTCGGTTTTTGGGGACCTTTACGTAAAGGACAGCTCAGGTTCAAAAGCAAGTTAAAGCTTTCCTCCAAATCTTTAAACTGCACTTCTACGGGTTCCTCATAATTTAGAAACCTGTCCCGAGTTAGCGTAACTAGACTTCACGGGAAGTCTCCTCAACCGCAACAGGAGGTCTCGGAAGCACGTCCCTCCCAAACTCGGAGCAAAGGATAAAAAAAACAACAACATGCCACTCGTGGGAAGAGAGACAAAGAGAGACAAAATTTACAGTACATAATATAAGTAATTAGGTGGCAAACATTTTCACACAAAATACAATTAACTGCAACACCACGGTGCACCGAGTAACTTACAAACTAAATAACAAAAATAAATAGAATTCCAATATTGACAATTACATAATAAATAGATATGTGACATATAAATAACATAGTTTCAGGAACGGCATGTAGTAAATAACATTTTGAACTGGTAATTATTATGAACTGAGGGGAGGGAAAAGGTTGTAGAATTTCTAGGCCCACTATTTTTAAAAAGTAATTTTGTTTCAAGTTTGTAGCTAAAATAAAAAAAAAATTAAAGCCGATTTTCGAAGGAGGCGGGGGCTTAGTTGCCTCTACGAATCCGAATTAAAGATGAAATCCTCCCCTACAGATCATGTCACTATTTTTTTTTTTTTTTTTTTTTTTTTTTTTTTTTTTTTTTTTTTTTTTTTTTTTTTATAAACAGTAACTTAACACTGGCACTCCTCCACATATAATATCTGGCAGCGCTCCATAAAACCCGATCCTCTCAAGTCCAGTAAAAGAAGAAGGAAAAACATTTTAGCTCCAACCTTGTTCAAGATGAATTGAAGCACAGACAGTCCAGTAGGAGGACGGTACAGTAGCGCTGGCAGGGCGCGGGCATTCAATTTTGGTTTACCAGTGTTGTTTCCATTGGGCAGACTCGCCGCACCAGTCATGTTGACGGCACTCACAGGGACCCTATTGAATCCCAACATAACCAGTAGATATTCAGAAAAGTTTTACTATAACCCGAGAAATAATAAAAACTTAATTATGTTTGGCACAAAGTATATATAAAATATTTAAATTTAACAATTAAAAATAACCATTTGTAGCTAACAGTACCTTTTAAGTATCGAAAAACTGTTTCCCGAAAATAACTCAAGACACCAAGTATTATAAGATACACTACTGGTGAAAATATTAAATATTACATAAAAAAAAAATTTTCAAATATTTAAACATTTACTTTTAGGCTAGAACAGCCATAATAATTATTCAGCTTGGTAACATTTACTTGTAAAAATAATTCACTGTATTTTATTCATTCTGTAATATTAATTGTAATGTAAATTATGTAATTTACAAATAATAACAGTACATTATTTCCCAAATAACAATAATTAAATTATAATCAAAAACTAAGCCGTTCACGCTACTATAAAGCAAATAATTCATTAAACAATAAAAAAGAAATCATGAATGTTGCCACCCAATTTTTGCACGCAACACAAAACACGAGGAAACGAAATTTGCAAATTCGGTACCGTCTCGCTTACACTAAATAAGAACAAAATGATTACTAAATAAAAAATTTCCGTTCGCCGAACGGATCAATAGAAAGCACTAGCGCAAAATATAATAAATTTTAACTGGCAAGGATAAATAATTAACAATTTAGAAAGTAACGAAATGACAGGAAAGAACACTTTGCGACAAGAAAACGTACACAAGGAGCACAAAATACAAAATAAATAAATAAACTACTTTTAACTCATCAACGAAAATATATGTCTGCGTGGGAGAGAAAAACCACCAATTAAGTTAAGAGAGTGAAAAAGAAAAAACAATTACCTGCCGAAAGTCGGAGAACTAGCCAGCCATGGGCATCAGGACGACCAGTCAACAGTCAGAGATACACGTCACCTCTGCCGAACGTGTCCGACCACTCCGACCAGAAGCAGCTGCAGGTAAACAGCTGGTCGGTAATCAGTCAAGGTCAACCACCTGACCTCGACCAATCAGTCCATCCAGGCAAAAAATAATCAATAAGGTAACGTAATCACCCCCCCCCACAGACTGACAAAAGTGGCCGAGGTGGAAAAAAATTGACAAAATTATCCAAACTGAGCCCCGGCTCAAACCTCCCTGTCTCCTGTGCGAGCAGAAACTTAGTGAGCTTGAGCCCGTGCTGGCTCATGACCATTGATAATGGACCTGTTGGCCGTAATGGTCTGAGATAGCTGTATTGATCACAGACCCCAATGTCAGCCAAATTTGTAATGACAATGTCGATCGCTATTTCTGAAGAGTCTGTCACTCTTGTTGGCGAGTCTATTAACCAATCGAGGTCATGAGACCTCAACAAATCAGCGAATCGTTTGGTTTTAGGGCTCTCAACATCGATAACATCAATGTTAAAGTCCCCCAAGACTGTTCATCGCTAAGTCTGTCAGTAAGTTTTCAAACTTTATTACCTCATTAATTCCTATTCCTCATTTATGACCTATTAATTCTCATGATGTTTATTTAAAAATTTTTAAGTGAAATCTTTACCCCTATAACTGCAAAGTCTTTGTCTGTAAATTTTTGACGAAATCTGATACTCCTCCTCCTCTGCTGGAGCTTCGACAATAGCAGTTGGCTAATTGGTAATTTGGAATTTTGAAACCTTCAATGTTACTGTTGCTGAAACCGTGTTCGGTTACAACAAGTAAATCGGGATTTAATTCCTCGCACATGAGTGAAAGTTCATCTCCTTTATTTGTGGCCATTTGAGCGTTTTTATGTACCACAGTTGTGTGTCTCATAGGTTGTTTTTTCAAATTGGAATTTTTTAATTTCATTTTCGGGTCAGTCTATTTTGTCAATTTAGTCTGTTGGCTAAAGGTGGAGGCCCTAAAAACATGGTTTTCAATATTAGAAACATTAGATGTCCTTAGTTGTCCGTCAGTACAGTTGGCGTCAGGTTGGAGTCGTGATGATTGTAAAGGACATTGTGAATGACCGTTGGTGGGCTTGATAAGCGAATATTTAATTGCCTCTGCATACGTGTCAAAGGGAACTTCTCGTGGTTCTCGTGTTTCTTTCCAAGGAGACAGCTGATAGTATGTATTGATGTCCACAGGCTCGAGAACTTTCACTGTTGGGTCTGAGACTATAAAGATTGCAGGAAGTAGAAACTGTCAATGCAGTTCCACGTGACCTTGATATGAGGGCTGTTGTTGACGTGTAGTTCCAGATCTTCCAGCGTCTCACCAGGGGCTGTGAAGATTACTTGCTGATATTGACACACGTTATTAATCACTTTACATTTACTAAATATTTAACATTTGAATAAAATATGAAATGTGTAGTAATATATTAAGTGTTGTAATTTGATCCTGATAATTCATTACAAAATTAGTTAGAATATTTAATTATATGTTCTTAAAAAATAAGTATAGTTATTTTATAGCACAAATACATTTAAATAAAAGTAAAAATTATACGTATTTAAATATTATAAATCTACAATGACTTTTTAGTGTAGGATAACAAACATTATGTTAGTAATAACATTGCTATGATAATGTTTATTACATAGCACTTAGCCTTAACCGGATTTAGCAATGTTTTATTGACGATAATTTAAAGACAACTCTTCCATTTTTATATTTGAAAATTTAATACATTATGTTAAGAAAAACCAAAATTTATTCGTTTGTTTAAATGAGGTCCATCAATATAATACTCGAAGGGCACAGGATATTATTTTACCATACTCCAGGCCATACAACATAATAGCTAGTCATAAATATTTGCAAATAAAATGATAAACAAAACTACCACAATAGTTTAGAAGCACATAACTTCAACCATGCTCAACACAACTGCCAATCCTTTTAATTTAGACCTTTTATTCATTTGAGACATTTTGTACAACTGATAAACTTACCTAACTTAATACTTACTTACTTAACTTGATACAGGTAAATGTGGTAAAAGTGTTTTCACTTTCCAGGTATGGCTTTGTTTAGACTGAACTACACTGTCAATTTATTTTTTTCGTGATTTATATGAGGACTCTAATGTGTTTGGATGGATCAGGCTTTAATTTAGTCTTACAAGTAAAGTTTTTTGTTATTTTTAGTCTAATTTTATTATTATATTTTTTTAATTTACATAATATATAGTATTTATCTCTTGTGTCATATAATATACTACACATTTTATTTCTTGGCGTTTTAAATATCAAGGAAAATTTTCAAATGACAATACAGATATTTAGATTCTTTCTTGTTCTTCTTTTTCTGTAGCATTGTTTTAAGTTTATTTTCTCTTTTTTTACTTCCTAAAAAGCATTTATTTAATTTTACCACTATTTTAAATCTAGTTTTTTAAGATAAGTTTTCCCACAAATGTCTGCAAGTACATTTACTTTTCCTAAAACACCATTACCACAAGATGCATCATAGTCACTTATGTTGATGGATTCCTTATTCACATAATCATTACAAAAGTGTGGTAATGTGTGGTATTTTTACAATCAGATTAAAATACTGAGTCAAATACTAACCTGAAATATTTTTTTCTCAGTCTTCTTTGATTGAGGCAGACGGACAACGTCTAATTCATTTTGGTAGTATAACCTTTTACCTTTTTGGCAGTTTTTATATTTTTTTGTTTTATTTTTAAAAATTTAATCAGTTTAAACTTAAAAATTTAATAATTAAAAGTTATTATTATAGAATTAATTTTTTGGGGTTAAACTTTATCATCGTACCCATTTCCTTTTGTATGCAGTGATTGGCAAGGTACAAACTTAAACTAACCTAACATACCGCCAACCCTGACGGAACCATTAACACATTTAAACCGGTACCAAAACATACATCGCGAGACGGCACGGTGATGACTACAGATATTATGAATTTTATAAAGCTAATATGGGCTGAAATATAAATGTTATGCATTACAATTAATTTTTTGTTTAAAGTCTGTTACATAACATAGAAGGTTTGAACGGCTAATAGGATTTAAGTAATTTTCCACAGTTTTGTGTTAATAAATAACACTACGTTTTAAGATCTGAATCTGATCCCTTCCTTAGGAGAATAACTAACTTAACTCATAACTACAATCTAGGTTAAAATGAACAAATCACACCAGAGCTGTGTGGAGTCTAGTCCAGGCGTTGTCACTGCACAAGATGTAAGCACAAGTCACGAGCAAGGGAAGTGAAGCTCACAATCACGCGTAACATCACAGGTGAAAGTGGTATACTAACAAGAAAATCAATTTCGTTACTTTCTTTGACTTCGCGCCGTGTCATCTGAAACAATGAGACAGGAAGGCGATGGTCAGGAGGAAGACCAGTAATGGTAGCCGCTTCCGGCCCTCTACACTGCTGTCTCAACCCCTCACCCAGGTCATTGTCATTCGGGCTATGGCCAGGAGGAGTGAGTGCCTTTTGTTTTCAGTAGGAGGGCTTTGGTCAGCCCCTAGCTGGAACGGTGGGCATTGAAAAGTTAGCATCACGAGTCATTGGAATGCTCTGTATATCATCTCTGATCAGATATCACAAAGATTTCTCTTTGAAAAACCCTTTAGGATTATTTTACCAGGTAGGGTTTTGTCAGATTGAAAGAAACCTCCTCCATCAGCAGAGCTAGAATAGTTTACTTATGATTTTAAAATAAAGTGGCACAGGCGCTGAGATCGTGGGAGTGATGCCATCCTGAAAACTGACGTTCCTATGGGTCCTTATGCCACAGTTTTTCAACCAGAAGTTAAAAAATTATGGAATGTTGTGAAAATCTTTGTCTATATGACAATTACCATTTTATGAAATACCCAGGTAGCATGTATGTCGTTTAAATTATGTGCATTCAACTCCAAATTTGTCTGGGACTGTTGGAGAATAAGAAAGCTGAATGTTTGTTGGATGCTTAGTCATAAGGGGGTCTCTGGGAACGATAGAGCTGATTCACGGCTAACTTACGCTGAGCGCCCAGCATGACTGTTACTAGGTGTAAATCCTTTTGGGCTGTCTTAAATTGGGTTCACGCTGAACATGAGAGAAGGTGGAGGATGCATCCGGAAATGACAATAAGCAGAATGGTACCATAGCCGCTATACCCTAGGTGGATACTGTATGTACTACATAGTTTAATTATTGAAAAAGTGTATACTTAAATAAACGAAAGTTTTTGAATGCAACTATTATTTGAGGTGTTATTTTAATGGGGAAAACTCAAGGAAGTTCACTATCGCGTGTTATCTCCTTACGTAGATCGGTGTGTTTTTGGGTTGTGGGTCTAATTAAGGGACATGGTCACCTAAAGGAAGCATCTTCACAGAGTCATGAGGATCCGCTCTGTAGAACGTTTGACTAGAAGAACACCTGCTCCTTAACTGTCCTGCAAGGGAGCACTACGCGATCTTTGGGAGTGTGGATAAGGGTGGAAAGTTCCCCCAGGAGGACGTGATCGGTTGTTTTCGGTGGCTTTTAGAACTGTTGAAAAACGTAAACTGGTTGTCTTCATAGTATAATTCCGGGGTGTGCAGAAGGCCCTATAGCCCTTAGGGCGTGGCAATTGACCACCCCTTTGAAGAAGAATAAGAAAAAATATCTACACTTATGAGTGACTGTCATGGAGGGTAAAAAAAATGAATATATTCTTATCTTTAGGTATACGAATGAAAAAAGAAACTTAATAATAATTTTATTAGCTAATAAGTATCAGATATCCTGTTTGGTTCGTCTGTAGAAAATAAAAATATGTTCGATTGTTTGCCCACGAGATATCATGCAACGTTTCAATATAAAAAACTAGGTGTGCCCAAATTTAAGCTACAAACTGACATCGCTTGGCCTTGAGACCTAGTGATTGATATTGCAAAATTCAATCCAATAAAGAAAAACGTATTAGATTCAGCGTTCGTCTAACTAATTGTACTGATTTGTTCTAGTTATTAAATCCGTTCATACATTTAGGATTGTATTGCCTTTTCTTTTTATACTACATGAAAATAATGCGTTCTAGAGAAAGTCATTTGTTAGATTTACAATTCTGATTAAGATCCAAATTAATAAAGTTACATTCTATCGCACAATTTAGTATTCAGAGCAATGCAATTATTGTTTAGTACTGTGTATATTTTACTCCCTCTATAAAGAATATGTTTCCTAATTTTTAAGTATATCTCATCAAGATACTTGTAAAAATATCGTATCACATATATCATAACTTCAGTCTATTCATGCCTGACACACTTTACGTTTAAAGTTGTTCTTCAGAATATGATATACTCGTACATATATATACAACATTATTATAAATTTATAATATATATATTAAATATATATATATATATATGTATATATACGCATATATATATATATATATATATATATATATATATATACGCATATATATATATATATATATATATATATACGCATATATATAATATATATATATATATATATATATATATATATTCAATATAATATAACATCTTCACTGCTATACTAAGCGACCTTGACCAGTCATATCGGTTATGGTATATAATGCACTAACACTACTACCAAACTGAACGTGTTAGTCATATGATATCTATTAACTCTGATATGGCTATTAACAGATTACCTATTGTATAGCTTAGCGTCATGATTCCGTTTGTCAAACCGTTTGTCTTCTATTTCCTATTCGATTTCTGCGGAGATCGTGGTATCACAAAATATCAAACACTTTTGTTCATGTCTTGAAACACATAACAGATGGAATATCGTTCCGAGGACCTGTAATCCTGTAGTTACTGCGAGAATGTATAATCTAATTTATCGCTAAGATGACTTAAATCGTGACTGATTAGTATCAGGAATGGCATTTGATATTAGGAACTGTATTCCTGCTGTATAGAAACCAAGGCGTGGTACTTTGCTCAAACTTCAAACTGTAGCACTTAATTTGTTCCTTTGGTCTTTAGGCTATTACTTTAAAGACAGGTATCTCCTGAGATACAGTATTATCCTGGAGCAAGACTACACCTAACACGCTAGTTTCACTCAACCGTTATTCATAATTACCTCAAATACATACGTACAACCTAAGTCTGTAATTGGCAATTAACATTAATATATAGTGATTTTTATTATTGCTTTCAAATAACTTTAAACAGGTCCCACAAGTTTCTGCAATATACGTAATATTGGCATATTTATGAATAAACATAACATTTGTTTATTTTAAACGGTAATGGTTTATATATGAACCTTAATTTTGTTTATTGTAAAACGTGTAAGTTAAATTTATTCTTAATATAACTGTATAACATAGTATGGAAGGAGCTGACAGAACGTAACGAATATCTTGCCAAACAATCCTCCACAGTAATTTCATCACAGTTTACTCGATGTTTAATACTTTTTAACGTGATTTTAGGCCTGAGTCTGAAACTTCATCATTTGTAAAGTTTCTGATCCTGCTAAATTTGTATTTTATATCTCAGCCACACAAAAATATTTCCTTAATAACGTACAGTATGACACTGTTTCGTGTTATTGTACTGCATTGAGCAGAAAGACATGTATTGCGTGAAGACCGTTGTTACTATGTTTTGAAGTTTACAGTTGTTATTCTCTATATACTCAAGTCATCCTGCCTGTTGATTAAAGTCCAACCCTCGCGAATCAAATTGAGGGTTCATCTGAAAAGTTAAACTCAACATTCAAATTAAATCAACCCTCCCAACATTAGCTACATAGAGTCAACGTATTGGTATTTCAGTATCTCTGTAGGAAGTTTGCCCAATAAAGAACAATAAGTTCTTACTGCTATGTTGTGTTGATATAATAAGGTACTTTCTCTCAGCCATTCAAAATTATCTTCATGTAAAGAGCTTAAATTGGGACACATATTTAATATACACAGTTTAGATCATTGACGTCTGCATATATATTGTTTTAAACTAATATAAAATTTTCTTTATTACCATTCCATAATATATTTTAAGAAATAAGTTAGAGAACGTCTCTGCGTTACTAATCACGGTGGAGTAACCAAGCTACACATAACGCAGCTTAGGTGGGAATGGTTGAAAAGTTTCAGAAACATCGTAGTGCACTTAATTTTGCTCTTGATGAGACAATCAGAATACCTTTTCACCTGGATTACCCTATATATTGTAGTCTAGGTGTCTACGATGTCGAAATGATGTAAAGAGTTCTTTCGAGCTTCTCGTTGCCGACTTTCTTATCTCTCTTGAAGATCAAGATTCGAGGAGTCAAGTCCGTGACAGCTACAGATTCCAGACGCTGCGGTAAGAGGAAATTGAACTGGAACTAAAACCTAACATCCACATTTAGAATCTGTTTGAAATCAGTTATAGCTGTGTAAAAAATATTTCACTTATTTTATTTGTCAGTAGATTTATAACTGTGTTACTCCTCCTAACTTATTTCGACGAGAACATGGTTGAAAAGTCCAGTAAGTGTTGTGAGGATATCAGCGCAACTGCTAAGGATGGTATAAAGTGTTCAGACTGTACTACTGTATGTCATCTCAAATGTGTAGGAGTTGTAAGGATATCAGCGCAACTGCTAAGGATGGTATAAAGTGTTCAGACTGTATTACTGTATGTCATCTCAAGTGTGTAGGAGCTGTGACGCGCAACAAGAAATGGAAGTGTACGGTTGAGTGTGCATCTAACAGCAGCAAGACAAGCGAGTCCGGGACTGCCAGTTCAACTATACTGGACGCTATAGCGGCTTTCAGGAAGGAAAATAACGACAGGTGGGACAGTAACAATATTAAGTTAGACGAAGTGCAAGCAGAGGTTAAAAGTGTGAAATCAGACATTAGCTCTTTAAAAGCTGAAATTTTAGAAGTCAAGGCTCAGTGTAGGGAAGCTGGTGAAAATATTGACACTCTAAGAAGTGAGAACAAGAAACTGACTGAAGAGCTCGCTACCGTGAAGCAATAAGTGCTTGACTTAGAGTAGCATACTAGAAAGAACAATCTTTTGATCTCCGGTGTGCCAGTGACACCTAGGGAAAACTTGTACGACATTCTAGGTAGTATCGCACAACTACTTAATGTGAGCTGCAGGGACGTGGACATCTCCACTGCACATCGACTCCAGGGCAGGAAAGGGGACCGAGGACCACCGTGTAGTGTGCTTTATCTCACGAGATGTGAAAACGTCCTGGCTATCGGCGAGGAGGAAGAAGGGTTCTACGACGGCACAAGAGCTAGTAAGTTCCTTCCCCAAACCCCAATCTACCTCAATGAACATCTGACGCCTCAGTCAAGAGCCATCTTCAATGGAGCCAGAGCTCTCGTCAAGCAAGGGAAACTGTCTACTGTCTGGACTTCTGACAGCAAGGTGATGGCAAAGCTGACACCTGATCATCGCCCTTCTGTGTCAGGGGCCTCCAGCATATCGCCCAACTAGAACAGTCAATAGCAGCCCAACATCTAGTACCGAATGTCTCACCACCTCTCGCTACCACTGTGACACAGCCTCTTGCCTAGATCTTCTTCATGGACTTGATGCGGTAAATAGTTAAATTGTTACAGTTATTCTTCTTTTCTTCATATTATTGTACAAACCATTTAAAAGTATTTGTATGTATTTTGATTATTTAGGTCTGTGTTATACAGTTTTTTTTTAGTTAATATGGTTAGTTACTGTAGGAAAATTAATGATTATAATATAATCTGTATATATATTATATAAAGTTGCATAAACAATATGCTAGGAATTGTATATAAGCCTTGCATTTGTTAATATTGTAAATATCCACTAAGTGTTTTAAAAAAAGAAACCCTTATTAAACTTCACCGTTATTTAAATCTACATAAGTATGAGTGCGTGTTTAAAAGATCCAACACTAAAAATTTCGAGGTTTAGAATTTTAATTAAGTAGTTGAAAATGTAGGTACATAGTACTACTAACATGGTTACTACCTTACATAGTAGGTTGTTTTAACTATGTCATAAGTAAAAATTTGACCAGCAATAGACTGGACATTATGAAAACAAGCTAAAATGTTTACTTACATTAAGGCATAACTTTGGAATTAAAAATGACAGTTTGTTTTAACGAAAGATATTCTAAATAAATATTCTATTATGACTATTTTTATAGGATGTATAAATGGCTCTAATGTCAGCTTTTAATTAAAGTTTTCGTCATTAAATTTAGATTTAGATATTATCTTAAAGGGTAGTTAATCGGTTTATATAAAATGAATATGTACATGTGTTTTTCATTAATGATATATCTTGTTTACTGTGCAGAATGATGCTCAAGCTACATAATAGCTAGTACAGATTACAACCCAGTAATGTTAGGCGTTGATTGTAAACATAGTTATTGTTAGCAGTTTATTGTGCAGAATGATGCTCAAGCTACATAATAGCTAGTACAGATTACAACCCAGTAATGTTAGGCGTTGTTTGTAAACATAGTTATTGTTAGCAGTTTACTGTGCAGAATGATGCTCAAGCTACATAATAGCTAGTACAGATTACAACCCAGTAATGTTAGGCGTTGTTTGTAAACATAGTTATTGTTAGCAGTTTACTGTGCAGAATGATGCTCAAGCTACATAATAGCTAGTACAGATTACAACCCAGTAATGTTAGGCGTTGTTTGTAAACATAGTTATTGTGAGCAGTTTACTGTGCAGAATGATGCTCAAGCTACATAATAGCTAGTACAGATTACAACCCAGTAATGTTAGGCGTTGTTTGTAAACATAGTTATTGTTAGCAGTTTACTGTGCAGAATGATGCTCAAGCTACATAATAGCTAGTACAGATTACAACCCAGTAATGTTAGGCGTTGTTTGTAAACATAGTTATTGTTAGCAGTTTACTGTGCAGAATGATGCTCAAGCTACATAATAGCTAGTACAGATTACAACCCAGTAATGTTAGGCGTTGTTTGTAAACATAGTTATTGTTAGCAGTTTACTGTGCAGAATGATGCTCAAGCTACATAATAGCTAGTACAGATTACAACCCAGTAATGTTAGGCGTTGTTTGTAAACATAGTTATTGTTAGCAGTTTACTGTGCAGAATGATGCTCAAGCTACATAATAGCTAGTACAGATTACAACCCAGTAATGTTAGGCGTTGTTTGTAAACATAGTTATTGTTAGCAGTTTACTGTGCAGAATGATGCTCAAGCTACATAATAGCTAGTACAGATTACAACCCAGTAATGTTAGGCGTTGTTTGTAAACATAGTTATTGTTAGCAGTTTACTGTGCAGAATGATGCTCAAGCTACATAATAGCTAGTACAGATTACAACCCAGTAATGTTAGGCGTTGTTTGTAAACATAGTTATTGTTAGCAGTTTACTGTGCAGAATGATGCTCAAGCTACATAATAGCTAGTACAGATTACAACCCAGTAATGTTAGGCGTTGTTTGTAAACATAGTTATTGTTAGCAGTTTACTGTGCAGAATGATGCTCAAGCTACATAATAGCTAGTACAGATTACAACCCAGTAATGTTAGGCGTTGTTTGTAAACATAGTTATTGTTAGCAGTTTACTGTGCAGAATGATGCTCAAGCTACATAATAGCTAGTACAGATTACAACCCAGTAATGTTAGGCGTTGTTTGTAAACATAGTTATTGTTAGCAGTTTACTGTGCAGAATGATGCTCAAGCTACATAATAGCTAGTACAGATTACAACCCAGTAATGTTAGGCGTTGTTTGTAAACATAGTTATTGTTAGCAGTTTACTGTGCAGAATGATGCTCAAGCTACATAATAGCTAGTACAGATTACAACCCAGTAATGTTAGGCGATGTTTGTAAACATAGTTATTGTTAGCAGTTTACTGTGCAGAATGATGCTCAAGCTACATAATAGCTAGTACAGATTACAACCCAGTAATGTTAGGCGATGTTTTGTAAACATAGTTATTGTGAGCAGTTTACTGTGCAGAATGATTCTCAAGCTACATAATAGCTAGTACAGATTACAACCCAGTAATGTTAGGCGTTGTTTGTAAACATAGTTATTGTTAGCAGTTTACTGTGCAGAATGATGCTCAAGCTACATAATAGCTAGTACAGATTACAACCCAGTAATGTTAGGCGTTGTTTGTAAACATAGTTATTGTTAGCAGTTTACTGTGCAGAATGATGCTCAAGCTACATAATAGCTAGTACAGATTACAACCCAGTAATGTTAGGCGTTGTTTGTAAACATAGTTATTGTTAGCAGTTTACTGTGCAGAATGATGCTCAAGCTACATAATAGCTAGTACAGATTACAACCCAGTAATGTTAGGCGTTGTTTGTAAACATAGTTATTGTTAGCAGTTTACTGTGCAGAATGATGCTCAAGCTACATAATAGCTAGTACAGATTACAACCCAGTAATGTTAGGCGTTGTTTGTAAACATAGTTATTGTTAGCAGTTTACTGTGCAGAATGATGCTCAAGCTACATAATAGCTAGTACAGATTACAACCCAGTAATGTTAGGCGTTGTTTGTAAACATAGTTATTGTTAGCAGTTTACTGTGCAGAATGATGCTCAAGCTACATAATAGCTAGTACAGATTACAACCCAGTAATGTTAGGCGTTGTTTGTAAACATAGTTATTGTTAGCAGTTTACTGTGCAGAATGATGCTCAAGCTACATAATAGCTAGTACAGATTACAACCCAGTAATGTTAGGCGTTGTTTGTAAACATAGTTATTGTTAGCAGTTTACTGTGCAGAATGATGCTCAAGCTACATAATAGCTAGTACAGATTACAACCCAGTAATGTTAGGCGTTGTTTGTAAACATAGTTATTGTTAGCAGTTTACTGTGCAGAATGATGCTCAAGCTACATAATAGCTAGTACAGATTACAACCCAGTAATGTTAGGCGTTGTTTGTAAACATAGTTATTGTGAGCAGTTTACTGTGCAGAATGATGCTCAAGCTACATAATAGCTAGTACAGATTACAACCCAGTAATGTTAGGCGTTGTTTTGTAAACATAGTTATTGTTAGCAGTTTACTGTGCAGAATGATGCTCAAGCTACATAATAGCTAGTACAGATTACAACCCAGTAATGTTAGGCGTTGTTTGTAAACATAGTTATTGTTAGCAGTTTACTGTGCAGAATGATGCTCAAGCTACATAATAGCTAGTACAGATTACAACCCAGTAATGTTAGGCGTTGTTTGTAAACATAGTTATTGTTAGCAGTTTACTGTGCAGAATGATGCTCAAGCTACATAATAGCTAGTACAGATTACAACCCAGTAATGTTAGGCGTTGTTTGTAAACATAGTTATTGTTAGCAGTTTACTGTGCAGAATGATGCTCAAGCTACATAATAGCTAGTACAGATTACAACCCAGTAATGTTAGGCGTTGTTTGTAAACATAGTTATTGTTAGCAGTTTACTGTGCAGAATGATGCTCAAGCTACATAATAGCTAGTACAGATTACAACCCAGTAATGTTAGGCGTTGTTTGTAAACATAGTTATTGTTAGCAGTTTACTGTGCAGAATGATGCTCAAGCTACATAATAGCTAGTACAGATTACAACCCAGTAATGTTAGGCGTTGTTTGTAAACATAGTTATTGTTAGCAGTTTACTGTGCAGAATGATGCTCAAGCTACATAATAGCTAGTACAGATTACAACCCAGTAATGTTAGGCGTTGTTTGTAAACATAGTTATTGTTAGCAGTTTACTGTGCAGAATGATGCTCAAGCTACATAATAGCTAGTACAGATTACAACCCAGTAATGTTAGGCGTTGTTTGTAAACATAGTTATTGTTAGCAGTTTACTGTGCAGAATGATGCTCAAGCTACATAATAGCTAGTACAGATTACAACCCAGTAATGTTAGGCGTTGTTTGTAAACATAGTTATTGTTAGCAGTTTACTGTGCAGAATGATGCTCAAGCTACATAATAGCTAGTACAGATTACAACCCAGTAATGTTAGGCGTTGTTTGTAAACATAGTTATTGTTAGCAGTTTACTGTGCAGAATGATGCTCAAGCTACATAATAGCTAGTACAGATTACAACCCAGTAATGTTAGGCGTTGTTTGTAAACATAGTTATTGTTAGCAGTTTACTGTGCAGAATGATGCTCAAGCTACATAATAGCTAGTACAGATTACAACCCAGTAATGTTAGGCGTTGTTTGTAAACATAGTTATTGTTAGCAGTTTACTGTGCAGAATGATGCTCAAGCTACATAATAGCTAGTACAGATTACAACCCAGTAATGTTAGGCGTTGTTTGTAAACATAGTTATTGTTAGCAGTTTACTGTGCAGAATGATGCTCAAGCTACATAATAGCTAGTACAGATTACAACCCAGTAATGTTAGGCGTTGTTTGTAAACATAGTTATTGTTAGCAGTTTTACTGTGCAGAATGATGCTCAAGCTACATAATAGCTAGTACAGATTACAACCCAGTAATGTTAGGCGTTGTTTGTAAACATAGTTATTGTTAGCAGTTTACTGTGCAGAATGATGCTCAAGCTACATAATAGCTAGTACAGATTACAACCCAGTAATGTTAGGCGTTGTTTGTAAACATAGTTATTGTTAGCAGTTTACTGTGCAGAATGATGCTCAAGCTACATAATAGCTAGTACAGATTACAACCCAGTAATGTTAGGCGTTGTTTGTAAACATAGTTATTGTTAGCAGTTTACTGTGCAGAATGATGCTCAAGCTACATAATAGCTAGTACAGATTACAACCCAGTAATGTTAGGCGTTGTTTGTAAACATAGTTATTGTTAGCAGTTTACTGTGCAGAATGATGCTCAAGCTACATAATAGCTAGTACAGATTACAACCCAGTAATGTTAGGCGTTGTTTGTAAACATAGTTATTGTTAGCAGTTTACTGTGCAGAATGATGCTCAAGCTACATAATAGCTAGTACAGATTACAACCCAGTAATGTTAGGCGTTGTTTGTAAACATAGTTATTGTTAGCAGTTTACTGTGCAGAATGATGCTCAAGCTACATAATAGCTAGTACAGATTACAACCCAGTAATGTTAGGCGTTGTTTGTAAACATAGTTATTGTTAGCAGTTTACTGTGCAGAATGATGCTCAAGCTACATAATAGCTAGTACAGATTACAACCCAGTAATGTTAGGCGTTGTTTGTAAACATAGTTATTGTTAGCAGTTTACTGTGCAGAATGATGCTCAAGCTACATAATAGCTAGTACAGATTACAACCCAGTAATGTTAGGCGTTGTTTGTAAACATAGTTATTGTTAGCAGTTTACTGTGCAGAATGATGCTCAAGCTACATAATAGCTAGTACAGATTACAACCCAGTAATGTTAGGCGTTGTTTGTAAACATAGTTATTGTTAGCAGTTTACTGTGCAGAATGATGCTCAAGCTACATAATAGCTAGTACAGATTACAACCCAGTAATGTTAGGCGTTGTTTGTAAACATAGTTATTGTTAGCAGTTTACTGTGCAGAATGATGCTCAAGCTACATAATAGCTAGTACAGATTACAACCCAGTAATGTTAGGCGTTGTTTGTAAACATAGTTATTGTTAGCAGTTTACTGTGCAGAATGATGCTCAAGCTACATAATAGCTAGTACAGATTACAACCCAGTAATGTTAGGCGTTGTTTGTAAACATAGTTATTGTTAGCAGTTTACTGTGCAGAATGATGCTCAAGCTACATAATAGCTAGTACAGATTACAACCCAGTAATGTTAGGCGTTGTTTGTAAATATAGTTATTGTTAGCAGTTTACTGTGCAGAATGATGCTCAAGCTACATAATAGCTAGTACAGATTACAACCCAGTAATGTTAGGCGTTGTTTGTAAACATAGTTTATTGTTAGCAGTTTACTGTGCAGAATGATGCTCAAGCTACATAATAGCTAGTACAGATTACAACCCAGTAATGTTAGGCGTTGTTTGTAAACATAGTTATTGTTAGCAGTTTTACTGTGCAGAATGATGCTCAAGCTACATAATAGCTAGTACAGATTACAACCCAGTAATGTTAGGCGTTGTTTGTAAACATAGTTATTGTTAGCAGTTTACTGTGCAGAATGATGCTCAAGCTACATAATAGCTAGTACAGATTACAACCCAGTAATGTTAGGCGTTGTTTGTAAACATAGTTATTGTTAGCAGTTTACTGTGCAGAATGATGCTCAAGCTACATAATAGCTAGTACAGATTACAACCCAGTAATGTTAGGCGTTGTTTGTAAACATAGTTATTGTTAGCAGTTTACTGTGCAGAATGATGCTCAAGCTACATAATAGCTAGTACAGATTACAACCCAGTAATGTTAGGCGTTGTTTGTAAACATAGTTATTGTTAGCAGTTTACTGTGCAGAATGATGCTCAAGCTACATAATAGCTAGTACAGATTACAACCCAGTAATGTTAGGCGTTGTTTGTAAACATAGTTATTGTTAGCAGTTTACTGTGCAGAAATGATGCTCAAGCTACATAATAGCTAGTACAGATTACAACCCAGTAATGTTAGGCGTTGTTTGTAAACATAGTTATTGTTAGCAGTTTACTGTGCAGAATGATGCTCAAGCTACATAATAGCTAGTACAGATTACAACCCAGTAATGTTAGGCGTTGTTTGTAAACATAGTTATTGTTAGCAGTTTACTGTGCAGAATGATGCTCAAGCTACATAATAGCTAGTACAGATTACAACCCAGTAATGTTAGGCGTTGTTTGTAAAACATAGTTATTGTTAGCAGTTTACTGTGCAGAATGATGCTCAAGCTACATAATAGCTAGTACAGATTACAACCCAGTAATGTTAGGCGTTGTTTGTAAACATAGTTATTGTTAGCAGTTTACTGTGCAGAATGATGCTCAAGCTACATAATAGCTAGTACAGATTACAACCCAGTAATGTTAGGCGTTGTTTGTAAACATAGTTATTGTTAGCAGTTTACTGTGCAGAATGATGCTCAAGCTACATAATAGCTAGTACAGATTACAACCCAGTAATGTTAGGCGTTGTTTGTAAACATAGTTATTGTTAGCAGTTTACTGTGCAGAATGATGCTCAAGCTACATAATAGCTAGTACAGATTACAACCCAGTAATGTTAGGCGTTTGTTTGTAAACATAGTTTATTGTTAGCAGTTTACTGTGCAGAATGATGCTCAAGCTACATAATAGCTAGTACAGATTACAACCCAGTAATGTTAGGCGTTGTTTGTAAACATAGTTATTGTTAGCAGTTTACTGTGCAGAATGATGCTCAAGCTACATAATAGCTAGTACAGATTACAACCCAGTAATGTTAGGCGTTGTTTGTAAACATAGTTATTGTTAGCAGTTTACTGTGCAGAATGATGCTCAAGCTACATAATAGCTAGTACAGATTACAACCCAGTAATGTTAGGCGTTGTTTGTAAACATAGTTATTGTTAGCAGTTTACTGTGCAGAATGATGCTCAAGCTACATAATAGCTAGTACAGATTACAACCCAGTAATGTTAGGCGTTGTTTGTAAAACATAGTTATTGTTAGCAGTTTACTGTGCAGAATGATGCTCAAGCTACATAATAGCTAGTACAGATTACAACCCAGTAATGTTAGGCGTTGTTTGTAAACATAGTTATTGTTAGCAGTTTACTGTGCAGAATGATGCTCAAGCTACATAATAGCTAGTACAGATTACAACCCAGTAATGTTAGGCGTTGTTTGTAAACATAGTTATTGTTAGCAGTTTACTGTGCAGAATGATGCTCAAGCTACATAATAGCTAGTACAGATTACAACCCAGTAATGTTAGGCGTTGTTTGTAAACATAGTTTATTGTTAGCAGTTTACTGTGCAGAATGATGCTCAAGCTACATAATAGCTAGTACAGATTACAACCCAGTAATGTTAGGCGTTGTTTGTAAACATAGTTATTGTTAGCAGTTTACTGTGCAGAATGATGCTCAAGCTACATAATAGCTAGTACAGATTACAACCCAGTAATGTTAGGCGTTGTTTGTAAACATAGTTATTGTTAGCAGTTTACTGTGCAGAATGATGCTCAAGCTACATAATAGCTAGTACAGATTACAACCCAGTAATGTTAGGCGTTGTTTGTAAACATAGTTATTGTTAGCAGTTTACTGTGCAGAATGATGCTCAAGCTACATAATAGCTAGTACAGATTACAACCCAGTAATGTTAGGCGTTGTTTGTAAACATAGTTATTGTTAGCAGTTTACTGTGCAGAATGATGCTCAAGCTACATAATAGCTAGTACAGATTACAATTCAGTAATGTGAGGCGTTGTTTGTAAACATAGTTATTGTTAGCAGTTTACTGTGCAGAATGATGCTCAAGCTACATAATAGCTAGTACAGATTACAACCCAGTAATGTTAGGCGTTGTTTGTAAACATAGTTATTGTTAGCAGTTTACTGTGCAGAATGATGCTCAAGCTACATAATAGCTAGTACAGATTACAACCCAGTAATGTTAGGCGTTGTTTGTAAACATAGTTATTGTGAGCAGTTTACTGTGCAGAATGATGCTCAAGCTACATAATAGCTAGTACAGATTACAACCCAGTAATGTTAGGCGTTGTTTGTAAACATAGTTATTGTTAGCAGTTTACTGTGCAGAATGATGCTCAAGCTACATAATAGCTAGTACAGATTACAACCCAGTAATGTTAGGCGATTGTTTGTAAACATAGTTATTGTGAGCAGTTTACTGTGCAGAATGATTCTCAAGCTACATAATAGCTAGTACAGATTACAACCCAGTAATGTTAGGCGTTGTTTGTAAACATAGTTATTGTTAGCAGTTTACTGTGCAGAATGATGCTCAAGCTACATAATAGCTAGTACAGATTACAACCCAGTAATGTTAGGCGTTGTTTGTAAACATAGTTATTGTTAGCAGTTTACTGTGCAGAATGATGCTCAAGCTACATAATAGCTAGTACAGATTACAACCCAGTAATGTTAGGCGATGTTTGTAAATATAGTTATTGTTAGCAGTTTACTGTGCAGAATGATGCTCAAGCTACATAATAGCTAGTACAGATTACAACCCAGTAATGTTAGGCGTTGTTTGTAAACATAGTTATTGTGAGCAGTTTACTGTGCAGAATGATTCTTAAGCTACATAATAGCTAGTACAGATTACAACCCAGTAAATTTAGGCGTTGTTTGTAAACATAGTTATTGTTAGTAGTTTACTGTGCAGAATGATGCTCAAGCTACATAATAGCTAGTACAGATTACAACCCAGTAATGTTAGGCGTTGTTTGTAAACATAGTTATTGTTACTAGTTTACTGTGCAGAATGATGCTCAAGCTACATAATAGCTAGTACAGATTACAACCCAGTAATGTTAGGCGTTGTTTGTAAACATAGTTATTGTTAGCAGTTTACTGTGCAGAATGATGCTCAAGCTACATAATAGCTAGTACAGATTACAACCCAGTAATGTTAGGCGATGTTTTGTAAACATAGTTATTGTTAGCAGTTTACTGTGCAGAATGATGCTCAAGCTACATAATAGCTAGTACAGATTACAACCCAGTAATGTTAGGCGATGTTTGTAAACATAGTTATTGTTAGTAGTTTACTGTGCAGAATGATGCTCAAGCTACATAATAGCTAGTACAGATTAAAACCCAGTAATGTTAGGCGTTGTTTGTAAACATGGTTATTGTTAGCAGTTTATTCGAGTATGGAGTATCGTAATAAAAGCCTATAATTTATGCAAAATAGATTATTCTTAATCGAAATTTAAATTCGCATTATTTTTAAGCTAGTTTAGTCTCTTTAATGTATATGAAATTATTTGTGTATAGGCTTTCAATCGAGCTTTTAAATTGTAAAATTACATATTGATGTTGGTCCTTAAGTCTATGTAACCTACGTACCTAAATGTATACATATATATTAAAATCTCACTAACCCATTAATGAGTCATTTTTCATGGTAATAAATTAACTTTAGTAAAGTAAAAATTTGCAACATTTGTTTTGTATTTTAGCTCATTGTATAAGCCAGGCGGCTAGCTATTAAGTTATTATTTTTTCAATGTTTAAAAGGGATGACTTGAGTTTTTAGATACTCCCATTATTTCATGTTTTAATTGCAATAATGACAATGAGTATGGTAATTTCTTTGGTGTAAATAGTTTTCTGACAAACAAGAATAATAAATTTCACATAGTTCATCAAAACATTCGAAGTTATAATAAAAATTTTGATGAACTTTTAGTAGTTTTAGACAATTTTCCAGTTAAGTTTAATTGTATTATTTTAACTAAGGCTTGGCTAACAAATGATTGCGATCTCATGCATATTGAGGGCTTTAACTCGTTTCGATCGTACAATAGTCTTAATGAGTGCGATGGCCTGGTCGTCTACATTGATGGCTCCTTATCAGTGTCCTGTAGTCAGCTGTTGTTGTGCGGTGTGGCCAATGCTTTGTCATTGACTTTTAACTGGGCCGGTTTTGACTGGGCCGGTCATTTACTCGCTGTTTATCGTAGCCAGTTCTAATTTGCCAATATTTATTGACGCAATGAACGTGTTCTGCAACGAGTCTATGAGCGGTAATGGGTTACGTATTGTGGCAGGGGATATTAATTGCGACATCCTAGACGTGGCTTTAAATTCTGTAGAGCAACGTTACTTAGAAGTTTTGAGTGAGGCTGGTTTTGTATCTTGTATGGACAAGGTAACAAGATCTGAGAGTAACACCTGCTTAGACCATTATTTTATTAAACTACCAAAAACACTTAATGTTTCTGCCGCGGTGTATGATGCAGCTATAACGGATCACAGTGCAATTTTTCTAAATATAGAATCATCTTGTAGTAAAAATAAAACAATTGAAACCCAAAATTTCTTTGTTAAAACCGGTTGGGTTTGGGTCAATAACTCAGTTAAATCTCAAGATTGGTCTATGCTTATTAACTGGAACGATGTGGACGTATCAACAGACAGGTTCATTGCTCTTTTACAAGACATTGCTAATAAAAATTTAAAAAAAATTAAAATCTCCGCAAAAAAATACGAAACACCATGGATCTCCGCGGGTCTTATTAAATCAATTCGGCATCGCGATAAATTGTACAGAAAACTTAAAAAACAACCATTCAATGTAAATCTGCGAGACGAGTTTTTGTGCTACAGGAACATACTTCGTTCTACAATAAAACGAGCAAAATTCAGTTATTATCAAAATAAATTATCTAACGCTAGTAACGCTAAACAATTTTGGGTCAGTTGTCAATGAGGTAGCCCGCAGGCCGGTATGTGGGCAGCCTTTCCCGTAGAAGCGTTCATTGATTCCAATGACGCTGTTACTCCTGCTAAAGTAAAAGAAATTGGAAATTCATTTAACAACTATTTTGCCTCTGTGGGGTTACAGTTAACAAATGCTATACATCCATGGGGACAGGCGGAGGTGAATGATGCTGACTGTAGAGTGTAGTCAGTTTTTCAAATGCAGTCTGTCAGTCAGGAAGAACTTTGTAACTTAGTTCAAGGTATTAGGGGAGGATCGGCGCCTGGTTTTGACGCAATTCCTTCAAAAATAATTAAAGACAATATTAACTCCTTATCGCATCCTCTCTTACATGTTTATTAATCTTAGTATTCGTACTGGACAGTTTCCGAATGCACTTAAAATTGCCAAAGTTGTTCCTTTATGTAAGTCTGGTTTAAAAGCCTCCTTTTCTAATTTCAGGCCCATCTCATTACTTTCGACCCTCTTCAAGCTTATAGAGAAAAGTGTTAAGCAGCAACTATCAAATTATCTCTTACAATATAATATAATTGCTGATGTTCAGTATGGATTTAGAGATAACATAAATACATTACATGCTCTGTTTGACAAAGTTTATTTCAAGTCAGATTGCGTTGAAAAAGCGAGTGCTGATTACATTTTTAGACTTGGCAAAGGCCTTTGATTCTGTTGAAAGGGCAAAGCTTATTGCAAAGTTAGATGCAGTTGGTGTAAGGAGTAAAGAATTAGAGTGGTTCAGGAGTTACTTCCAGAATCGGCTTCAGGTAGTTTTCTATAAAATGGAATCACGAGTGACAGTGCTGGTGTTTGATTTTGGATTTGTCCAAGGAAAGCACTTTGGGGCCTCTACTTTTCTTAATTTATATCAATAATGTCTCGAAATTAAATGTCAAAGGAAAATTATTTTTGTTTGCTGATGACACGGCTGTTGTCTCTGCTGGCTGCACGTGGGACGAAGTTTTGGAACAGGCTTCGGAAGATTTATTAAAAATTAAAAATGTGGTTTTGACCATTAACTCTCTTACAGTTAATGTTAGTAAAACTAAATATTTTGCCCATCGTTACTAGAAATCAAGCCGATCCTGGCCTTCGAATTTTGAGGATACATTCCTGCGGGTGATCAACTGTCGAATGTGTGTGGGTGTGAAGCAAATTGCGCGTGTGGACCAGTACAAATATTTGGGTGTTATCATTGATCATAAACTCTCCTGGGGCCCACACGCACAGTATTTGAATAAAGCCTTTAAATAAAGTATTAGACAAGTTTGATTTAATGTTATGTTCTTACTAGCTAGCTATTCGACTAATAATCTCATTTCATTTTTAGATAAATTAGTCAAATTTCATCTGCCACTGGGGGTTTGCTTGTATATCTTTTCATTTGACTTCGGTATACGAAATATGCTATTAAATAAAGTGTTTATTACTAGAATATAGAATTTTTTGAAAAAGTAAATGTCATAATGCTATTTTTTAAATAAAATTTAAAAATTCTTTAGCGACAGTAACTAAATTTACCCTCTTAAAGAGTGAAGATGAGTTCACCAGTAATTTTTATTGTCGGACTGATACTTTGATGCATTTTTATAGAATTTCCTCTGTTATTTTGAAAAGAGTCAAATTAGGAAAAAATTTAATTTAGTTTTTGTATTAATTTGCATATAAGTATTAAAGTATTACATGATGTACTGTAATTACGAATTTATAATTTTTATGAACTAATTTATTACTATGAACGCAGTCATGTTTGTAGACGCAGAAATTTCTCTCAATTTCAGCAATTACCTGACTATTTTCAGCTGAAAACATTTTCGCCATATCATTATACTCATTATATTTTAATGTCAATTTGTTTTTATAAAAGTTTCTATGTAAAGCATTAACCTGCAGTCGCATTCCATTGCAAAATTTATGAGGTTGAATTAAAACGTAGATATACATACATGGTAGTGAACTGCGTCATCCAGTTACTCAACAAATCAAAATCAAATCACTTTATTCCACATACTTTGAATATACAAGAAAAACAAAAGCTTATTAATACTATGAAAATTCCCAGCAAGATTACAGGTCAGAGTGCTGGGAAGAGTTCTTTCTTATATTTACATAATCATTTACATAAAACTATATTAATGACAGAATAAAAATAAAATGTATTTAAAAATTATAAACCTAAGATACTAACAACTTTGAAAAGAAAGGATTACAACTAATACAAACAACTTGTCTAACAAACAAAAGCAGGTCCACGTATGAAAATTATTACTACATTAATGCAATTGAAATTTACAGGTGCCAAGTTTTATGCAAAGATTAAATTAATAAAAAAATAGTCATACAACAATTAATTAACAGAGCTTTGGTCCGGTAATTTAGGTATACACCTTCCGCTTATACAATGACGCTGTCACTCTCTGCTTCCCTAATTTCGTTAGGTAAATTTCGATACAGTATTTGGGCCAGATAAAATGAATTACTAATTTCAGAACTATTGAATTAATCTAGGAATGCAATAATCGTAATTATCTTTTGAGCTTGTTGCACAACGATGATGAGTTTCAGTAAAAATCGTTTCTTTATTACTTCTTATGAATAATCACAATGTTTTGATAAAAAGCTGTCTTATATTAAGCACAGGAAATTCCACAAAAAGTAATAAAGTAGGAAATCTATAGCTTTTTTTAAAATAGTTTTTACTACTGCTCTCTGTGTGATCGCTAGTGGTTCCAAGATAGCAGCGGAAGCACCACCACATGCCAGTATAACAGTATTGTAACACCGACTGCACGTAGGCAAAGTACACAGTCCTGCACTGATCCACCGTCAAAACCTGGCCAAGCTTGAAAATGCATATTATAAGTTTCCTTAAGGCTTTATTCAAATACTGTGCGTGTGGGCCCCAGGAGAGTTTATGATCAATGATAACACCCAAATATTTGTACTGGTCCACACGCGCAATTGCTTCACACCCACACACATTCGACAGTTGATCACCGCAGGAATGTATCCTCAAAATTCGAAGGCCAGGATCAGCTTGATTTCTAGTAACGATGGGCAAATATTTTAGTTTTACTAACATTAACTGTAAGAGAGTTATGGTCAAACCACATTTTAATTTTTAATAAATCTTCCGAAGCCTGTTCCAAAAACTTCGTCCCACGTGCAGCCAGCAGAGACAACAGCCGTGTCATCAGCAAACAAAAATAATTTGGGGGGGGGGTGGGGGGGGGGGGGGGTGGGGGGGGGGGGGGGTGGGGGGGGGGGGGGGTGGGGGGGGGGGGGGGTGGGGGGGGGGGGGGGTGGGGGGGGAACCACAACAGGATCTGCGTATATTTAGATTCAGAACCGACGTTAGCCGAACACAGCCGAACGAATACGAACTAGGGAAACCTTTTCATTGAATTGATGACGAAGCTAGCCTTACTTTTACTGTTTATTTATTATATAGTTTTTATTTCCTGATAGGCCTAGTGATAAAATATATATTATTATTCTAAAACTTGAAAGCTTTGAATTTTGCATGACTATGAATAATTTATTAACAATCACTATCACAGAAACTATATAAATAACAAAACTGTATAAAAAGCCAAAATTACTTGTTTGCTGAATGAATCATTTAATTAGATGTCCACAACCATTTAAGATATTTTCCTTGGATACATGTATTATAGGAAACATTATTATTCACTCTGGCCATCTTGAAATCACCCCACTCAAAAAGGACTGTAAATAAATATTTAAATTTTATGCACCTTGTATACTAGGAGTAGCTCATTCATCTGTAGCAGGCTGAGTGAAAACATTTCAAACACATTATAAACACACACACACACACACACACACACACACACACACACACACACACACACACACACACACACACACACACACACACACACACAAACGCACGCGTGTCATCTTATAAGAAATACCTCTAACTGACTTATCACAAAACCTCTGAAACTATAGAAAGGATTTAAATGCAATTTTGCACTCGTGTCCATGTTTACGTTTAATTCTATAATCTGAGGTTTCTACCACAGATTATCCCATTTGTGGGTTTCTGTTATTTTATTCTTTCGTCTTAAGAAATAAGCCTTGCTTGGAAAAAATTGGTGCAATTCAGCATTATGTGTTTCACTGTTTTCGCTGTTTCACCTTTTCTCCACAGAATATGAATTCTTCCCATCTTCATCAGATGTTACGAAAGAGGGCCGTGTCCTGATGACACCCGAGTACCAGTCGTACATGCTCTTTGCTTATGTCTAGGAGAGTGGCTCATCCTTTATCATAATAAAAGGTAAATAGTTTCGATTGTCTCAGTTTTGAGGTCTAGGGATCGGACCTGTTTTCTCTCAGACAGTTACAGTTTCATCAGAGCCGTAGTTCTGTAGGTAAAGCTAAGCTACAGCACTACCATTTCATACCCGTGTAAAGCTTACTTACCAATGGATAAAGAAAGTTCAGATATTATTTTAAAATTTCAGACCGAGGAAACTAGAAAACCTAAACCGTTAACATAAGGCATGCAAATGGCATTTACGGTGCCTAAAAATAAAGTGAAATTTCTCCGATGAACCATTCAAGATCACGTAAAATGTCAAAATAACGGACCTATCTTATGCCATATGGTCCGGGGCCTAGGAGAAACGATACATAAATTTATCAGCCTTAGACCACACTATCACTGACTGAATTCCCAGATCAACACACTGGGTACGGAGTATCTATATCAACTGGACATATACCATTAAAAAATTGACATCATGAATGCACACAAAAATTGTTTTATTCAAACGTTGTTTTCAATGCAAGAACATTTTTAATTGACGGTTAAGTATCTCAGTAATATTGGGATACAATTTTAAAATAAAAACCTACGATGTATTGTTATTTTATGGAGCAATGTGCGTTCAGATGTGGATAACAGCTACTTTACTTTTCAATTATTGTAAAATGCCTAATTAAATTATGTTGTTTCAAAACACCTGAAAGTAATGACCTTGACTTTAAAGCGGAAGGTTTAACAATTATTACCAAAACAGAAGGGGAAATCGTAATAGTGGGGTTATACAGATCACCGAGAGGCTGTATACACTCCTTTTTTTTGAAAAAAATTATTCTCTTCTGAATTTCTTAATCTCAAAAAATTTAAATTCATCGTGATCGGTGATTTTAACATTAATGTAATAGACAACAAAAATCCCCAAACCCAGCGATTCGCGATGTTCTGAATTCATTCAATCTAAATTGGTCCATAGACTCGCCAAAGAGGGTGACTGCTCACTTTAGCACAGCCATCGAGAACATGGTCACAAATCTCTCAAACATCTCGGTCTCTGTTTTGAACGTTGCAGTCTCTGATCACTTCCCGCAGGAGGTTGTGGTCTCTGGATGATCCCTTGAAAAATAAAAAGGCAACTTCAGCTTTAAGAGAGACGTCCGACCACAAAATGTCAAACTTTTAAATAAAAGTCTCCAAAAGGAATAATGGAATTTTAAAATAATTTTGACTCTTCCGGATGCAATATTTACGGCATTTCATAACTGTTTAAATTAAATTTTAATTTGTATGTGTTTTTCCTATTAAAAAAAATCAACACAATACAGGAAAATGACAAATAAACCTGAATCACAAAACGCATTCTTGTCTCAAGGGATAACCTTAAATTTTGGCACTCAATTATTATAACGTAAAATAATGAGAAAGCTGAAGTTTTAGTCAAAATCAAAAATTACAAGAAAATTTACAGATGAGTCATCCGAGCTCCCAAATCCTATGAAATATTGCAAAACTCTGATAACGTATTAAAACTGCCTGGGAAACTATAAATGGTTACTCTAAATCTATTAGATCAATTGGCTCTAAAAAAGTCTAAAAAAAAACTGATCAAACAAGCCTAAAGATCCTTTCGAAATAGAAAACAAATTTAACACTTTTTTCTCTAACGTGGCCGTTGTTGATCCAGTTTTACCACTGCCTCGTCCTCGTGCTCACAACCTGCAGGACCGATGTCATCCTTGGCTTTAACTCCTGTGACGGAGGGGGAGGTGTTTCGTGTCATTCATAGACTGAATTCCAAATAAACCCTGCGATATCAACTGAATTCCAAATAACCCTGCGATATCAATTTAATTAAATCAATTCATTTCAATTTTGTTGTTAAAGCATTGCTTCAGGCATTTACTAACAACACTAAGAAAATTAATCATCTGTTGATTTCAAACCGGAATCTTTCCATAAAAATTAAAAACTGCAAAGGTTTATTCCGATTTTCAAAAAAGATGATCCTTTACAAACCAACAATTACCGTCCAATTTCCATTCTACCGGTACTGAGCAAAATTTTTTAGATACTCTGTCCGCATCAGCTTAACAGTTTCCTCGAAAGTTTTGATATTCTCAGCCCGACCCAATTCGGATTCAAAGAAAAAAAGAGCACAATAGACGCTGAAACTAACCTCATTAAACATGCCGATGGATTCGAGAGGCGTGAACACGTGTTCAGCGTATTTCTCGACCTCTCCAAAGCATTTGACTGTGTGCATCATGAAACCTTTTGCACAAGTTAGAAAGGAGTGGTGTACGAGGTCGGTCTCTAAAATGGCTTGGATCATATCTTAGTGACCGAGAGCAGTGTGTGCAGATCTCGAATGCCTTATCCTCAAATGAAAGATCACCCATAGAGTCCCGCAGAGATCTATCCTTGGGCCAGTTCGTTTTCTGCTTCACGTAAACGATCTGAACCCATCGATCCAGAATGGAAAAGTGGTTCAGTATGCTGACGACACGACTGTCTAAGTTATAGCCAAAACACTTCAAAACTTGGAAATAATTACTTTTTGTAAGTTGAATTCCTGCATTCAATTTCTTTTTTCAGAAATCTATCTGAAAACAAATTAATCAAAATCAAATTTCATGAAATTTTTCGCTAAGCAAACGAGAATCTAAAATAAGTCCTTCAATTTTTGTGGATGATCTCCCGATTTATGAAACGGAATCAATAAAATACCTAGGATTTTCCTAGATCGAGGACTAACCTGGGACGTTCACATGGATCATGTCTGTGCCGAGGTTGCTTCAGGCATCTTTGCCCTTCGCAATTTGGTAAAGCACTGCCCAATTACGGTATTAAAAATGGCCTATTATGGCTTAATTTATCCCCACTTGGGTTATGGAATCAGACTTTGGGACAGGATGCACGGCACAAGCTAGAACGAGTCTTCAGACTTAAAAAAAAGCCGTAAGAGCAATTCTGAATTCAAACAATACAGAGTCGTGTCTAGGGAGCTGGGATTTCTGACTCTGCTCTGTCTCTACATTCTTGAGGTGACCCTCTACTCCGTGTCGAGGTGTGCTTTGGTTCGGGAAGGGGATGTTCACCAACACGGGACGAGAGATAGGGACAAATGCGTTCAGAAATTTACCATCTCAAGTTGGTGTAAGATCAATAGTCTCCCTGAACACATCAAACAACAAAATGGAAAACAACTCAAAACTCAGTTGAAAACCCTTCTGATTTCGAGGGCATTTTACTCAGTTGGCTAATTTTTAATGGATCGCTGGGATGGTTAAAACAAACAATTCTCAAAGACCAGCAAAACAAATAAACTTGCCGGACCTGTAAATTGTGTGAAAGAGGCGTGAGTGATATAATGTATGTTACCTGAAAATTAAATAAAAAAATCCCTAATTGAAAAAAAACAACCAACGAGACACACAACTGTGGTACATAAAAAATACTCAAATGGCCACAAATAAGGGAGATGATCTTTCACTGATGTGCGAAGAATTAAATCCCGATTTAACTTGTTGTAACGGAACACGGTTTCAGCAATAGTAACATTGAAAATTTCAAAATTCCAAATTATCAGTTGGCTAACTGCTACTGTCTAAACTCCACCAAAGGAGGAGCAGTAGCAATTTTTGTCAAACATTTGCGTTCCTTTACTCTGCAAAAGTTTTGCCACAATACAGAGAAAGACTTTGAAGTTACAGGGGTAAGGATTTCACTAAACAAATTTCAAACAGATATCATCGGAATTGATAGGTCTCCCAACGGAAATGAAGAATCTTTCAATGACTAAATTAGAACACCTATTGATAGACTTAACAAAGAAAAGTCGAAAATTCATTGTATTGGGGGACTTTAACATTGATGTTATCGTTATGTGGAGAGCCCTAAGACAAAACGCTGATTTGATGGGGTCTCATGACCTCTGTTGGTCAATAGACTCGCCAACAAGAGTGATTGACTCTTCAGCAATGGCGATCGACAATTTTATAACAAATTTGGCTGATGTTGGGGTGTCTGTTATCAATACAGCTATCTCAGACCATTACGGCCAACAGGTCATTCATCATGGTCATGAGCCTCCACGAGCTCTAATCAATCAAAAGACGATTAGAGACACGAGGCCCACAAATATCAAGCTCCTTAACTTTCTGTTCGCACAGGAGACATGGAGTTTTCTAAATTATGAGGATCCCGTAGATGTACAATTTAAAAATTTCGAGGAAAACTTTAAATTTCATTTAGACATGAGCTGTCCTTTACGTAAAGGTCCCCAAAAACCGAGAAAGCAAAAGTGCACATGGATTACCAAAGGTATCCTGGTTTCGAGAGAAAAAATTATTATTTTTTTCCGAAATTAATAAAAACACTTCAAATTTAGTTTCTTCAAAAATTATAAACGAATTTACGGAAAGGTCATCAAAGCTGCGAAAGCTTACGATGTCAATAAAGCACTGCTCACGACAAAGAAATTTTCGAAAACAGCATGAGCCGTAAGTAACAATAAAAACTCACGAACAGACAAACAAATTGAATTAAAATTGGCAATGAAAGAGTCAGCGACCCGTCAAGGATCGCTGATGAATTCAACGATTTTTTTCCCTCGGTTGGAGCGGACAAAGGACTTGGACAGAGTCAACGGATCCCTCAATTGGCACCGAACCCAGCAGCTTCCATGGCTCTGGCCCCGATAACAGAGGAGGAAATTGCCAGAGTTTTAAGAGACATTCCACCCAAAAAGTAAATGACTTAAATCATGTCTCAACATGGCTGTTGAAGCAGTGCTCAAAGCACTTATTAAAGCCAATCGAGCATTTTCCCTCCTCTCTTAAAATAGCAAAAGTCACCCCAGGCTTCAAGAAAGGCGATACCTTTTCAGTTCAATATTATCGTCCGATATCAATCCTGCCGGCCTTCAGTAAGATTTTTAAAAAGGTCTTCCTTATTCGGATTGTAAAATTCTTAGAAAAACACAATCTACTATCAAAAAGCCAATTCGGTTTCAAAGTGGTAAATCAACTATAGACGCAGTCGTACGTATAGTTGATATGATAGTAGAAGGAATTGAAAGTCGAAGAGATACATTAAGTGTGCTTCTCGAGTTATCTAAAGCTTTTGACTGTGTTGATCACAGCGCCCTACTTTACAGCGCCCTCGGTTTTATTATCTAGATGCCAGTGAGTCCGGTTGTGTGCCGTCCGTCTGCGGTTATCTGATCTGCCTGTGACCGCCTGTCCGCCTGCTGTCCGTGCCGTGCCGGATTTAAACTGTATATATATAAAGATATTTTTTTTCCCCCGCAATTTCATATTTTTAGAAAAATGTCATCCTGTATCAAGTGTGCCGGCGTGATCTCTAACATCAAGGAGGTGTTGGTCTGCGCGAAGTGTAAAGAATCTTTTCACCCAACTTGCACTCGAGTTGACACAATCGAAAACTTTAAAAAATTGAGTGCCCAACGCAAAGCCACCTGGAAGTGTGACACGTGCAGGGCGGAGACGGGTTCGACTGCGAGCGGCAGCGATGTCGAGTCTTCTGTTATATTGGATACCATTAATAACTTGGGTAAAACTCTCAGTGCGCAAATTCATGACGTTAACGCGAACGTGGAGACTGTAAAAAACCAACTGGTTAATGTCAATACAACAATTGAAACAATGCAGGGTACTCTGAATGTATTGGTTTCTGAAAATGAGACCAGAAAGTTGGAATTTGTACGAATCAGTGAGTCCAACGCTGCTTTGAGGGAGGAGCTAATGGAACTAAAGACGAAGATGCAAGACCTCGAACAATATTCCCGAAGAGACAACCTGGAAATTGTTGGAGTCCCATACTCGAAGGGAGAAGACATCTACGCACTAATCGAATGTCTGGCCAAGTGTCTGAATGTTCGCTTCTGCCGGGGAGACATCTCTGCGCTACATCGGCTGCCGCAGTCACAGCAACGGCGCTACCCCACAATCATCATGCGTCTCGTGTCCCGAGACTATAAGATGGAATGGATGCGCGCTGCCTGGGAATATCGTCGAGACTTAATTGCCACGAATCTCTACAGTAGCTGGCCGTCAACAAGGGTCTACATAAACGACCACCTCACCCCCTACAACAAGATGATCCTCGGAAAGGCTAGGAGTCTCGTGAAAGAGAAGAAGATCGCATTCGCCTGGACCCGTGACTGCCGCATCTTAATCAGGAAGACAACTGGCGTTGACTCACCGGCGACGGCTGTAAAATCTGTTGAGGATTTGGAGCTTCTAGCGAATGAATAGCCATATTTAAGTCCATGTCCGATAAGTGTCCTCGGTCCAGTAAGTAACGTGGGTTCTTGTTGATTTTTTGTTTTTTTTTTGTTTATATAACTTTCTACATTAATGAGAATTATAAATTTTTGTTTATTAAAAAGATCTTTACTTAAATGTGTTAGTTTTTTTTAAGCTAAGGTTAAGCATAATTCAATGAATAATTCCCTTTTTCATTTAGTACTTTGTTAGGTTCTGACAATTTAAGTTTATTTTCAATTTAAGTAGTATCTAAAGCAACAGACAGATTCTTTTACTTCAATAGTACTAATTTGGGTAGGTTAGTACTTCTTGTGTTATCAGTTTTTAGTTTAACGTGTTCCTATTTTCTTTATTTTGGTTACAGAAGTAACGACAAGTAATGGTTTTAATCAAACAATGAATCCGTGTACTCTCATTGTGGTAATTATGAGACAAAAATACTTATGTTCGAATATTATGGCTTGTACATAATTGTAAACAATAAATGGAGATGAATGTTTGTAGAATGAATGTGTGTGTGTAAGGGAGATCAATAAAATGTTATTAAACCATTGAATAATGTGGTGGTAATTAATTAATTAATCAGCAGTAGGATGATTCTTATATGATTATCTCTATGTGTACGATTTCTGTAATTCTTTTACCGTCATGTTTAAAATTAGCAAGTCAAATTTAACATTTTAGTTACATAGATTAGTTACATAAGCACTACCTGTTTACACTTTTCAGTAGATAATTGTAATATACCATGCAACTTGTGTATAGTTCTGTATGTAGTTACGTGTGTCTGTATGTGAGTGTGCTTGGCGTTAGAAATAATTATGTACAAGGTATGTTCTTTGTTTGAGGATAAAGCCTATATAATATTCAGAAGCAAGAAAGTGGTAACAATGGTATAAGTTATTCGAAAAGATTTTAATGTTGGTATGGGAATAACGGAGATGTAACTAATCATTGTTTTTATAACAGAAAAATTAGCGAAAGAAACACCTACGGTACCGGAAAGATATAGTTAAATAACTTATATTATTTTATTCTTATACATCTTTTTTAAGTCAGCTACGTTTAAAATTATTATAAATTGTAATTACAATTAAATTGTGTATATATAAGCCTGTATAACTAAACGTTGCGGTTGTTGGCGCGGCGGGGTCGTGGCGGCGATAAACGATAAAACTTACTTATTTTAAAATCGTTGAACATTCTTTTATAACTGTCATGTTTAAAATTATTATAAAGTTCAATGGCAATAATATTTATTAAATTGTAATCAAATTGTGAACATAGGGGTCTGTAAAATTAAACAGTGCGGCTGTTGGCGCGGCGGGGTCGTGGCGGGACGGACGGGTTGTTGCTAAGGTTGAATAGGGACGTGTTATGCCGGGTCCACACCAAACCAACAAAAGAAAAACAAAACAGCAACTCAATGTTTCCCAACATTTTTGAAACAAAAGCGAAACATTTCGGCAACAATTTTGTTTTGTTCGTGTTTTCAACAACTTTTTGTTTCCCGTCGCCTGGCGGTAAAGATCAAACTGTTGCTGTTTTGTTTGTGTTTTCTGGCAACTTTGTTGGTCTAGTGTGTACGCTTTCCACAGGAAGAAAACAAAACTTAAAATTTGTGGTTCAGTTTGTCTCGTGCTGTGTGCAAAATGACTTCATCGGGAAAAGCAATAAAATGGAGTGTTGAAAATACATGTAAAATTAATCGAACTTTATAGAGAAAGTAAATTGTTATGGGATGCCCGACACCCTGATTATAAAAATCGTTATAAAAAGGCAGACGCCTTAAAGGAAATAGGAATATTGTGTAATGTTTCTTCAGAGGAAGTAGACAGAAAGATAAAAAACATCAATAACCCAGTACCAAAGAGAATACAGAAATTATCAGTTATTGAAAAAATCCGGAGCTGGTAAAACTTTCGTTTCGAAGTGGTTTGGTTATTCACTATTAAGTTTCTTAAAAGATAAAAACAAGCCAAGACCAAGTGGGAATATAGGCGGATTATCGAATACACAGGTAGATATTTATTTATTTATTTTTATTTATTAGATATAAAATTTACATATATTTATGCATTATTTATTTACTTATATTTATTCATTATACATTCTATCATTTTATCCTTAAAAATCAGTACTTTTGCTCAATAGATTAACAAAAATTTTAACTGCCATGGAACTTGTTATTAGTTATTAATAATTAGAATAATAAATCATTAAATCAATTAAAAAATCATTTTCCCCTAAAAAATCCAGTACTTTTGCTCAATAGATTAACAAAATTTTAAACTGCCATGGAACTTTTGCTCAGACATAGATTAACAATTCAACTGCAAACTTGACCTTTTAATTCAGCAAATTCTTTTCTTTTTCCATAGCTTCTACAGATGAATTTTCTTGCAGTCTGTTTGTAGATTAAAAAACGACTGTAAAGTTTGTTTGATCTTTTCTCCATGCGCCATCTTCTAGTGTACCACTATCAATATGTTCTACATCAAAGCTGTTTGGTGGATTATATTTATTTTTCGACAAGACACACCTTAGATAATTATGCAAACAAATGCATGCCAAAGTCACTTTTTCTACCTTTTTCTGGTTGTAACAGCATTGGTTTGCGAAACACTCGAAACACAGACGCTAAAATGCCAAACACATTTTCAACTATTCTTCGAGCACGTGAAATTCGGTAATTGAAGACACGTTCTATTGACCCCTTATCTTGATGGCCGCTATATGGTTTCATAATGCATGGTTTAAGGGGGAAAAGCATCATCTGCGACTAAAACATAAGGACTTTCTTTGTCCCTTCCAAGAAGAACACGTTTTTGTGGCAAATTTAGTTTTCCTTCAACCAATAGTTTGTAAAATGGCGTATTTTTAAAACACCTCCGTCAGAGATTCGTCCTTGACAACCAACGTTTGCATACAGAAAAATTATAATTTGCGTCAACAACAGCAAAAGAACTACACTGAATGTTCCTTTATAGTTAAAAAATTCACTGCCACTGAATGTAGGTGCCTCGATTACAATGTGCTTTCCGTCCATTGCGCCCTATGCAATGTGGAAAGTGCCAAATCTTGTTGAAATCATCGCTAACTTTTTCCCATTCCTCTTCACTTTTAGGAGTCTGAAATAAAATACAAATTAAATTTAATTGAAAGTTCTTATTATATATTTTTTTTAATATACATTTTTTTAATATATTTTTATGCAGTTTTTAATAACATACATTCTTTACTTTACAGGAAAGTGATGATTCAGACAGTGATGAAGAGGCAAAAGAATCCGAAACAAATGACGATGATACCGCCTAGCGTCAGCCAGAGTACAAGTAATATGGGAGGAATTACAAGAAAGCTACGAAGATTTGCAGGCTCAAAAGGAAATTTACTGATAAAAACACCAAAAGCTTAAAAGCAAAATCTACCACACCAAAGAAAAGAGTTCTAACCACTAGTGAGAAGCAAAATGCAAGAAGTTTATGGAATGCTACAAGAAGTATATAAAAAAAATCAGCAAGGAACATCTGTACAACCCGATGATTTGATATATTTGGTGAGCTAGTTGCTAGAAAGTGCGAAAACTTCGTACTCCTTATGCGCAAGCTACTGTGCAGCATTTGATCAATGATCTTCTCTACAAAGCAGAAATAGGAGAATATGACCAACCAAAAAACACAGAAACTCAAGAGCAATTGACACCGTTCCTTCATTTTCGATCTCCAATTGCAGTTCACACTAGTTCTACAGATACAAACAACCACAATTATATGAGTCCAGATAGCATTCGGTCTTGCGCAAGTACCCTTAGCGTTGGAACCTACTCAAATCCAGGCGGCATACAACCTTATTCAAACCCACCCAGCGTTCAAACCTACGAGATACTGACTAGTCCGTCCTTGCTCATCGAAATCAACATACCACCCAGATTGATGAATCCTGGCCAGCTACGCGGATAACAACAAATGAATCAGCTCAGTCATACATGTAATTTTCAGATACATTCCAAATAAAAGTTATTTTAAAAAAATCAGTTTATTTTTTTAACAGCTACCTATTAATAATGTTAAATTTTACCTTGACATATGTATTTAGGGCACTTATGAGAGCATCGCAGGTTTCTGGAATTATTACTGATATTGCCTGTTTGGATACTTTGAAAAGATACATCAGACTCTGGTAATACTCCCCAGTTGCCAAAAATCTTAAAGTAATCACTAAACGTTCTGTTACACTAATGGCATTTCGAAAATTTTGTATTTTTTCTTCTGTATCGAGGGTCCAATGATTTCTATTAGATTTTCAAGATCAGTACTGGTCATTCTTAAAAAGTTTTTGAAGCTGCATCGCATTTCTCCACTAATACCTCTATCGTCTTTTCTTAAATCTTCCAATAGTTCCTCAACATAGTTTTTTTGTCGGTTCTTCAAGCTCGGCCTAACCCAAAAACGTTTTTTTCTTTTTTGGTTTAGGAATAGAAAACCAGCTGCCATAATAAATAATTCATTGTTCCTTTGTAATTCCAAATTTCGAGCTCGCCACATTTTCTATCGGGATCACAAAGTTGACTGATTTTTGTTTTCATAATGTGGACAGCAGTTTGACAATTAGTTCCTGTTTTCGAAAACTTGCAGTTTTGTTGTGTTGCTGATTTGTTTGGAGTTTTTGTTTTGTTGGTTTGGTGTGGACCCGGCATTACTTGCGCTTGACGGCCACGGACAAGTTTATTGTGAGGAGTTTGACTGCCATACTGAACTGACTGAATGTTTCCATAACGGGATAAACAGAAGTCTTCAAATATTTCATCTAAATATACGTAGTTATTATAAACATATCGACCAGGCACTAATATTAATACAAAGTTTGAACATTATTTATGATATCATTGTGTTCAGGGCTGTATTTCTAAATAGGCTAAGTAGGCTGCAGCCTAGAGCGGCAAAATTAAGGGGCGGCAGATTTGAAAAAAAATTAAAATATTAAAATGAAATATTTGTGAAATACAATATTATTTTCCTTATACGAGTTTAAGTTTGTGTTATATAAATAGAGCTTTTAGGAAACACATACACTTTAATTTCCTATTTCGTTGTATGTATTACTACAAAATATGTACGAACGCCTTGTTCCTTCGCGCAACGAGCGGCGATCTGCCGATTTACATTGGCAACACCCCCTGGCAGCCGGCAGCCCTGGGTGGCTGGCGCGACAGCTCTCCGCTCCCCTGCCCCTCCCCACCTCTCCAACACTGGCGCTCAGCTGATAGTCACCTGACGCTGTCACGGACCGACAGACGCACCCTCTGACTCACGACTCACACATCCACAGATTACACTACACTACAGTCTACAGTGATTACACTGCGCTGTCAGTTGGTGGTTGATGTTAGTGTTGTGCCCACGGCGGCACGGTTACGCCGGTTACGGTGTTATATAAAGGTTGGGACACACATAACCGCACCGCGCCCGACACGTCAGTCGGCCGTATGCTGGCCGTCATACGGTGAAAGAATTGCAGCGCAGTTTTCAACCTGCAAGTCCACACATGTCCGCACCGACACCAGACCGTCGTGGCCGCACCGTGCCCGCACCGTCACCGATATGTTTAGTTTGAATTTTGACGGGCACGGTGCGGTCTACGAGAGGCATCATATGTTGTTTACTGTTGCGTTCTTCTTTTTAAAACTATTTAAGTAGTCTACACGTTCTATTTTAGTGAATTATTTAGTATAGCCTACTAATTCTACTTCCTGTGTTCGCGTATAAAATCATATTTATTATTAAAAGTATTACATTTTCTTACCTTAGAGTAAACTAGTCATATTTTCTTATTGTCCATATTTTCTTATTACACCAAATTTGAAAACCATGTTGTACGTTAAGTGATTTTAAACAACTAAATTCGAATTATGAAAAATCTACAAACATTTTTCATTAATTAAAACATAACAAGCATGTAATTATTTGCGCGAAAATCTATTTTTCTTTGATGTATTGAAGTTACTTGATAAATTTATTCCGGTATTTTGTAAGGGTCATATTTAGAATGTTTCTATGTCATTTTTATTTTTTTTTATTCTTTTCACTTCAATAAAGTAAAAATAAAAATATTTTATTTACAATAAGATTTTCAAGCAAGAAAAACCCATGTTAAAAATAAATAATAATAAATAATTTATTTCCCCGTAATAACAAACTGAATATTACAAATAAATATTATTGCCAGTGCTTAATAATAAATAATACTATGATATAACGTATTTGCAATAGCAGTAAATAACAAATAAAAAAACGTTTTATACTTACTTTTTTCAAATTTATGTACTTAGAGTAATAAAATATAAAAAGTAGGTTACATCCTTTTAGATTTTTCTTTCTTTTTTTAAACTAATAACTAGGCCAATATATTTACAAAATAAGGGAAATTTAGGTACCCATAAGAGGCTGTGCCTGTGTTGGGGATACTATATACAAAAAGGGTAAAAAATAAAAATAGCGGAATCGAGCAAGAATGAAATGATAAAAATGAGTTATTGTAGCTTATGTAGTAAATAATGTACTCTTACGTTTCAAAGTTTAAATTTAGTATAACTAGTGTGCTGTATTGAACAAAAAGGATTTATGCATGATTTACAATTCAAATATTAGATGTAACATTAAATATTATATTATAAATAATTATTTTATAATGCTCTAACGTGTCTATTTAAATATTATTGTAACTTAGCAAACAAGACTAACCATACACTAATGTATTATCTTAAACAAATACTCAATATCATTTTGACCGATCAACCATACTCTATTTTTTTTAGAAAATATATTTATGTTTCTACTATTTTTGACTAATTCTGGCAATAAATTATTTGTCCTCGGAGCTATAAAAGAAAAACGTTTTGTAAAATCTGTTTTTTGTAAGTTCTCCAGTATATATTTTACAAATATTTACTATGTTTTACAAATTATTATAAAAGGGCTTGCGACATGGCAAACTCTCTGGCATCACACTATAGCTCTTGGGTTTAACACAAAAAAACACTAAATATACTGTTCATAGTGTATTTGACCGAAATTCATTGCAATGAAACACAATAAACAAGAATTATAGGGATAAAAATATAACCAAGATATTTACAAATTTTACATACTAGCTGATTGTACAAAGCTTTACTGTAGCATTACAATGTTTCATTCATCACAGCGATTAATAAAAATAACAACAATGATATTAACAATTTTCTCAAGCAATACTTAATCTTCCGAATATTTTTTAAGTATCTGTCACTTCGAATTCAAAAGAAACATGCTCTAGTACAAACAGTGAGATTGTTGCGCTCGGACTGCATACGGACATGTGTGGCCTCACGGTAACTGAGCCGAGCCCGCACCGACAATTGGCCGACTCACGTGTCGGGCACGGTGCGGTTATGTGTGTCCCAACCTTAAGTCGTTGACTCGTTGTATTCAGCTAGTTCAATGTTAAAGTCAACAATCAATTGTTAGTATGATTGAATCTGAATGAGACTTAGATGTAAGAGTGGAGTGAATGGAAAATTTTAGCTAACAAGTAACCATTGCAATAACATGTGGGTCGTTGTCAAATCAACTGTCCTTTCGAGGTCCCAATATATACAATTTTTAATAACTTTAATTTTAAGGGGGTGATTCACCATTGCGGTTTTAGCAACCTTTGGCCGGTCGGCTCCCATAAGCGCAATGTTAATTTCACGCTTGCAGGCTTGTCGAATTCAAATGATCATATTCCAACAGTGCTCACAAAATGTGTTCATAAAAAGTAATATTTTTTTACGGAAATCTATTGACAACTAATCAATCTAGGGTTCTAGATTTTTTAATTTCCTCTCAAAAAATCTGTTTAGCCTTCAACGGGCGGTTAAAAATCACTAATTTTTGGACTTTTTGCCAAGTCCCCTACACTATATTATTTAATATTTTCAACATTTAAAAAACGGCAATCCTAGATCACCATTTGAGGAATACACCAATACTCTAAAATTTAGGATAACTTAATTCTGTGAGCAGTGATCATTTGAATTCCACGCCCTGTTTTCATGGTCAGCGGCGTGTTAGAGCACCCCCTTAATAAAATATACTCAATTGTCGTATGTGTTATCAATGAACCAATTAAAATTTAGGATAATTACTTTACTTGCTTATTACCGCTGCTCTTGTACTTATTACTCCTTATAAACCTCATGAGTGTTACTCTCTACATCATGGAATGTTAGGTAGGTACCCTAAATCATGAGTGTTACTTGGTAGTTTTAAGGGAAAATTGTTTAAACTACAGATATTTTGGTATATTTAACATATGTTTTAGATAAGTAAGAACAGAAGTACTCTAAAACTCATTATTAAGACAAAATAAAATTTTTTGGCGAGTGAAACTCAAAGAAATTGAAAAAATCTCATAAAAATTCATGTAAGTAATACAATGTATTTGCTTGCGTTCTCACAGAAAAAAGTCCAACATTTTTCCAGATCCCCTTTTGGCTGGTATATGTGTGCCCTCCAGACCTTCCTTCTTCCCATATAAAAAGAGCTTTCAAATCTCGTTTTCTCCAGGACCCCTAGGATGGCAGTTACGCAGATTACGCTCCCAAATAACTGACTATTCGGTTCTAACGTAGAGTTTTATATTTTAGGCTACTACTAGCTTCTCTACAACTACAATGAGTGATGGACGGAAGAGGCTTAGCGGTGCGGAGTACAAGAAACGGGCGAAGAAGAAACTCGAAGAACAAGAACGTGTATTGAAACAAACCAAAAGGCTAGATTTGTTCTTTAAGACGCCAGGAGAACAAGAGATTGCACCAGTACTTGAAGGACCTGCACTTGACGATTCCGTTGACGAGACGGCCGGCCAGCTGGACGACAATGTTTCAGCTGGGTCAAGCTGCTCAAATCCACCAGCTAATCTAGCAAGTTTAAACGAAGACATCATCATACCTCACGAGATCGCCACTGAAAGCCTTTCGTTGGAGCTGCTGTCACCCTGCTGTTCCAGCGAAGATCCAGCTTTCTGGGTTTTGAATGATGCAACTCGAGATTCAATCGCAAAAAATGGGTTCAAACAAAATATCGACCTGGATTTCTCAAACAGCGTCAGAGAATACAAGGATCAAAAACGATATTTATCCAAATCTCTGTTTCAACGAACATTGAAAAATGGAGAGGTTCAGGACAGAAAGTGGATGGTATTCTCAAAAAGCAAGGGTTCTGTTTATTGTGGCCCTTGTTTGGCATTCAATTTCAAAGAGAAATCCCAGTTTGATTGTAAAGACGGATTCAACGACTGGAAAAATGGTGAAAGTCGGGCCAGTCATCACGAAAACTCACCAATTCACAAGTCGGCAATCATTACTCTAAAATCACGAGAAATTGCTCTGAAACGTGTTGGCAGTATGTTAACTGAGCAGCTAGACAAAGAAACCAATTATTGGAAAAAGGTTTTGGCCAGGGTTATAGCGGCCGTTAAGGCCTTGACATCAAGAGGCCTTGCATTAAGAGGTGATGATGAAATCTTTGGATCAAACAGAAATGGAAATTTTCTTATGGCTTTAGAGCTTATCTCCGAATTCGACCCTTTTTTAGCTACTCACATTGAAAAATATGGTAATTGTGGAAGTGGTCATACAAACTATCTCTCTTCCCAAACGTGTGAAGAAGTCATTGAATTAATGGCTCAAAATGTAAGACAAGAAATTTGTGAAGAATTGAAACAGTCAAAATATTTTTCTCTCATAGTTGATTCAACCCCAGACATGTCTCATGTAGACCAGTTGGTTCTTGCAGTCAGGTATGTTTTAAATGACGGTGTACCCTGTGAACGATTTCTTACCTTCATCCCGTCAGTTGGACATACCGCAGAGGGTATGTTTAAAAGTGTGATGAGAGAACTAGGAAATCTGGAAATAAACATTGATGACTGCCGAGGCCAATCGTACGATAATGCCTCAAATATGTCGGGGACTTACAATGGTCTTCAGGCAAAGATAAAGAGTAAAAGTCCTTTAGCTCTATTCATCCCGTGTGCGGCTCATTCTT
This sequence comes from Homalodisca vitripennis, assembly GCF_021130785.1. Lineage (NCBI taxonomy): Eukaryota > Metazoa > Arthropoda > Insecta > Hemiptera > Cicadellidae > Homalodisca > Homalodisca vitripennis. The sequence goes on along the minus strand of NC_060215.1, from coordinate 124,558,376 downwards.
TAAATCTGGTCGGATCATCTGCTGCTGAATCTTGTGAAGAAGCGTGCAGATTCTTCATGTTGCTTCAAGAACTTTATGTGTTTTTTTACATCTTCTACAAAACGATGGGAGTGCCTGATAGGTGTAATGGAAGATTCTTATCAGAATAATAAGACTATAAAAAGGGTGTGTCCTACACGATGGTCGGCTAGGGATGATGCATGTCAGAGCTTGCGAGAGTCTTGGGACGAAGTGTACAAGGCTTTGACAACAATTTCAAAAGACCCAACAGAAAAGGCTACAACCAGATGTGAGGCTCAAGGAATCGCTCGGAATCTAGAACGTTTTGAGACTGCATTTATGGTATGCTTCTGGAGCACTGCCCTCCATAGAATTCACAAAGTCAGTAAAACTATACAAAGTGGAACCGTTGACGTTTTGTTAGTCAGGGATTTGTATGGTTCTCTAGAGGAATATTTTGTGTCAGAAAGAAACAACTTTTCTTATTTCGAGGAATTGGGTATGAAGATAACCAAAACTGAAACATACGATTCATACGAAAAAGACACAAGCAGACAAACCAAGCGAAAAGTCTGGCCAGACGAAACCCGGAGTGAAGAAGTCAACCTGACTGGCAGAGATGACTTGAGAATTAACACATTTCTTCCAATTCTAGACTCCTTTATTTGTGAATTTAAGAGAAGAAAAGTGGCCTATAGTGACTTTGTAGATAAATTCTACTTCCTGACTCAATTGTGTGACAGCAAAACAGACATCAACATCACAGAAGAGGAACTAAGAAACAAGGCAACGAAACTTCATCAAATTTATCAAAATGACTTAGATTCCGATTTTATTGAAGAGTGTATTCACTTCCAAAAACACTGTGCGGTGGGAATGGACAATCCCTCAGATAAAACGTTGGAAGGAATTTCTACCTTTTTGAGAAAGAACTCGTTGTATGATGTTTACCCTAACTTGGACATAGCAGTACGAATTAGTTTGTGCATACCTGCAACTAATTGCGCGGGAGAACGTAGCTTTTACTGCCTTCGAAGAGTTAAAAAACTACTTACGGACAAGCATTTCTGAAAACAGGCTCAATTCACTTTCCCTCCTATGTATAGAAGCAAATTTAACAAAGAAGCTCTCTTATGAAGATTTAATTAAAGAGTTCTCAATTAAAAAGGCTCGTAAGAAAGCTCTGTAAAATGTAAATAGCCTACTGTATATACAATAAATTAGTTCTGTTAATCACACAATGAACTTGTATTAGAATGTACAAACGTTATTTTTAAATATTCCAACTCATGCTTATAATAAACCAGTTATTCAAATAATTTTGTCAACTTTAATTTCACCTTGCAAAACCATTTGATTGATTTAAATTAAACAATTTTCCAAGATTTGAAAATATTTAACAACATTCCAAGTAAGTGTAAGTCTGCAAAAAATACACATTTTCTAAAATGTGTGTTATTTGGGCTGCAGTTCCATATAGTTCCACCGGCACAATCGAATACGAACATATCGATTGTTGATCAAGCTAAAACATCGTGCCGCGGCGTTAGGTTAGGTTATTTCACGTTATTTTGTGTTTCTCGGTCGGTAAATAACGTGAAATAACCTAACCTAACCACCGCGTCGCGATATTTCCCCGTTATTTGACTAAACATTAAAAAAATTTATAATACATTAAAACTGTTACGAAATGCTTTAAAAACGCTATCCAAATTACTATTTTGTTCCTGAAAAATGCAAATTTTCCCGGGGGGGGGGGGCCGGACCGCCGGACCCACTTTTGGCGGGGGGGGGGGGGTGCTCCCCTTTTTGGGGCGGCAAATTATCTTAAGCCTATAGGCGGCAAACTGGTAAATCTGGCCCTGATTGTGTTTACAGAATCGTGGATTGACTCAGACAAGACTCTAACTAATGTAGATGGATATGAGGTATTTTGTACGACTGACAACTGGAACAGATGTGATGGTACGGTGGTCTACTTGAGAACAGATCTATGCGGCGGCTCGCGACAAATTAAACTAGGGGAAGCGACTGGACTACAACTTGACTTTGACGTTGACGGCCGACATTTTGACATATTAGCTATCTACCGCAGCCCTGCGATGGACTGCCAATTATTCTTATCTGATCTAGAACTTTACTACTCGAAACTGGCAAACAATACTTCCTACATATTCACTGGTGATATAAACATTGATATCTTAGATAGTACAATAAACGACGCTCAACAAGACAGTTATCTAAATATAATGTACAAAGCTGGACTAATTAACTGTATAAACAAACCAACACGGGTTACTGCTCATTCTTTGACGTGTATTGACCATATCTTCTTAAAACATGATAACTATGACTTTATTACTTCAGGTATTTTAAAAACAGGAATTACCGACCACTATGCTGTCACTGTTATGATACGTCTTCCAATTACTTCTCCTCGCGGTTTGGACACAAACAACACGTACTTGGACATGAAGGTGTTGGATGGGCTGGTAGCGGCTCAGACGTGGGACCATGTCCTCGGCTTACAAGAAGTAAATGCTAGCTGTAACGCTTTCCTAAACACGTTTGGCAAGCTCAGAGCAAGTTCGTTACGAACAAAATATCTATCTACAAGAAATAAAAAACTGAAACCTTGGATTTCATATAATTTAATTCATGCTGTTAGAAAACGTGATAAATTAAGTAAAATATTAAAAAGACAACCATTTAATGAACGATTACGAAACTACTACTTGATTTTTAGGAACAACTTAAGCAATGAAATAAAAAGAGCAAAGACGGCTTATTTCAAAGAAAAATTATTAAATTCAGCGGGAAACGCGAAAATGTTTTGGAGAACTGTTAATGAGTTCATTTCTGTCAGGAAAAAGAGAGAGGAGTTTCCTGTGCGCCATTTTACTCAAAACAGTGACAATCCTGGTGGAAGTACAAAGGAAGTGGCTAACTCTTTTAATTTGTTTTTTTCGCAAGTGGGAAGGAAGTTGGCCATGGAAGTGCCGGCATCAACTGGTCCCCTGCTGGTGGATGATACAGTGCATAGGGTACGGGGGCATGAGTTTCGCTTGCGCCCGGTCTCGGACAGCCAGGTGGAGGAGTGTGTCAGGGGAATGCAAGGTGGATCGGCTCCCGGTATGGACGGCCTCCCCGTAGCCCTGCTCAAGCAACAAATTAGTAAGCTGGCGTCCCCTCTAAAACATATAATAAATCTCAGTACATCTTCAGGTGTTTATCCACAATTATTTAAATCTGCAAAAGTAATCCCAATTTACAAAAACAATAGTAAATCAGACATGCACAATTATAGGCCAATATCATTGCTAAGTGTGCTAAGTAAAGTACTAGAGAAGTGTGTAAAATCTCAATTACAGAAATACCTCGAAGATAATAATATTCTGTCAGAGTCCCAATACGGCTTACGCAAAAACAAAAATACTTCAGACTCCCTATTCGCAATTAATAAATGTATAACAGATGCCTTAAATAACAATAATAAAGTGTTACTTCTTTACATTGATCTGGCAAAAGCTTTTGATAGTATAAACAGAAACCTGCTTTTTCGCAAATTAGAATGTGTTGGAGTTCGCGGATTAGAGCTGAACTGGTTCAGAAGCTATTTGAGCGGCCGTACGCAAACAGTCTCTATAAACAATCATTTAAGTGACACAATGAGTGTTGATTACGGTGTAGTCCAAGGTAGCACTCTTGGTCCACTTCTATTCTTAATTTACATAAATAATATTGTTAAACTCGAGATTACTGGTAGGATATTTCTGTTTGCAGATGATACTGCAATATTGTTTGAGCGGAGATCGTGGGAGGAGGTCTACCGAGTTGCTGCGGGAGAATTGGCGTTAGTAAAACGGTGGTTTGATGAAAATACTCTAACCATGAATGTTTCAAAAACTAAATGTATGCCGATCTCATTGCGCAGCGCGGGCGAGCCGCCTGTGGACATGGGATTGGTACTCCACTCTTGCGGTGACACGAACAGTGGCTCCTGTGAGTGTCGGGTGTTACAGAGGGTGAACCAGTACAAGTACCTGGGAGTCATCATGGATTCAAAATTAAAATGGGAACCACACATCCACATGTTAAAATCTAAACTAAGGAAAATGATTTACGTTTTCCATCAATTAACTGAAATATTAAATCCCAATGAAATTAAAACTATTTATTACGCCTATGCACAATCAATTTTACAATATGGTATTATAGTATGGGGAGGGGCTTACAGGTCTATTTTATATCCGTTAATGACTGTTCAAAATTTAGTTATTAAGGCAGCGTTCAAAAAACACAACAGATACCCGACTATCTTGCTTTATACAGAGACACAATTGTTATCAATTCGGCAGCTATATATTAAAAGCTTACTGGTCTTCGCGAGGAGCCACAGGCAGGAGATCGTCACCCCTGTCACACATAGATATTTTACAAGGAATGCTGTTAGCGTGGGCTTGCAGGTTCCCCGAGTAGTAAAATCGTATAATTACACCAATCCTTATTACATTGCAAATTTCCTACTCAGAAATATTCCGCAACACATAAGGGACCTGCAGGTTCCGCTGTCCGCATACAGAAATCTTGTCTCTAACTGGCTGTTGGAGGTCGGCGCTGAACACGCTGAGTCGCTGCTCTCATCTATATACTAGACTAAAATATATGATCACGTTTATTTACTGGACTAACTTACTTTACTACACGCAACAAACTGTTTTTCACTATTGTTACGATGGCCGTCTTGCGCCGTTTCGCCTCTCCGATGGATTTGAACACCTCTAATAAACCAAATTTAACCTAAGTATCGTTAGTAATTAATTTTGTTCCATTTTAATTACTTGCACTATAGCAAATAACATACCTTATTTTTATATGATCTTTTATATCAAATAATTAGACTGTGACGTCGGGGCCCATGTTCCCGCCGTCTGGAAGTACTGGAGGGGGAGGTCAGCAAGGTGAGCGCCCGAGGCGGTGTGTACGTGAGAGGACTCCGGCGCGAGCGGACGTCCGAGCTCCCTGAGGGCCGATCTAGTGTAGGGCTTAGCCTAGTGATGGTCGTGACGCGTGGTGTCCATGGGTTCGGGAGTGTTGTCGTTTAAATAAAGTTGCTGTAATCTGAGCTGCGTTTGATTCCTGAGGACACCCCCTTCGCCCCAGCTGAGCAGGAGGCGTGACAAATTGGTGGAGGCAGCCGGGTATCCTGAGGTGATCCAGAACCAAAGACGGATTAACGATCCCAGGTTAGTAATATAATATTTAATAGTAATATAATATAATAGTGAATATTTCTTTTTAAAATTCGGATTGTTTTTTAAATAAATTGATTAAGTTGAAAAAAAATGTAGATTGAAAGAACAAGAGAGTAAGTTAGTTTTTTGATCCAAATAATTGTAGTTACCTTTTGAAAGCAAAGTGTAATTTGGAGTAAATAATTTTATTTGTTTTCTCGTAGCTTGTAAGCCGAACATAATTTTTTAGTTGTTGTATGAGTAGCCTACTTAGCAGCCACAGTGCGTCGAACCAAGGTACCGGTAAGGGAGGCAACCTACCCGTGATGTAAACAAAGCTGTTTCTTTTTATTGGTGAATAGAATAATTTTGAGAAATAGTTTGTGTTGTTATAAAGTGGTTTAAAAAAAAAGAAAAAAAAGAGAGCTTGTCCATGGGTAGGCCAGGTCAAACCCAATTGGTACGACGACTGTCGCGGCATTGATATGTTGTGGTGTTTTGAATAACCCTTGTGTTCAGGGGAATATGTATATTTAAATTGTTGATTTTATTTGGATTGTGATTGTGATTTTGTTTTGATTTAATTTTGTTCTGATTTGGTTTTTATTTAAATCTTAATTCGTGATAGGGTGGAGCAATCGTATGTCGTCCCCAAACATCAAGTTTAGTGTAAAAACAAGAAGTCAGTCAAGGCTGACATCAGTTAGTGAGGTTCCCGAAGACCCAGGACAACCCCAAAGACATCTTGAGGAAGTAAGAACCGTAGCTGAAGTCGATTTAATTCCCCTACCTGGTAGTGGTCCTGACGGTGAAGAGGAAGTAGAAGCTATGGCTGAAGCCAGGGGGCCTGTTATTACTCCAGGAAAGTTCAGGGGCGGAATGGAGGACAACGTGGAGGAGTATCTAGCCCAATTTGGAAGAGTGGCAAAGGCCAATGGCTGGAACGAGGATAAGATGTTGGTTATTCTCCCCTGTTACCTGGAAGGGGCCGCTCTGAAATGGTACGAAAACCTAGAGCAATCTTTAGGAGCCAATATCACCTGGGAGCGGGTAAAGAATGGAATGAAGGATACGTTTCAAGCAATCGCTTGGGATGAACAGATGGAGTTCCGACTGCGGATGCGGATGCAAGGGGAGGAGGAGCCCGTAGAATCGTATGTACAAGATGTGTTAAATTTATGTTCAAAAGTGGACCCCGGAATGAACGAGAGAACTAAGATCAAACATGTTTTAAGAGGATTAAGGCCATCTCTATTGGAGAAAGTGATGGTGATGACCAATGACACTCTAGAAAGCCTACTGGCTAACGTAAGGAAGATCCAGACCGCACGTTTCATGGCTGGACAGCGGGTAGACCACCTACTGGGGGAAGTCTCATCAAAGGCGACAACTACAGGGAACGCCAGTCAGCCATCCAAGACGGAAAGAACACAGGAGCTAGAAAGCAAACTAGAAAACTTAACATCTGAATTTGCCAAGTTAAGCATGCGTCTTCTAGAACAGCAGGAGAAGAATCGAGATACACGAGGCCGCATGACTGAGAACAATAAGCAACAGCCAAGGGTTCAGTTCGAAGTTCCGAGGGAAAGAAGAGCACAAGATGGTGAACAGTATGGAAGGTGGAACCGAGGGAGAGCAAGAGGAGCCTACTCCACCTCGAATCGTGGAAGAACTAGTGACGGTCGAGTGATATGCTACCAGTGCAATAGACCCGGTCATTATGCTGTTGCCTGTCGCTCAGGAAATCAGGGAAACGACAGAGGGAACCACTAAATCAGGGAGCGAGTGGTTCCGCTAGAATGAGCTCCCGACAACAGAGGATGAGCGTCTTGTGCCAAGAACATGAGCGCCGAGAATGGCATGACACATGGAGGAGATACAACCGAAATCCACGCCATGAGTATCGCCGTGGGGATTTTACCAACGCTATACCCAAGGAATTCCCTCGTCCCGAGGCCAGTACTGTTAGAACCGTGGGAGTATTGGAAATAAAAGGAAAATTAAATCAGAGGACAATGCCAATAATATTAGATACTGGGGCCTGTGTGAGTTGTGTTGATGAGAATCTGGTAGCCAACGTGAGAGACAGGATTAAAGCAGTACAAGGAATGAATGTTAAGACAGCCACCGATGAGCCGGTACAGATTTTGGGTAGAATAGAAATTATCTTAGAAATCAGCCACTGTGTGATATTGTTCCCAGTGTTTGTGGCCAAAGGAGTGGGTGACTGTTGTATCCTGGGTAACGATTTCCACCTGAAGTTTGGTACAACAATAGATTTCTCGAGGAGAAGAGCCCAATTTATAATCGCCAACGGAAGAAAAATCTCAGTAGATTTCCTCAGCGCGGAAAAAGACGCCAAGTATTTGCGTCCACCTCCAGACCCCTCGTGGTTGAAGCACATACAGTTTGAAGAAAGACAACAGATACAGGCGAGAGTAATATGTGATGATTCTACTGAACTCCCTCCAAGAAGTCAGAGACTCCTGAAAATTAAGTACGAAGGTTTGTTGCCCACTTTAGGAGTTATGGAACCAAAGGAAGGAATATTTAGAGAAAAATCTGTTCTAGTGCCCTACGGATTGACTCACGCCGAGCCACCTAACCAAGTATTGGTGATGAATCTGGCAGATGATAAAAGGTGCCTACAAAGAGGCGAAGTGTTAGCGGAGGTATATGAAATCTGTGAACTGCGAGAAGAACCGACCAGCGAAGTCGAGGGAGCAAGACAAGAAAAGAGCGAGCTTGAGGAGGCGAACATAGATATTAATCCGCAATTATCCCCAGAGAAAAGAAAAGCCCTACTTAAACTGCTGACAGAGTTTAGAGACCGCTTTGCCTGGAAGAAATCTCAAATAGGACGAACAAACGTGTGTGGACTGGCCATTCCGCTCACTGACGATACCCCAGTGCATCAACCTCCCTATAGGGTGTCGCATCGTGAGCGAGAGATTATCAGGGAGCAGGTGGATGAAATGCTAACGAAAGGAGTCATCCGGAAAAGTAACAGCGCTTACGCATCCCCAGTTGTACTCGTAAAGAAGAAGAACGACACATGGAGGTTCTGTGTAGATTACCGTAAATTGAACCTATGTATCCAAGATCTAGCGTATCCCTTACCATTAATTGGAGATATATTGACATACTTGAACGGATGTCAATGGTTCTGCACCCTCGACATGAACTCTGGTTATTGGCAAATACCAATTAAGGAGGAGGATAAGCACAAAACTGCTTTTATAACGGCAGACGGCCTTTGGGAGTGGGAATGTACCCCCTTTGGACTCAAGACTAGCCCAGCGGTGTTCCAGCGATGTATGGACCAGGTACTAGCAGGGTTGAAATGGGGGAGCTGTCTGGTTTACCTTGATGACGTATTGGTCATGGCACCAGCATATGATGACATGCTGAGCAGATTAAGGCAGGTCTTGGAAAGGCTTAGATCAGCCTCTATGACTCTTAATCCAACCAAATGTTCGTTCGGGTATAGCGAAGTCAAGATCTTAGGACATACGGTAAACGCCCAAGGTATAAGTCCCAACCCTGACAAGATTCAAGTAGTAAAAGACTTTGAGGCTCCAAGACGACTAAGAGCTCTGCGATCCTTTATTGGTATGTGTAATTATTACAGATCTTTTGTGCCGAATTTCTCTAAGGTAGTTGGTCCTTTAGTCCATCTTACCAGGAAGGATGTAAGATTCCATTGGGGTCCTGAACAGGAGGCAGCCTTTGTAGATCTGAAGGAGCGCCTAACATCAGCTCCAATTCTGAGACATTTTGACCCAAAGTTGCCCATTGAGTTGCACACTGATGCGAGTGACCAAGGAGTAGGCGCAGCCCTTATGCAAAAGGATGGAGAGACAGTGCTTCCAGTAGCGTATGGTTCACGAAGGTTATCGGACGCCGAGAAGAAATACACTACAACTGAGAAAGAGTGCATCGCTGTGGTCTGGGCGGCGCAACATTTTAGGCAGTTCTTGTGGGGCCGAAAGTTTACTATAGTGGTGGACCACCACGCGCTATGTTGGTTAGACAAGAACAGAGACCTATCGGGCAGACTGGGCCGTTGGGCTCTCAAACTTATGGAATTTGACTACAAGATTAAACACAAGCAAGGGAGATTGCACGTGGTACCAGACTGTCTATCCAGGAATCACGGAGGGGTAGACGATCCGGAGGATCAGGACAAGACCAATGATATCCCCATGTTAGCAATTAACCTGAAAGATCTCACCAGTCTACAGAGAGAAGATCCCGATTGCAAGAGGATAATAGAAGCAGTTCAAGACCCCGACGGAGCAGCTAGCGCAGATCGACGGTTGGCTAAGAGCTTTATGGTTGAAGACGGGTTACTATATAAGAAGAATGTCGCACATGTAGGTCACAAGAAGTTACTAGTGATCCCAAAAAGTATCAGAGATGAGGTGTTATTTGAATGTCATGACAGTCCGTTATCTGGCGGCCATCTGGGGTTCAGTAAAACATTCTTCAAGATAAAAAGCAGATACTACTGGCCAAATATGGTTAAGGAAGTTGAACGATACGTAAAAACGTGCCCGGACTGCCAGAGTCGCAAGACACCCAAACGAGCAGCCGCAGGGCTCTTACAACCTATTCCCGTGGGACAGCCATTAGATACCATAGGAGTGGACTTCTTGGGACCGTTTCCGAGGTCAGCGAAAGGGAATGTGTATATAATAGTAGCAGTAGACTACGCCACAAAGTGGGCAGAGGCCGAGGCAACGAGAACCACGACTGCTGAAACAACAGCGAAGTTCCTAGTAAACAGGATAATCTGTAAGTTCGGATGCCCAAAGAAGATATTGTCAGATAGGGGGACGAATTTCACATCCTCCTTGGTGAAAGAATTGTTAAAAGGATTGGGAATACAACCAGTATTTACAACTGCCTACCACCCCATGTGTAATGGATTGACAGAACATTTTAACGGTACTTTGGCCCAAATGCTGTCGAATTATGTCAGCACTAACCAAAGAGACTGGGATTTGTATGTAAGCCTTACTTGCTTTAGCTATAACACGTCTGTACAAGAGACAACTCGACACACACCCTTTTTCCTTATGTATGGTCGAGAAGCACGACTCCCCATAGACGTGTCCCTACGCCAACATGCGTCAGAGGACCCACAAGTCGAGGAAGTGCTGGAGAGAGTTCAGAAGTGCCGTGAAGACGTACAGAAGATAGTCAGCGGTACACAGAAGAAGCAGAAACAGAGGTTTGATAGGACCCATCGACATGTGGAATTTGAACCAGGGGAACAAGTAATGGTGTGGACTCCCATCCGCAAGAAGGGTAGATCGACTAAGCTGCTACACAGATGGTATGGACCATACCAGGTCGAGGCTAAGCTATCGGACGTGAACTACGTGATACTAGTCACCAAAGGAAAGAAGCCTCCGTTCCAGGACACAATTCACGTTAGTCGGCTGAAGCGGTACTACCCTAGGACACTGTGAGAGGGTTATGGTAAACAAAACAAAATGGACTAAAAGTAGTTGTAAATAATATTTAGTAAAAAGTAGATTAATAATTATTAATGTAGGACCATGTTCAATTTTTGGACTTTCCAATTTATTGTGAATTGTAGTGAGTGGTAGTAAAACCTTAACATTAGTGCACGAAATGAGGAACTCATGAAGGTGTGCTTCACGACAATCAATAGCCGGTGAATGAACTATGAACGTGCCGTCAGCAAGATCAAAGTTCGAACGGAAGGGGAGAGTGTGAAGACCTTGCTGAGGACAATTAGTTCGGTTAGTGTCGGTGTCGCGTGGACATAAGTGAACTGAAGACAACCTGAGTCCTATAATCGTGGTTCACTATATATATATATATATTCATATACGTTTATTCTCAGAACTGATTTAATAATTTTCCAATAATTGCTATTTATCGTACAGTGTTTAACATTTTATTTCTTGTTTAATTGTGTTACTTGTGTGTGTACCTAAGTCCTGACAGAGACAGGAACGAGGTGAGCGACTATGGAGTACCAGATAGCGGTGATGTATCTAGTTATGTGTAAGTGTATTTTGTGTGCAGTCGCAGTTACCGGGATGCACAGCGACACCCGGGTGCCGATATCTGTAACTACAGGGGTGTACTGGAAAGAGATACCCGAGATGGTGATGTACGAGTCATCAGTTCCTCTAGTGTATCAAAGTGTGTTGCCAGAGGTCGATATGGCTCATTTGTCACTGCCACAGAATAATGGTTTTTTGTAACAGAGTATTAAATGATCCCCAATGTATGTTGTTCGCATGGATTCTTCAGGCCGATAAAAGAATAGGACAGCAAGTGAAATGGCTGAACTCGAGCCTCAGTGGGAAATCCGATGTATATGTAAAGTCTAATAGTATGTCTGCTAGAGTCCAGAGGAGTTTAAGTGTGATAGGAGATTTCGCCCATTGGTGCTGTGGAGTAACGACTAAACGACAGTTAAAACCTTTATTCACTAATCAATATTTAATGTCAAAATTTGAAAATAGCTTAAGTGAGCAAGTAACCTGAAGCCTTTTCAGAAATAGAGAATGTCAATTTAGGTATGAAGAATTACAGTGCAGAAGTAGAGAGGACCTTCGCACGTGTCGTGGATGTTGGCGTTAACATAACCAAGTTAATCGATCGATTTCAGAAGCAGGAATTCACAAACGAACAGAGAAATGATCACAAGAGTTTTAGTTTGTTACAGGTGAGCGCGCACCATACAGTACGTCAGTTACAATTGTTACAACTTGTTACACGCCTAGAGATATTGAGTCAATGTCGAGAGGGGAAGATCCCGAATTCTATAATAACTGTAGATAAGCTAAGAGAGGATTTAACAAAATTGACAGGTGCATTAAAAGCGGACAGCTATGACCTAGCGATACCAGTGGAGGAAGTGTCTAAATACCTTAAGTTAGAAATAGCTGATTGTGTAATTTCTGGTAACTCAATCTTAATAAATTTGCAGATTCCAATCAAGAAACTTACGTCCCTATGGAGATTGTATACCCCTTTAATAATACCTTTTGCGTGGAATAACCAGACTTGTACCATTAAGCAGGAAACGTCATTTTTGGTTAACAGTGAAGACAGTATGGTAGTGATACAGGGAGCAGCCTTGCAGCACTGTCAGCCGAATATTAATCCACTATGCTATGTCCCTAGATACGCCGGTGATGCTGTGTCCGGATCACGTTGCCCTAGAAAAACATTTATGGGTGCGACCATACAAGAGCTGAGCTCACTATGTGTATTTTCATGTGTGTCAGGTGACGTGCCACTTATCACCCAGATAGACGACTTCACCTATGTACTAACCCATATTGTTGAGCATTTAGAGTTTGTGTGCAGATACAGTTAAGATAACAGAGCGTAAGAGCCTGGGTGCACTACACGTGAGAGTGCCGTGTGATTGTAGCTTAGTCGCTGACTCCCACATTTTGGTTTCAGAAAGCTATCCGTGTAGGCAGGAAGCGGATAAGTTAGCTGTGGCACACATACTTCCAGCTTCGTGGTCAAATTAAAAACTTTGAAAATCACCTCTAAAATTAATCATGTTTCCAGCACTTTCGAGACACTAGACGAATGCTTAGACAACGAATGGCCTAGTCAGCTGCCGCACTGGAATTTATCTTTTTCAGAACATAGAAAGTTAGAGAGCCCGACGCTTAAGGTTTTGTCAGTGGAGAGGGACATGTATACATCACTGTCAGCCGTGCTGCACTCCATTTATTTTTGTTTACTAACCATAATTGTTGTGAGAAATCCCCATCTAGTAGGCTTAGGTATAGGAGCATTTGTGAGAGCAGAAAATGAAATATTCTCCCCGAATCAGGAACAATTTATTGTGGATTTATTTTGTGGCATTATAATAATATTGGTTCTGATTGGTTGTCGGTACGTCGTGGGATTATGGGTAAACTGGAGATCCAAGGTATCGAGACGAAAAGGCGACGACATAGCGATGACCGCCAAACGTGACGTCAGAGACGATGGCTTGCCAAAGAACTTACCTATCACGGAGGTCGATGGAAAGGAGCTGAGAATCACTCTTGAATGGTGGGACCAAGTTCGTGATCAGGTATAAAGGATACCAGGTAATCGTTGTAACCATAGGTAAACTTCGAGGTAAACTGTATAACTGTGAACGTTATAGTGTATGATTAATAAAATGTATAAAATATATTATTTCAGGAGATTATTGTTATCATGAATTCGTAAACATGTAAGTCCAGTGTGTGAATGAAAATGTGGGGAGTGTGAAAGTTTGAATGAAAATAAAACCGAGTGGCCACTCAGAGTGAATGTGAGTGAATATGAGTATTAGCTAATATAAGAGTTTATATTCCAAAACTGTTTATTATGATTGACTAGGTGAAATACATGTTCTGTTTTCAGCGGTACGTATAGATACGCCAATATCAGCGTGAAATATATTAGAAGTTGATTTTGACTAATAATAATTAAATTGTAAACTCATAATTATTCTGTAAATACAGGGGACCCTTGAAATAGTTTTAGAATTCCTAGATTAGGTTAAGACTTAATGTTTAAGAGGATTGGTACGTCGCAATGACATAATAATTTGTTAGTAAAATATAATTGCCTATTGTATTATAACACTGATGTAAAACATTTAATAATAATTTATTTTGTTCTTCCAGTTGTCATTAACGTAATTATGAATTAAGCGTTGACAAGTTAGTTTCTAAGATTGTAACACCGTATACGAAACCAAATGTTGTATATGGTTATGCTAACCAATGTTAAGAACTAAGTAATTACTTTTGTAATTTGTTTGTAATTTGGGGAATAAAAATAATCAAGTATTAACTTGTCAATGCATACAAAGTAACTTATAAGTTGTTCGGGTATAGTTAGCTATTAACATATTCTTGTGTGGTATTAAGGTAGTTATGTTAAAAGGTAGTTAGATGTATGTAAAGAATAAAATTTAAGAGATAAGAGCTTTGTTGAAAAACGAAGCCATTTCATGCTAAGTCTTAGAGCACCGGTGGGAAGTCCAGTAGCTCAGAGCCAGGCCGGTGACCCGAGAGGTCAGGTGACCAGAGAGGCCAGACGGCTACTGCTGACCACAGCTACTTTTGTCACGTAGACACTGCCGCTGTGCACAACTTCAGTTACAAAACTTTGTACCACCTCTTGCACTGTAAAATATCTGTATCCTGTAGTACATGGTTACGCTTATAATGTCCTACTATAGTTTGTTTCACTTGTCTATGTTAATGAGTAGGAAGATGTCAAATATCTAGAATAGCCTTTTCGTGGACTTATAATTACAATTATTTAGTTTGGGTCCCTATAATAATATCCACTTTGTAAGGTTATTATCTATAAAAAAAGTGTTTTTGCAATATTAAGTTATAGTATGGGTAGATAATAAGGATTAATGTACTAGTTAGTAATTTAGTAAATAGTTCTAATAATAATATTATCATGTTTGAATTGGAATATCGTCATTGTACTAGATCATAAGAAAGGGCAATATAGAGGATTAATATATTTTGTTTTGTATGACTCGCACAGAACAGCTGAATGGTTCCGGAATGTGTCATGAACTCATCTATTCATATACAATTATAATTTCTCGCTTCAAGTAGTTATAAAGACATGTAAAGTTGATTAATGTATTTTAATATAAAATGTCGAATATACCTACACGTAAGGATAGATGTATAATATAAGGGAATGGACACCACCGCGGGTATTTAAGAGTAAGTTTCTATGAACTAATGTTTCTGTCAAATGAATGCGATTACACAATAGCAAACATTGCTAACTAGAGTAGGTAGATAGGCTCTCGTAGGACAACATGTTTTTGTAGAAGGCAAACCTTTGTGAGGAACGATTCATTGCCTGTTGCTGGAATAACATTAAAATTAATAAACTTTCCCTGGAAATGTATTAGTGAAGCGGTACCGATGGGAGCGAACGACTGAGGCTCGTGATCGGGCCGTCCCAACGCGAGACTTTATGTGTGATCGAGCCGTCCCAACTTCAGAGACTTTATGTGTGATCGGGCCGTCCCAACGCTAAAGACTTTATGTGTGATAGAGCCGTCCCAACGCCAGAGACTTTATGTGCCAGTGTAAATGACTGTCCCTGAGAAGTGGCTGCCGCAGTGTCGTTGTTACCCATGTGTTTCCTCCACATCTAAAGACAACTATTGACTGTTGGAGAACCCCGACCGCTAGCCACACTGTTAGCGATACGCGGCGAAACGTGAGGGTAGACGCCATGGTAACTTGTGCACGTGACCCAGCCGCCCAGCTGAACACAAAGAAGGGACCAGCTGCCAGGGCCTGGAAGAATGAAGAAGAAGTACTCCTAGATGGCATCCACCCCAACAACCACCCTTAATTTGGCTGGGGGTGTGTGACGTCGGGGCCCATGTTCCCGCCGTCTGGAAGTACTGGAGAGGGAGGTCAGCAAGGTGAGCGCCCGAGGCGGTGTGTACGTGAGAGGACTCCGGCGCGAGCGGACGTCCGAGCTCCCTGAGGGCCGATCTAGTGTAGGGCTTAGCCTAGTGATGGTCGTGACGCGTGGTGTCCATGGGTTCGGGAGTGTTGTCGTTTAAATAAAGTTGCTGTAATCTGAGCTGCGTTTGATTCCTGAGGACACCCCCTTCGCCCCAGCTGAGCAGGAGGCGTGACAAGACTATTGGGTATTGTGGCATAATTAATGTTGTCTGTGGCCTACAAATTACACAGATTATTTCAGATTTCATACTTAATAATTGTTTTGAAAATAGATGTAAAATAATTTATTGTTATTAAGGATAACTATTATGATACCGCTGTGCACAGCAACTAGAAACAGACTCGTCACCACGCACAAGCCTCTATGGCCCATGTGGGACTAATTTCATTTATATTATGTGTACTGTGCTTGTTTGCAAATTTTGAAATAAAATTGATTTTGATTTGATTTGATTTGATTACAAATTGGAACGTAATGGGATACGAGGCGTGCCTCTCAAGTGGCTCCAATCGTACCTAACTGATATAGCTCAATTTGTAAACATCTCCCATGCACTATCGAAGGAGAAAGGGTTGAGCTACGGGGTGCCTCAAAGATCTATTCTCAGCCCATTGCTTTTCTTGATTCATATAAATGACGTTGGCTCATCGCTACAACATGGACGACTCGTCCAGTATGCAGATGACACGACTGTATGTTTTAATACAAATTCAATCAGATACGTGGAAATGGTAACATTCACTGAGCTCAACAGTACTAATAAAATATTCAACGAACTCTATCTCAAAACAAATCCTGCTAAATCAACATTCATTCATTTCGGTCTGCGACAAAGTCAGTCAGCTTACAGTCCAACAGTCATGCTGGATGAATCTGATATCGACAAGGTCTACTCAACGAAATTCCTTGGAATACACTTAGATCGGGGATTGACATGGGATTTCCATGTAGACAGTGTTTGCTCAAAGTTATCCTCAGGAATCTATATATTGAAACAACTATCCAAATATGCCTAGCCCGGGTGCTGATGACGGCATATTATGGAGTAATGTACCCACACCTCTCCTACGGATTGGTTTTAATGGGGAGGTTGCACAAACAAATACTTTACCAGATTATTTTCAAAAAAAAAGCAGTTATAATAATAGCAAAATTGCAATGGAGAGAGTCGTGTAGGCCAGTATTGACACTTCCCTGCCTCTATATTTTAGAATTGTGTCTCTTTTTTGTACAAATGGGAACATATAAGATGTAGTAATGTACACTCTAATGAAACCAGAGTCACGGATAATTACCACAATGCGAGACACAGTACGGTATTTCATGAACGCTTGCCTTCACAGGCAGGCGCTCAATAGTCAACATACTGCCAAATTCCATTAAAAGTGCAAATATGCCCAAGGTATTTGAAGCTCGTCTGAAATCAGCATTAATCCGAGCAGTATTTTAGAATACAGACAAGTTTTTAACACACGATTGGGAGACCGCTGAATTGGCTGACTGACACTGCGGATAGAGTGGACAAATTCGACACATTCGATGTCAAATCTTCCTTACCGTACATGTTCTACGACTACGAATACTAAAAAGCTGTATAAAGGTATTTTCAAATCACCGAGTAATCAATCAGTAAATACATATACAGGTATGTGTGCCAAGTCTCAGAGCTAGAAAAGATGGATTGTTGAATTCACAATGACATAAAAGAGTAGACTATCTAATACAATATACTAAGTATTCATAGAAAATTGTTAGTTGTTATGTCAAATGACTAATTTACGTCTTATTATGCAATACAATTCACTGTTTTCTCACTGCCAAACAAATACAATTTAGTGCATTCTTTATTTAATCATGTTTTTTTTCTCCCATTTCTCCTAGCATCACCGAGGGTGTCAATAGGACTGGCTTCATGCTACCACCAAGTTAAATATTATATGAACTCCGACAACAACAGTGAAAAGATCTAGTCCATCCTTACAGGCTACGGTATCGGATAAGCAACCCATAATCACAGAATAAGTGTCAATATTTGTGAAACAATGGTCTGTAGCTGTTAAAAGACGATTCCACTTAAACCCCAGCAGGATCCTAGAAATCTAACACGAGCTGGAGAATTTGACATTAATAGGGAAGGGTCACTTTGAACATATAGTTAGTAGACACAAACAGCTAATCGACAAAGTTAGAAACCATGTTTTCTGCATTCACTCCTACATCATTTTGCAGGGACATTATATGGCATACACATATTTGAGATATCAACGTTATTACTCTTCCTGAAGTCTACAAATTGAATGATAAACATTTCAAAATTGAGTTTTAATTTAGATCCTAATCTAGAAAGAAATTATAAGAATAGCCAAAAACAGATGTTAATGGAGACCTGAACGATAATTAAAACTATTATATAGATTACAAAGATCCTCAACTCAATCGAAAGTAAGACATACACAGGTTATAGATTATCGCCTTTCCTTTATTTGAGTTAATTCACTGATAATTGTTTACAAGGTAATGGTCGATGCTAGACAAGTAGTTACCACTGACGTCACCCCGACACCTCGCGGCTCAGCGCGGTGTCCCCTGCTTATACACTACACACTATAACACGGCAGGCGTCGCGGCTAGACGAGCAGTAACCACTAACGTCACCACGTCTCCTCGCGGATCAGCGCGATGTCCACTGCTTGAACACTACACACTACAACACGGTAAAGGTCACGACTAGACGACCAGTAACCACTGACGTCACCCCGTCACCTCGCGGTTCAGCGCGGTGTCCAATGCTTGTACACTACACACTGCACCACGCTAAAGGTCACGACTAGACGAGCAGTAGCCATTGACGTCATCCCGTCACCTCACAGCTCAGCGCGATGTCCACTGCTTGTACACTACACACTACAAAACGGTACGGGTCACTACTAGACGAGTAGTAGCCAATGACGTCACCCCGTCATCTCGCGGCTCAGCGCGGTGTCCACTGTTTGAACACTACACACTACAACACGGTAAAGGTCACGACTAGACGAGCAGTAGCCACTGACGTCACCACGTCACCTCGCGGCTCAGCGCGGTGTCCACTGCTTGTACACTACACACTGCACCACGGTAAAGGTCACGAATAGACGAGCAGTAGCCACTGACATCACCCCGTCACCTCGCGGCTCAGCGCGGTGTCCACTGCTTGTACACTACACACTGCACCACGTTAGGGGTCACGACTAGACGAGCAGTAATCACTGACGTCACTCCGTCATCTCACGGCTCAGCGCGATGTCCACTGCTTGTACACTACACACTATAACACGTTAGGGGTAGCGGCTAGACGAACAGTAACCATTGATGTCACCCTGCCACCTCGCGGCTCAGCGTAGTGTCCACTGATTGTACACTACAAACTACACCACGGTAGAGATAACGATTACACGAGCAGTAGCAATTGACGTCATCCCGTCACCTCATAGTTCAGCGCGATGTCCACTGCTTGTACACTACACACTACAAAACAGTAGGGGTCACGACTAGACGAGCAGTAACCACTGACGTCACCCCGTCACCGCATGGCTCAGCGCGGTGTCCACTGCTTGTACACTACACACTACAACACGGTAGAGGTCACGACTAGACGAGTAGTAACCACTGACGTCACCCCGTCACCTCGCGGATCAGCGCGGTGTCCACTGCTTGTACACTACACACTGCACCATGGTAAAGGTCACGACTAGACGAGTAGTATATACAACTCAGGAATATACAACTATTTACTGTGACTTTTATAAGGAATTCAAATTTTCGGCATTGAACATTTAAGTGAGTAAGGCACATGTACTACGTTATAACCTCACTCTGACTAACCAACAAGCATAATCTGGAGTTAGTCACATGTGCCTATTCACTCGTCCTAATCTCGTGCGAGCTATGTACCAGTACCTGCAGTAATCACTGATATCATCCGTTGCTCAGTGACAGCGGTGCGTTCTGATAATACACAGGACCGATGATCGAATCCCGCTCTCAGCGCTATATTTTTGCTGTGAAGAAACAATTAATTTAGTTCTTTTAAACAATTTTATGTGATTTTAAAATATTTTATAATACTTTTAACTTATTTATTATCAATTTTAAATATTTATTTATTTATGCTATTGACTGTCATAACTCGTGGATTATAATCAAAGACAATATTTTAATTTTATTAAATTATTTTTAGATTTTAAAACATTTTATAATACTTTTATCTTATTTATTATCAATTTTAACTATTTATCTATTGACTGTCATAAATTGTGGATTTTAATCAAAGACAATATTGTAATTTTATTATTTAGTTATAAAAATGGTTCTGTTGGTCGAACAGTCCAAAAGTGGAAAAACCCCTCATCCTCTACAACAATTATAAATTTAGAGAGAGCCATTGTTTAAAAAATGGGGAAAGAGCCTGGCGATGTCTGGGAGGAAAATGTGGAGCGACGGTGAGGACCAATGCCGAGGCTACACAACTAGTGTCGTCCTGCGGCAAACATCACGGGCCCTACCCGGTCACCATGAGGACCTTATCCCTGTCGCCTCCGTCCGACCGGTCTATGGTGTCTTCTGCGGCACTCGTTTGCGCCTCGACGCCTGTTTCCTCGTTGGTGCAGGCTGCCGTGACGTCCGTGCCGTCCAGCAGCACTGAGCTTTCCGCGCCTGCCGCCTGCGTTTCCGGTCCCTGTTGCCCCGTTGGAGCAGGAAGCCGACCTGGTTGCTGAAAATCAACTACTTAAACATCGTTTGCTGCAGCTTGAAGAACAATACAAGCACGTCCTTGACCACTCTATTGAGTCGGACACTCGTTTCCTGCACTATACCAAACCAAGTGTTCGTGGCGGCCACGTCGTTGGTTCAGTCGCCCGTGCGCGCTTCCGTGGCTGACTGCGCCGTGCAGTGCGACCCACCACCTCGCGCTTCCGTGGCAGACTGCGCTATGCAGTGTGAGCTGCCTACTGATTGCAGGGATCGGCGTTGTGCGAATGCTAGGGACCTCGTGGCTAGCCTCAAGACTACAATTGAGGTTCTGGAGGCAGAGCTGAATAGCTTGAGGGGGCACACACTGCTCTCGGTCACTAAGATATGATCCAAGCCATTTTAGAGGCAGACCTCGTACACCACTCCTTTCCAAATTGTGCAAAAGTATTTCATGATGCACACAGTCAAATGCTTTGGAGAGGTCGAGAAATACGCTAAGCACGTGTTCACGCCTCTCCAGTCCATCGACAACATGTTCTATGAGGTTAGTTACAGCGTCTACTGTACTCCTTTTTTCTCTGAATCCGAATTGGGTCGGGGTGAGAATATCAAAACTTTCGAGGAAACTGCTGAGCTGTTCCAGGAAAAGTTTCTCAAAAATTTTGCTCAGCACCGGCAGAATAGAAATTGGACGGTAGTTGTTGGTTTGTAAGGGATCATCTTTTTTGAAAATCGGAATGACTTTTGCAGTTTTTAATTTTGATGGAAAGATTCCGGTTTGAAATGAACGGTTGATTAATTTTGTTAGTGGTGTTAGTAAATGCCTGAAGCATTGCTTTAACATCCACATTGAAACTCCGTTGATGTCGCAGGATCTTTTGGAATTCAGTCTCTGAATGACACGAACCACCTCCACCTCCGTCACAGGGGTCAAAGCGAAGGATGACATTGGTCCCTGTAGGTTGTGAGCACGAGGACGATGAACTGGTAAAACTGGATCAACAACGGCCACGTTTGAGAAAAAAGTGTTAAATTCGCTTGCTATTTCGAAAGGATTTTTAAGAATTGTTTGATCAATTTTTATTGAGATGTTTTTAGAGCTATTTGGTTTATTAGATTTAGAGTAACCATTTATGATTTCCCAAGCTGTTTTTGATATGTTATCAGAGTTTTGCAAACATTTATTAATTTCATAGGATTTGGCAGCTCGGATGACTCGTCTGTAAATTTTCTTGTAATTTTGATAAAAAGTTTTATAATTCTCATTTTCAGATGTTATAAAAATTGAATGAAAAAATTTAAGTTTATCCCTTGGGACAAGAATGCCTTTTGTGATCCGGTTTTTTTGTAATTTTTCCCTATTGTTTTGATTTTTTTCAATGGACAAAACATATCCAAATGAAAATTTAAACACTTATCGAATGCCGTAAACATTGCATCCGGACAGTCAAAATTATTTAAAAAATTCCAGGATTCCTTCTGGAGACTTTTATTTAAAAGTTTGACATTTTGGGGTCGGACGTCTCTCTTAATGCTGAAGGTGCTTTTTTCGTTTACGAGGGAACATACAGAGACCACAACCTCCTGCGCGAAGTGATCAGAGATAGCAACGTTCAAAACAGAGACCGAGATGTTTGAGAGATTTGTGACCATGTTGTCGATGGCTGTGCTCGAGTGAGCAGTCACCCTCTTTGGCGAGTCTATGGACCAATTTAGATTGAATGAATTCAAAACATCGCGTAATCGCTGGGTTTGGGGATTTGTGTTGTTTATTACATTAATGTTAAAATCACCGATCACAATGGATTTTTTTGAGATTACGGAATTTAGAAAAGAATCAAATTTTTCAAAAAAGGAGTTTATACAGCCTCTTGGTGATCTGTATAACCCTACTATTATGATTTCCCCTTCTGTTTTTGTATTAATCTTTAAACCTTCGGCTTCAAAGTCGAGGTCATTACTTTCAGGTGTTTTGAAACAACAGAATTTTATTGGGGATTTTACAAAAATAGCAACACCTCCCCATTAGAAACGTTTTCTTTGATAAGAACATGCCAATGTGAAATTTTCAATTGTGAAGAACTGGATTGTATTCTCTGAGAACCCGTGTTCAGAGATGACAAGAATGTCCGGCTTCAACTCGTTACACATAAGTGTTAACTCGTCCCGTTTATTTGTGGCAGACTGAGTATTCAGATGAACAATTTTGAATTTTGATGAAAAATTTTCAATTTGATCTTTTAGACATTTTTTAGAATTTTGCAAGTAAAATGGATTTTTGTTCAATGAAGCCGGGCCTAATAACCCTAATCTATTTTTGCACTGTACATTACTAGGCAGTTTTTATTGAAGGGGCAGCCACGTCCGTGGTTTGGTTGGCCATGTGCGGCGGAGGGTGGCCCGGAGGACGAAGGTGGATGGCTTCTGTAACCCTGGAGCGAAGTTGCTGGATGCGACGTCCGATGTGCCTCCACCTGGTGCCTGTTGTGTTATCGTCGCCGGGACCAATGATGTCGCCTCCGGTCAGCAGTGCAATGTCTACCGACAGCTTGAACAGCGCATTGTGACTAGGCTACTGACCTCCAGCGTTGTCGTTTCCACCCTGCCTCACAGACACGACTTGCCACCGTGTCATCAAATTAATCAAGAGGTCGAACTATTAAACGCATATATTGAGGAACTATGCGCAAGATATCGTGGGGCTGTGGTGTTTGACTTCAACCAAATCAGCAGAAGTGCCTTCACGTCTCATGGGATGCACTTGAAGCAGAGCAGCAAGCACCTTCTGGCGGACCTGCTGATTGATTCTGTGCAGAAGTTGAATCGCTCCCATCCTCGAACTTCGTCCCGGATTCCTGTTACCACTGTCAAGCCACTACCGACACGGCCACAGAGGTCTTCCTCTACCCCACTGCCAACTACCTTTGAACTGCCAGTCGCTGCTCATCCCCACGTGCTTCCTTGTGACTCATTCGCAGAGGCAGTTAAAAGCGGATCATCGGTAAAAATACCTGATTCACTACCCTTTATTAATGCCATGAATCAGCAAAAAGGTGTCCGCCATTCTATTGTGTGAATCTGACATAAAAATATCAGAATCGGGGTATTACGTAACCAAAAAGTCTCAAAAAAACCCAAATCAAATTAACAAAATTCAAAATTCAATTCAAGCATTTTCTATTGTGCACCAGAACGCACAGTCTGCCACAAATACAGTCGACGAGCTGATGCCCATGGCAGAAGAGCTGCATCCTGATATATTTGTTGTTTCTGAGCGTGGCTTTACGGCTGATACTGTTGCGATGTTCAGAATCAATAACTACGAATTGGCTAGCGTTTATAACCGAACTAACTACAAAGGGGGTGGCGTGGCAGTCTTTGTCAAATATCGCCTACGTTACCAGCCATTAAAAGTGGATTATAGTAGTGATCTAAACTTTGAAGTGGCTGGGGTGAAACTTGATCAAAAATCCATTGGAAAAATCACAGTAATTGGCTTATATAGATCTCCAAATGGGTGCAGCACCACATTTTTTGACAACTTTGAGACACTCCTAAATTTCTTTCATTCAAAATTATTGAAGTTTATCGTCATAGGTGACTTCAACATCGACGTTCTGAACTGCGCTAACCCCCTGGCCCAGCGGCTTCGCGATATTTTATCTTCTTTCGGTTTAACATGGTCCGTGAACTCACCAACACGAGTTTCTGCCACGTCGAGTACGGCCATCGACAACGTCATCACAAACATCCCAGACGTTTCGGTCTCTGTTCTGAACGCGGCCATCTCGGATCACTTCGCCCAGGAAGCCATAATTACCCACTCCAAACCAAAATTTGAACCTCCCTCCGTGAAAATAAAACGAGATTTAAAGTCTGCAAATGTTGATCTTTTCAACAAGTGTCTCAGGAAGGAGTCGTGGTCATTCCTGGATCCTTTCGATCAAGTGGAGGAAGCCTTCAATGCATTTTTAAAGCGAGTAATTTTTCATTTAAATGTCACCTGCCCATTCGAAAATTTCAAAGAGCGTTTTCAAAGGAAAAGAGATACCTGGATTACTCAGGATATTCTCAAATCAAGAGAAAGGCTCAAGTTTTATCATTCGATAGATGTAGGGACAGAAAACGAACAATTCAAAACTTTTTTCGGGGACTGCCGCACGATTGGATCTCGTCTTATTTAAAAGATAGAGAGCAGTGCGTGCAGATTGCGAGTGTCTTGTCAGGCAAAGTTAAAATGCCCTACGGTGTCCCACAGGGATTAATATTAGGGCCAGTCCTTTTTCTAATTTACGTTAACAGATTGAATTATGCAATCCAGAATGGAAAATTGATTCAATATGCTGACGACACGACACTCTGCATCAGATCAAAATCAAAAACGAACTTGAAATGGAGTCATTCATTGAATTGAATTCATGCATCGGATATTTCTCCAGAATCAATCTGAAAACAAACAGTTCAAAATCAAACGTCATACATTTTTGCCTTCGGCAACAACAAGAGCAAGAGCTTCGACCCGCGGTGATGGTGGACGATTTCCTTCTGGAAGAAACAGACTCCATTAAGTTACTTGGAATGTACCTTGATCGGGGGCTGACATGGGACGATCACATTGAAAACGTTTGCTCTAAGGTTGCTTCGGGAATTTATGTCCTGCGCAATCTTGCAAAATTGTGTTCGTTGGATGTATTAAAAATGGCCTATTTCGGTCTGATACATCCACATTTGACATATGGCTTGAGATTGTGAGGAAGCTGTTCCAAATACAGATTTGAAAGAGTTTTCAGATCTCAAAAGAAAGCCGTAAGAATTCTTTCAAAATTAAACCCCAGAGAGTCGTGCAAATATGCCTTTAGGGAGCTTGGATTGCTGACCCTTCCCTGTCTCTACATTCTCGAGGTGGCCTTGTACTGCCGACTTAAATGCGAGTTGGTGCGGGGTAGGGATGTCCACCAATATGGGACTAGAGGCAGGAATAACTTTCGAGTCGAACAGCACAGAACGGCAGCTTTCGAACACTTACCATCTCAAGTTGGAGTCGGACTAATCAATAGGCTCCCTGAAGGCTTCAATCAACTCAATGAAACAAAAAAATTCAAAACTCGACTAAAACATTTTCTTATGTCAAAGGCATTTTACTCAACTGATAAGTTCATGATGGGCCGCTGGGATGAAAATTTTTAAAATTAACAACCACGAAAACCCCGGTTCTGATACGTACAAGAATCGTATTGCATTGTATGTATTTACTTTGACCAATATCATTTATCTGATGTACTTATCTAATTTATATAGTTATGTTGACGCATGCCATGCAATATTGTAATTGTTTTACGCATTAAAGAATATTATTATTATTATTATTACTAACCACTGACGTCACCCCGTCACCTCGCGGATCAGAGCGGTGTCCACTGCTTGTACACTACACACTATAACACGGTAAAGTCACGACTAGACGAGTAGTAACTACTGACGTCAACCCGTCACCTCGCGGCTCAGCACGGTGTCCACTGCTTGTACACTACACACTACAACACGGTAGAGGTCACGACTAGACGAGTAGTAACTACTGACGTCACCTTGCGGCTTAGCGCGATATCCACTGCTTGAACACTACACACTACAAAATGGTATTGGTCACGACTAAACGAGCAGTAACCACTGACTTTACTCCGCCACCTCATGGCACAGCGCCGTGCCACTGCTTGTACACTACACACTACAACACCGTAAAGGTCGCGGCTAGACGAGTAGTAACCACAAACGTCACCCCGTCACCTCGCGGATCAGGGCGGTATCCACTACTTGTACACTACACACTGCACCACAGTAGAGATAACGACTAGACAAACAGTAACCACTGACAATACTCCGTCACCTTGCCGCTCAGCGCGGTGTCCACTGCTTGTACACTACACACTACAACACGGTAGAGGTCACGACTAGACGAGTAGTAACTACTGACGTCACCTCGCGGCTTAGCGCGGTATCCACTGCTTGAACACTAAACACTACAACATGGTATTGGTCACGACTAAACGAGCAGTAACCACTGACTTTACTCCGCCACCTCGTGGCACAGCGCCGTGCCACTGCTTGTACGCTACACACTAAAACACCGTAAAGGTCGCGGCTAGACGAGTAGTAACCACAAACGTCACCCCGTCACCTCGCGGATCAGGGCGGTATCCACTACTTGTACACTACACACTGCACCACAGTAGAGATAACGACTAGACAAGCAGTAACAACTGACAATACTCCGTCACCTCGTGGCACAGCGCGGTGTCCACTGCTTGTACACTACACACTGCACCACGGTAGAGATAACGACTAGACGAGCAGTAACCACTGACTTCACCCCGTACCTTGCCACTCAGCGCGGTGTCCACTGCTTGTACACTACACACTACAACACGGTAGAGGTCACGACTAGACGAGTAGTAACTACTGACGTCACCTCGCGGCTTAGCGCGGTATCCACTGCTTGAACACTTAACACTACAACATGGTATTGGTCACGACTAAACGAGCAGTAACCACTGAATTTACTCCGCCACCTCGTGGCACAGCGCCGTGCCACTGCTTGTACACTACACACTAAAACACCGTAAAGGTCGCGGCTAGACGAGTAGTAACCACAAACGTCACCCCGTCACCTCGCGGATCAGGGCGGTATCCACTACTTGTACACTACACACTGCACCACAGTAGAGATAACGACTAGACAAGCAGTAACCACTGACAATACTCCGTCACCTCGTGCACAGCGCGGTGTCCACTGCTTGTACACTACACACTGCACCACGGTAGAGATAACGACTAGACGAGTAGTAACCACTGACTTCACCCCGTACCTTGCCGCTCAGCGCGGTGTCCACTGCTTGTACACTACACACTACAACACGGTAGAGGTCACGACTAGACGAGCAGTAGCCACTGACGTTACCCCGTCTCCTCGTGGCTCAGCGCAGTGTCCACTGCTTGTACACTACACACTACAACACAGTAAAGGTCACGACTAGACGAGCAGTAACCACTGACTTCACCCCGTTACCTCGCGGCTCAGCGCGGTGTCCACTGCTTGTACACTACACACTACAACACGGTAGGGTCACGACTAGACGAGCAGTAACCACTGACGTAACTCCGTCACCTCGTGGCTCAGCGCGGTGTCCCCTGCTTATACACTACACACTAAAACACCGTAAAGGTCGCGGCTAGACGATCAGTAACCACTGACATCACCCCGTCACCTCGCGGCTCAGCGCAGTGTCCACTGCTTGTACACTACACACTATAACATGGTAAAGGTCACGACTAGACGAGCAATAACCACTGACGTCACCCCGTCACCTCGCGGCTCAGCGCGGTTGTCCACTGCTTGTACACTACACACTACAAAACAGTAGAGGTCACGACTAGACGAGCAGTAACCACTGACAATACTCCGTCACCTCGTGGCTCAGCGCAGTGTCCACTGCTTGTACACTACACACTACAACACAGTAGAGGTCACGACTAGACGAGCAGTAACCACTGACGTCACCCCGTCACCTTGCCGCTCAGCGCGGTGTCCACTGATTGTACACTACACACTATAACACGGTAGAGGTCACGACTAGACGAGTATTAACTACTGACGTCAACCCGTCACCTCGCGGATCAGGGTGGTATCCACTACTTGTACACTACACACTGCACCACAGTAGAGAAAACGACTAGACAAGCAGTAACCACTGACAATACTCCGTCACCTCGTGGCACAGCGCGGTATCCACTGCTTGATCACTTAACACTACAACATGGTATTGGTCACGACTAAACGAGCGGTAACCACTGAATATACTCCGCCACCTCCTGGCACAGCGCCGTGACACTGCTTGTACACTACACACTAAAACACCGTAAAGGTCGCGGCTAGACGAGTAGTAACCACAAACGTCACCCCGTCACCTCACGGATCAGGGCGGTATCCACTACTTGTACATTACACACTGCACCACAGTAGAGATAACGACTAGACAAGCAGTAACCACTGACAATACTCCGTCACCTCGTGGCACAGCGCAGTGTCCACTGCTTGTACACTACACACTGCAACACGGTAGAGATAACGACTAGACGAGCAGTAACCACTGACTTCACCCCGTCACCTTGCCGCTCAGCGCGGTGTTCACTGCTTGTACACTACACACTTCATCACAGTAAAAGTCACGACTAGACGAGCAGTAGCCACTGACGTAAACCCGTCACCTTGCGGCTCAGCGCAGTGTCCACTGCTTGTACACTACACACTGCACCACAGTAAAGGTCACGACTAGACGAGCAGTAGCCACTGACGCCACCCCGTTACCTCGTGGCTCGGCGCGGTGTCCACTGCTTGTACACTATACACTGCACCACGTTAGGGTCACGACTAGATGAGCAGTACCCACTGACGTTACTCCGTCACCTCACGCCTCAGCGCGGTGTCCCCTGCTTATACACTACACACTATAACACGGCTAGCGTCGCGGCTTAACGAGCAGTAACCACTTACGTCACCCTGTCACTTCGCGGCTCAGCGCGGTTGTTTACTGCTTGTACACTACACACTACTAAAACAGTAGGGGTCACGACTAGACGAGCAGTAGCCACAGACATCAACCCGTCTCCTCGCGTCTCAACGCGGTGTTCTCTGCTTATACACTACACACTGAACCACGGTAGAGATAAGAATTACACGAGGAGTAAACACTGACGTCACCCCGACCCCTCGCGTCTCAGCGCGGTGTCCCCTGCTTATACACTACACACTATAACACGGCAGGCGTCGCGGCTAGACGAGCAATAACTACTTACATCACCCCGTCTCTTCGCGGCTCAGCGCGGTTGTTTACTGCTTGTACACTACACACTACAAAACAGTAGGGGTCACGACTAGACGAGCAGTAGCCACTGACGTCACCCCGTCTCCTCGCGGCTCAGCGCGGTGTCCACTGCTTGTACACTACACACTACAACACAGTAGGGGTCACAACTACACGAGCAGTAACCACTGACGTCACCCCGTCTCCTCGCGGATCAGCGCCGTGTCCACTGTTTGAACACTACACACTGCAACACGCTAAATGCCACGACTAGACGAGCAGTAGCCACTAACGTCACCGCGCCACCTCGCGGATCAGGGCGCTGTCCACTGCTTGGTCACTACACACTATAACACGTTAGGGGTCGCGGCTAGACGAACAGTAACTATTGATGTCACCCTGACACCTCGCGGCTCAGCGCGGTGTCCACTGCTTGTACACTACACACTACAAAACGGTAGAGGTCACGACTAGACGAGTAGTAACTACTGACGTCACCTCGCGGCTTAGCGCGATATCCACTGCTTGAACACTACACACTACAAAATGGTATTGGTCACGACTAAACGAGCAGTAACCACTGACTTTACTCCGCCACCTCATGGCATAGCGCCGTGCCACTCCTTGTACACTACACACTACAACACCGTAAAGGTCGCGGCTAGACGAGTAGTAACTACAAACGTCACCCCGTCACCTCGCGGATCAGGGTGGTATCCACTGTCTCCTCGCGGATCAGCGCCGTGTCCACTGTTTGAACACTACACACTGCAACACGCTAAATGCCACGACTAGACGAGCAGTAGCCACTAACGTCACCGCGCCACCTCGCGGATCAGGGCGCTGTCCACTGCTTGGTCACTACACACTATAACACGTTAGGGGTCGCGGCTAGACGAACAGTAACTATTGATGTCACCCTGACACCTCGCGGCTCAGCGCGGTGTCCACTGCTTGTACACTACACACTACAAAACGGTAGAGGTCACGACTAGACGAGTAGTAACTACTGACGTCACCTCGCGGCTTAGCGCGATATCCACTGCTTGAACACTACACACTACAAAATGGTATTGGTCACGACTAAACGAGCAGTAACCACTGACTTTACTCCGCCACCTCATGGCATAGCGCCGTGCCACTCCTTGTACACTACACACTACAACACCGTAAAGGTCGCGGCTAGACGAGTAGTAACTACAAACGTCACCCCGTCACCTCGCGGATCAGGGTGGTATCCACTACTTGTACACTACACACTGCACCACAGTAGAGATAACGACTAGACAAGCAGTAACCACTGACAATACTCCGTCACCTTGCCGCTCAGCGCGGTGTCCACTGCTTGTATACTACACACTACAACACGGTAGAGGTCACGACTAGACGAGTAGTAACTACTGACGTCACCTCGCGGCTTAGCGCGATATCCACTGCTTGAACACTACACGCTACAAAATGGTATTGGTCACGACTAAACGAGCAGTAACCACTGACTTTACTCCGCCACCTCGTGGCACAGCGCCGTGCCACTGCTTGTACACTACACACTGCACCACAGTAGAGATAACGACTAGACGAGCAGTAACTACTGACTTCACCCCGTACCTTGCCGCTCAGCGCGGTGTCCACTGCTTGTACACTACACACTACAACACGGTAGAGGTCACGACTAAACGAGCAGTAACCAATGAATTTACTCCACCACCTCGTGGCACCGCGCCGTGCCACTGCTTGTACACTACACACTAAAACACCGTAAAGGTCGCGGCTAGACGAGTAGTAACCACAAACGTCACCCCGTCACCTCGCGGATCAGAGCGGTGTCCACTGATTGTACACTACACACTATAACACGGTAAAGGTCACGACTAGACGAGTATTAACTACTGACGTCAACCCGTCACCTCGCGGATCAGGGTGGTATCCACTACTTGTACACTACACACTGCACCACAGTAGAGAAAACGACTAGACAAGCAGTAACCACTGACAATACTCCGTCACCTCGTGGCACAGCGCGGTGTCCACTGCTTGTACACTACACACTGCACCACTGTAGAGATAACGACTAGACGAGCAGTAACCACTGACTTCACCCCGTACCTTGCCGCTCAGCGCGGTGTCCACTGCTTGTACACTACACACTACAACACGGTAGAGGTCACGACTAGACGAGTAGTAACTACTGACGTCACCTCGAGGCTTAGCGCGGTATCCACTGCTTGATCACTTAACACTACAACATGGTATTGGTCACGACTAAACGAGCGGTAACCACTGAATATACTCCGCCACCTCCTGGCACAGCGCCTTGACACTGCTTGTACACTACACACTAAAACACCGTAAAGGTCGCGGCTAGACGAGTAGTAACCACAAACGTCACCCCGTCATCTCACGGATCAGGGCGGTATCCACTACTTGTACATTACACACTGCACCACAGTAGAGATAACGACTAGACAAGCAGTAACCACTGACAATACTCCGTCACCTCGTGGCACAGCGCTGTGTCCACTTCTTGTACACTACACACTGCACCACGGTAGAGATAACGACTAGACGATCAGTAACCACTGACTTCACCCCGTCACCTTGCCGCTCAGCGCGGTGTTCACTGCTTGTACACTACACACTTCATCACAGTAAAAGTCACGACTAGACGAGCAGTAGCCACTGACGTAAACCCGTCACCTTGCGGCTCAGCGCAGTGTCCACTGCTTGTACACTACACACTGCACCACAGTAAAGGTCACGACTAGACGAGCAGTAGCCACTGACGCCACCCCGTTACCTCGTGGCTCGGCGCGGTGTCCACTGCTTGTACACTATACACTGCACCACGTTAGGGTCACGACTAGATGAGCAGTACCCACTGACGTTACTCCGTCACCTCACGCCTCAGCGCGGTGTCCCCTGCTTATACACTACACACTATAACACGGCTAGCGTCGCGGCTTGACGAGCAGTAACCACTTACGTCACCCTGTCTCTTCGCGGCTCAGCGCGGTTGTTTACTGCTTGTACACTACACACTACTAAACAGTAGGGGTCACGACTAGACGAGCAGTAGCCACAGACATCAACCCGTCTCCTCGCGGCTCAACGCGGTGTTCTCTGCTTATACACTACACACTGAACCACGGTAGAGATAAGAATTACACGAGGAGTAAACACTGACGTCACCCCGACCCCTCGCGTCTCAGCACGGTGTCCCCTGCTTATACACTACACACTATAACACGGCAGGCGTCGCGGCTAGACGAGCAATAACTACTTACATCACCCCGTCACTTCGCGGCTCAGCGCGGTTGTTTACTGCTTGTATACTACACACTACAAAACAGTAGGGGTCACGACTAGACGAGCAGTAGCCACTGACGTCACCCCGTCTCCTCGCTGCTCAGCGCAGTGTCCACTGCTTGTACACTACACACTACAACACAGTAGAGGTCACGATTAGCCGAGCAGTAAGCAGTGACGTCACTCCGTCGTCGCATGGCTCAGCGCGGTGTCCACTACGTGTATACTACACACTACAACACAGTAGAGGTCACGACTAGACGAGTAGTAACCACTGATGTCACCCCGTCTCCTCGCGGCTCAGCGCAGTGTCCACTGCTTGTACACTACACACTACAACACGGTAGAGGTCACGACTAGACAAGTAGTAACCACTGACGTCACCCCGTCACCTCGCGGCTCAGCGCGGTGTCCACTGCTTGAACACTACACACTACATCATGGTATTGGTCACGACTAAACGAGCATTAACTACTGACTTTACTCAGTCATTTCGTGGCTCAGCGCGGCGTCTACTGCTTGTACACTACATATTACAACACGGTAGAGATAACAACTAGTCGAGCAGTGACCACTGGCTTCACTCCGTCACCTCGTGGCTCAGCGCGATGTAACTGCTTGTACACTACACAGTGCACCACGGAAGAGATATCGACTAGACGAGCAGTATCCACTGACATCACTCCGTCACCTCGTGGCTTAGCGCGATGTAACTGCTTGTACACTACACAGTGCACTACGGAAGAGATATCGACTAGACGAGCAGTATCCACTGACGTCACCCCGACACTTCGCGGCTCAGTTCGGAGTCCCCTGCTTATACACTACACACTGCACCACGGTAGAGATAACGACTAGACGAGCAGTAAGTAACCACTGACATCACTCCGACACCTCGTGGCTCATAGCGATGTCCATTGCTTGTACACTACACACTGCAACACGGTAGAGATAACGACTAGACGAGCAGTAACCACTGACATCACTCCGTCACCTCGTGGCTCAGCGCGATGTCTACTGCTTGTACACTACACACTGCACCACGTTAGAGATAAGGACTAGACGAGCAGTAACCACTGACGTCACCCCGATAACTCACGTCTCAGCGCGGTGTCCCCTGCTTATCAAAATACACACACTAAAATCAAATCAAATCAAATCAGTTTTTTATTGCCGGAACATTATACAACGCATTGCAAATGTCATATTTTTACTTTTTACTGGCTAAAATGTTTGTCAAACACACCACAAGAAATCTCATTCAAACATACAATTTTGTAAACGTACCTTCATCCATTCATTCACCAATTATTCATTCCCACTTCCAGCGACGAATTTTGTCAGTCTTTTTAATTGGTGGTCTCCTAATCATAAGCAAAAAACTCGTCAACATTATAAAATGTTTTTGACACTAAAAAGCGTTTCAAACGAGTTTTTAACACTTTGACTGTTGAAGTGTTTTTTTGAATCTGGTAACTTATTGACGAATTGAACACCTGCCTGTGAAGGCAAGCGTTCATAAACCACCGTTCTGTGTCTACCAGTTCGGTAGTTATCTCTGCCTCTAGTCTCATACATATGTATGTCTCGGCCATTCGTCATGGCACATTTAGACATACAAAACAGAGTTGTGTCCAAGATGTAGAGACTGGGCAGCGTCAACAGTTGCAAATTTTTGAAGGCTTCCTTGCACGTCTCTCTAAATTTCAACTTAGCTATAATGCGGATCGCTTTTTTTTGCAGCTTGAACACTCTCAGGAATTGATTGTTTGCACAAGCACCCCACAACACCAGCCCGTAAGTGAGGTGGGGGTAAATCAAGCCATAATACGCCATCATCAGAACTTGAGTCGGGCAGTATTTGGCTAGAGACCTCAAAACATAAATGCCTGAGGCCAATTTGGAGCAAACGTGGTCGATGTGATCGTTCCAAGTCAACCCTCGATCTAGGTATATTCCCAGGAATTTCGAACAATATACTTCTTCCAGCATAGTGTCAGCCAACATAACAGCTGGCTCATCATGACTATCTACTGGTCGTAAAGCAAAATTTATAAAATTGGATTTTGCAGAATTTGTTTTAAGATTGAGGCTGTTAAAATTTTGGACACAGTTGTTAATTTCAACAAAACTATGCTGTTCCAAAGTCAATTTTGATTTGCTAGTGAAACAGAGAGTCGTGTCATCAGCATACTGCACTAGTCTTCCGTGCAGAAGTGATGAACCTACATCATTGACATAGATCAGGAAGAGAATTGGACTGAGAATTGAGCCCTGTGGGACACCATAACTCAGGTGAATTGGTTCAGATAATTTATTTGAGATCTGGACAATTTGAGTTCTATGGCTTAGAAATGATCTGAGCCACTGGAGAGGCACGCCTCGGATGCCATGAGATTCAAGTTTGTCAAGCATTGTAACATGGTCAACACAGTCGAATGCCTTCGATAAGTCCAGGAACACACTCAATGTGTGATCCCGACGTTCTAGTCCCTCTACAACCATGTCGACAAGATTTACAACTGCGTCTATTGTCGACTTGCCCTTCCTGAAGCCAAACTGGTCTTCCGATAGCTGGTTGTGTTTATTCAAAAATTGAAGCATTCGTGTCAAGAAAAGCTTTTCGAATATTTTGCTCATAACTGGCAAAATTGAGACAGGCCGGTAATTTTGTGGGGATTGGGGATCGTCTTTCTTGAAAATAGGGGTTACTTTAGCGGTTTAAAGAGTGAGGGAAAAACTCCTTGTTCATAAGAGAAATTTACTAATTGGGTTAATGGTCTCACAATATGCTTTGAACAATTTTTTATGAGCCACGTTGACATTAAATTTAAATCATTTGTTTTTTTGGCTGGGGGCTGCTGAATTATTTTTTCAAGCTCTTCCTCAACGACAGGTGCCAGTGCCAGGGAGGCTACTGGATACTGCCTACGTCTTGTGATTCCTTGTGGGGGTGATGGGCAAGGGCCTTGCTCACAAGCCACAGATCCGAAGAATCTGTTAAACCTATTTGCAACCTCCACAGCGACCTCCACAAGTCTATCACCACTTTTTAATTTGATTTGTTTGTTACTTGATTTGTTTTTATTGTTGATGATGTCCCATGCAGTTTTAGAAATATTTTTGGAAGATATAATTGATTTGGAAACATCATATGCCTTTGCAGCTTGGATAACTTTTCTATAAATTCGTTTGTAATTTCGAAAAAACCGCTTGAATTCTTTATTTTGGGACGTTTTTTGGATTTCTGAGAAAATCTTTAGTATTTCTCTAGAAACCAAAATTCCTTTAGTTATCCATTTGTTGTTTACCCTTTTGGGACAAACTTTTATGGTTTTGAGTGGACAGTACATGTCAAGATGAAGGTTGAGTGTATCACTAAACCTTTTAAAATGCTCATCCACTGAATGAATTGAATCTTGGTGTTTCCAATTTTCTTTAGAAAGGGAAGATTTGAGAAGAGCGATGTTTCCTGGCCTTAAGTCTCTTATTGTTTTCGTGATTTTTAGTTCCCTCTCGATTTTTACTCCACTAATTATGGCCTCTTGGCCATAGTGGTCCGAGATAGCTGTATTGACCACGGACACTGCGACACTTGATAGATTGGAGATGATGTTGTCAATTGTCGACTGTGTTGAATGTGTCACACGCGTTGGCGTTTTGACTAACAATTCTAGGTCAAATGACCTTAACAAGTCGACAAAGCGTTTGGTGGAAGGATGATTAGTGTCCATTGCATTAATGTTGAAGTCACCCATTAGGACATAATCCTGTTGATGGCTAGTCAAATCCATCAGTAGGGCTTCAAAATGTGTAAAACAATTTTCCTCATTGCCATTGGGAGACCTATGGATTCCGATGACGGTTAATTTTGATCTGTTTGAATTGAACTTTATCCCAACTGCTTCAAAATCTTTTTCGCTAGTTTTTATGGGTGAAAATGGAGAAAAAGTATAATTTTTTCTAACAAAAATGGCGACTCCTCCTCCTTTGGAAAGTTGTCGGCAATATGAATTAGCCAATGTGAAATTTGGAATTTTGCATAGGTCGATGTTCTTGTCATTAAAACCGTTCTCAGTTAATACAAGTACATCTGTTTTCATTTCTGCACACATCAGTTGAATTTCGTCAAGCTTGTTAGTGGCAGATTGGGCATTTTGGTGAAGCAGTCGGATTTGAATCTGATTGAGAAATTTTGAACTCGTTTGTATTTGTTGGGTAACGTCAGTCAATTTTGTTCGTCGACCAGGCGTGGGGCCCCTAAAAAAACAGAATCAAATTTGACCAAAGGCACCGGCGATGAGGTGGGCAGGCGGACAGCTCTTGACGGCCTCGGCGAATGTCTTATTGCCAGGACGTGTCATCGCGCCCTCTGGAGATGGCACCAGCGCGAATCTCGAGGAAGCAGGTCCTGGCGTCATAAGTAGAGGAACTGGTCTCGACGTAGTGGACCCAACGACGACCGGCTCCACAGGCTGCACTGCCGTTGGAGATAGTGCCTCCGATCTCAGTTGTTGGTGATCTTGCACAGGCAGTGAAGACAACGGAGTGGAAGAGGCCGCACAAGAAGAGGCAGCATGAGCAGGCGAGGTTGGGGTCGGATGGTTGGTGACTGACCGAAACGATCAAGACACCCCAACAGAAGCTCAGCCAGCAGCCGCTTGCCAGGCAGTCGCAAGTGCATACCGTGTTGGGTAAACCAGCGTCTTCCGATCTCGTTGAAATTTAGCACCTCTATTCCTTTATATCGAACAGACAGTTCCTCGATGTAGAAGTTAACGAGGGTAATACGCCGGTTCACGGCGTGGTCCATAGAGAGATCATGTCGATGCGGAACAGTTGACACGATGACGGCCGACGAGCTGAGGCGAGCAGTTAACTGTCGCTCTAGGTGCTCGAAGATGGTATAGGACTCATCGGCGGCGACATCGTTTGTTCCAGGACATAGCAGCTCCCAGGCGGAGGTAGACCATTATCAGTCACCGTCAGAAGCTTGGCCCCCGGCCTGCAGGTGCCGCCCACCCTGGTCGATGGACTCACGCGCTGTCGAACAAGGCCGATCAGATGACGGACATGGCTGTCACCCTCGATATACACCGCTGGAAATGGCAACTTTTTTTTCTCCGAACCCTTAACATTTTGGGGGTGGTTATTACCTGGATGATGGATGTGCGATATATTTGAGATGTTGTTCCTGTGGGCATTTTTTGTTAATTTGAATTTTGAATTTTGGGTTTTTTGAACAGATTTTATATGGCGCTTATGCTCGGATAAAATATTTTCAGATTTTGGGTTACTTTTTGAATTTCTTTTTGATTTATTTTGTACCACCACCCAGCCCTCATTTTCTGAATCGCTCCGAGTCTTACTTTTCTTCACCGTTTCAGCCTTAAAACACTCCAACTCAGCCTCCAGCACCTCCACGGTGGTCTTGAGGCTGGCAACTAAGTTGCGGATCTCACTGCAGCGCGGGTCTTGGCAGGCAGTAGACGACGACAGGTCACATTGTACGGCACAATCAGCTGTACGGCCACCAGGAGTCTTGATCGTCGACAAGTTCGCTACAAACAGCTGATCGGTGAATTGGAGAAGACGTGCGTCCGACTGAATAGAGTGGTCGAGAATTTGTTCTCGTTCAGCCGTAAGTTGGTCGATACGCCTCCTCAATTCCAAGTTTTCGGCTTCCAACCCACTTGAACTCCGAGGAAGGGCGGAGTCCGAGACGGCATCGGGCGATGATACGGCAGGAGATGGTGTGACGAGCGTAGCAGGTGACAGGTAGCCAGACGTTGCAGTTTGTGTCAGCGCCTCAATGGGAGACCCAGGGTGCGTTGGAGAAGGCGTCGTAGAAGAGCGGGGCGTAGTGGTCTCGGCCGCGGGTGGAGTAGCCGGCAACGATGAGCTCATCCGTGGAGATGTAAGGGCTCTCATCGTAACAGGGTGTGGACCCGAGTGTTTACAGTTGACTGTAGTAACGGTCGTCCTCTCTGAATTAGATTTAATTGTGGCTCCACAGTTCCTTCCCAGGCAGCGCCAAATAATTTCTCCAGACTTTAATGAGTAGCTTTCACGGTATTTATTATTGTTAAACAGAATGTTTGGTTTCCCATTTTTTGTGAATTCGATTTTTAAACTCATGTCAGAAGTTCTAGTTTGTTAGAAATAGTCAACGCAATAAAAACTTTAAAGATAAATAAATAAATAAGTAGATAACAATTATATAAATAAATAAGTAGATAGCAGTTATATAGATAAATAATTAGATTACAATTATATAAATAAACAAGTAGATAACAATTATATAAATAAGTAACAGATTATAAAATATAAAAAGTGTAATAAAATTAAATGTGTTTACTGAATTAGCAAAAAGTTTAATCAGGTACTTGGACTTGAACCGACGAACTAAGGTTTACCGTCTCAGGACGTTACCGGTATAGCCACCAACGTTGATAAGATAACGATGCAATTCCCAATGATAGGACGCTCCGTAGATCGATAAAAACAACGTGGATGTATTACTGTCGGCCAGTCTAACCTTGTTAGTTGAGTTGTTAGGCTAACTACGATCTGTTACTTACTCGCGTAATATGATATAGTCCGATACACTTATTAATTCAAAAAAATTTATTTAAATACTAAGTTACTCAACTCTGGTCACTATAGATTACACTAAATTGCTTTAATTAAATTTAAAGTATGGAGCGTCATTAACGATGTGTATGCAGTGCAGGACCAGGCCTACCAACTCCTATAACACAGCAGGCGTCGCGGCTAGACAAGCAGTAACCACTGACGTCACCCCGACACCTCGCGGCACAGCGCGGTGTTTTACTGCTTGTACACTACACACTACAAAACAGTAGGGGTCACGACTAGACGATCAGTAGCCACTGACGTCACCCCGTCTCCTTGTGGATCAGCGCGGTTGTCGACTGATTGTACACTACACACTACAAAACAGTAGGGGTCACAACTACACGAGCAGTAACCACTGACGTCACCCCGTCTCCTCACGGATCAGCGCGGTGTCCACTGATTGTACACTACACACTACAAAACAGTAGGGGTCACAACTACACGAGCAGTAACCACTGACGTCACACTGTCACCTCGCGGCTCAGCGTGGTGCCCACTGTTGTACACTACACACTGCACCACGATAAAGCTCACGACTAGACGAGCAGTAGCCAATTACGTCACCCCGTCACCTCGCGGCTCAGCGCGGTGTCCACTGTTTGAACACTACACACTGCAACACGCTAAATGCCACGACTAGACGAGCAGTAGCCACTAACGTCACCCCGTCACCTCGCGGATCAGGGCGGTGTCCACTGCTTGGTCACTACACACTATAACACGTTAGGGGTCGCGGCTAGACGAACAGTAACCATTGATGTCACCCTGACACCTCGCGGCTCAGCGCGGAGTCCACTGCTTGTAAACTACACTCTACAACACGGTAGGCGTCTTAGCTAGACGAGCAGTAACCTCTGATGTCACCCCGTCACCTCGCGGCTCAGCGTGGTGTCCACTGATTGTACACTACAAACTAAACCACGGTAGAGATAACGACTACACGAGCAGTAGCCATTGACGTCATCCCGT
Source organism: Homalodisca vitripennis (assembly GCF_021130785.1). Lineage (NCBI taxonomy): Eukaryota > Metazoa > Arthropoda > Insecta > Hemiptera > Cicadellidae > Homalodisca > Homalodisca vitripennis. The sequence goes on along the minus strand of NC_060215.1, from coordinate 124,518,130 downwards.
CACCTCACATCTCAGCGCGATGTTTACTGCTTGTACACTACACACTACAAAACACTAGGGGTTACGACTAGACAAATAGTAACCACTGACGTCACCCCGTCACCTCGCGGATCAGCGCGGTGTCCACTGCTTGAACACTACACACTACAACACGGTGAAGGTCACGTCTAGACGAGTAGTAACCACTGACGTCACCCCCGTCAACTCGCGGCTCAGCGCGGTGTCCACTGCTTATACACTACACACTGCACCACGGTAGAAATAACGACTAGACGAGCAGTAACCACTGATATCACTCCGTCACCTCGTGGCTCAGCGCGGTGTCCACTGCGTGTACTCTACATACTGCACACCGGTAGAGATAATAATTGTTATTATAGTAATAATAAACTTTATTGTGAACAGACAATGCACACATTGTATCACAATCGTCCTACCTAACCTAATAATTCATACTGACAATACACCATTCAGACATACATTGTATCACTCACGCCTCTTTCACACGATTTACAGGCTCGGCAAATTTATTTGTTTTGATGGTCCTTTGAGAATTTTAGGTTTTAATCATCCCAGCGACCCATCATAAACTCACCAACTGAGTAAAATGCACTCGAAATTAAAAGAGTTTTCAACTGAGTTTTGAAATGTTTTCCATTTTGTTGTTTAATGTGTTCAGGGAGACTATCGATCAATCTGACACCAACCTGGGATGGTAAATTTCTGAACGCATTTGTCCTGTGCTGTTGGACGCGCAAGTTGTCCCTGCGTCTCGTCCCGTGTTGGTGAACATCCCGTCCCCTAATCAAAGCACACCTTGACACGCAGTAGAGGATCACCACGAGAATGTAGAGACACGGCAGAGTCAGAAATACCAGCTCCCTAAACGCGCTTCTACACGACTCTCTGTTGTTTAAATTCAAAATTACTCTTACGGCTTTTTTTTGAGCCTGAAGACTCGCTCCAGCTTGTGCTGTGCACAACTGCCCCAAAGTCTGATTCCATATCCCAAGTGGGGATAAATTAAACCATAATAGGCCGTTTTTAATACCGTAATAGGGCAGTGCTTTGCAAAATTGCGAAGGGCAAAGATGCCTGAAGCAACCTCGGCACAGACATGATCCATGTGAACGTCCCAGGTTAGTCCTCGATCTAGGAAAATCCTAGGTATTTTATTGATTCCGTTTCATAAAGCGGGAGATCATCCAAAAAAATTGAAGGACTTATTTTAGATTCTCGTTTGCTTAGCGAAAAATTTCATGAAATTTGATTTTGATTAATTTGTTTTCAGGTTTATTTCAGAAAAAAATTGAATGCAGGAATTTAACTCAGAAAAAGTAATTATTTCCAAGTTTTGAAGTGTTTTGGCTTTAACACAGAGACTCGTGTCGTCAGCATACTGAACCACCTTTCCATTCTGGATCGATGGGTTCAGATCGTTTACGTAAAGCAGAAAAAGAACTGGCCCAATGACCAGCGTTGCCAATCGGGTGGTAATTACCACATTTTGTGGTAATTTAAGGTCTCGGTGGTATTTCAGGTGGTAATTTTGCCCCGGTGGTAAATTGGTGGTAACTTTCAATTAATTAGGGAAAACAACGAACACTGAGAATTCCGCTTTCAGGTAACCTGATTGATTTCCCATTCAACACATTCAATCGATATAATATTACAATATGTATTCAGATTGTTGTTGTTTTTAATACTCTATGCTAAGATAGAAATTGACGGTTGGCATAGTTAGTCTATGATAACAACAACACCAGGGATATTTAGTCTATGCTGTTAGTAATAGTGTTAGTGTTCTTCTTCTCTTGAATTTTGGTTTCTATTTTCTTATTTCTTCTAGTGAAGTTATTCAGTTGAGATAAGTTGATCAGTTTAATGGATGATAAGATTTCATAGCCGTGTGAGTTGGCTTTAGTTAAGTACGTTTTTCCAAGATACGTAAGATTTCAAGTTTTCTTTATCGTGCATTTTAATCCGTGGACCTAGAATAGTAAAGTATGTAGTGAAATTGTGTAGACTGTGGCCAAGGTATAGGCTACAAAAATGTAGCAATATTTTTTTCTTCTCGGACTAGCCCATTATTTTTATTGTGTTCATGTCATAACTGTTAGTAGTGCTTGGCCAATCTTTTCCCCTTGGACCATTATTTTATAGTGCATATAACTTAAGAACGTAGATCTCTTTTTTGCAATGCTATTTTTCTTCTTGGACTATTATTTTTAGAGTGTAGATGACACTTTTGAGAGCTAGCTTTGCTGCTTTAAGTTCATACAAATCATTTTGTTTTGTAAATATGATTAGGGGCCTATAGCTAGGTAACGACCTAGTCCTATTTATGCTTTGTAATACCTACTACTAGCCTATCTGCTCTGCTTCATAATTGTTTTCCCTAAGCTTAACTAAACATCACCTAACTATAGTTAGTGTTGGCCTAACTAATTTACATTTTCCATTTACAATCCATCTAACTTTGAACTAGCTTTATTGACATGAATCTCTAATTGGACTAACTTAAGTTACTAAGATGGATAAGTTTATTATTAAAGGTAGGCCTAAGCCTAAGAAAGATGAAGATGAGAAAAAAGACAAAGATGATGAAAGTAGACAGAGCAAGTCGTTTGTAGAAAGCTCACATGGTGAATCGAGCAAAAAATCTATTTGGCCTAGTTCAATGTCTCTTGCAATCCCAATGGAGTACGAAGACTTAGGAATAGATCCAGATGATCCAGAACCATTAGGTCAAAGCTCTAGTGAGGAGGACCAGGTTAATATTGCTGCTAGTAGCAAGGAAAACTGAGCTTGATACAGACCTAGCCGTACACTCAACTTCAAATACCACCCAACCAAAAAACTGCTGCTAGGCCTAAAATTGTGTCTAGGTTTACCCATACTGCCACCATTAGGCCTAGTAAAAAAGAAAGAAAATTCAATTCAAACTGGTTGAATGACCCCCAGTTCAAAAACTGGCTACAAAAAAAAGTCAAAGAAAGAACCGGACAAGACATGGCATATTGTAGTGTCTGTGATGCAGTCATGGGGGCGCATAAAACAGAGATTGTGCGTCATGGAAAGTCCCTCAAGCACCTAAAATTAATCAAGGAGATAGCCACTAACAAAGACTTAAAAAAAATTGTTCAAAGAACTACAACAGATAAAAGTGTCAAACGAGCAGAATTAAAATTAGCCGGCCTAATTGCAACCAACAACCTGCCCTTTTCGCTGATGGATACATTGATTCCGCTGTGCAAATCGGTCTTTCCGGACTCAGAAATTGCTGCTAAACTGTGTATGAAACGCACTAAAACAACAACTGTGATTAAAAAAGCCTTAGGTCCCGCATTCATGGAATTGATTTACCAAAAACTAAGGGCACCAGGATCGTTTTTTCTCCTTGATCATGGATGAGACAACGGATCAGGCATCGGTTAATCAATGTGCCCTCACAGGTTATCTATATTGATGATGTAACTGGAACGCCAAAAACTAATTTATTTGACATGTTTGAAGTCAAATCTAGCACTGCTGATGAATTATTCACTGGTATGATGAACTCGCTGAAATCAAAAAATATACCCATTGAAAACTTAGTGGGATTTAGTTCTGACACATGTAATGTGATGGTGGGGCAGCATCATTCGGTTTTTTCACTTTTGAAAATAGAAATCCCTCACATTGCATGTGTCAAGTGTTCTTGCCACATGATCCACCTGGCGGCAAGTAAAGCATGTATGAAGTTACCAAAGACAGTGGAGGATTTGCTCCGAAATCTTGGGGCTCACTTCAGCAGAAGTTTTGGGAGACAGTCTGCCTTTGTACAGTTCCAAGAGTTTTTTCAAGAGGAAATCCACAAAATACTATCACCAGCAGTAACAAGATGGCTGTCATTAAAATCTTGCGTTGACAGAGTGATTGAACAATTTCAACCGTTGAAGGCCTACCTGCTGACCGCTTCTGTCGAAGACCCGTCAAACACAGTGGATAGCATGTTAGCTGCTATGAACAACCAATTTATCTACTTATACTTGGAGTTTATGTCTTATGTTCTTGGTATGCTAACAGATTTTAATGTAATGTTCCAATCCGAAACACCACTTCTCCATAGATTGCGACCAGAGGTTCACAAGATGCTTCAAGATCTGTGTACAAACTACATGGACTTAAACTACATTAAAAATACACCCATCATGTCCATTGAGCATTCAAACCCCCGTCATTTCCTGCAATTAGAACAAATATATTTAGGCATTCAGGCAACAGAAACATTTAATGAATTAAAGAAAAATGCAGAAAAGAAAGATATTGAAGTTTTCTTAAAAAAGTATTTTAAGCTTCTATGTGGAATTGGTCACACAAATCAAATCTAGATTTGATTTTTCTGATGAAGTTTTTGATGTCCTCAGTGTCTTGGAGCCAAAAAGTGCCCAAACCTTCAAAGTAAGGTCTTTGGCTCATGTCATTAACAGATTTCCCGTTCTGAAGAAAGTTGTTGATGTCCAAAAACTCGACAATCAGTGGAAAAGTCATGCTTTGCTAGACTTCAAAGAGCATAAACTTGATGCAAATGAGTCTGCTATGCAATATTGGAAGGCTGTATTCAGTCTAAAGGACAGTCGCTGGAGATGCTATGTTTACAGAAATACAAAAAGTGTTTAACTTACTTTTTATACTGCCATTTTTCAAATTCATCTGTCGAACGAATATTCAGTGAACTGAAGCATTGCAAAACCAATGACAGAAACAAATTTGAAAACAGAAACAGTCGTTTCATTGATGGGTACAAGGGAAGGAATCCGAAATAGCGGTGGATGTGTTAAATTTGAACCTACCAAGGAAATGCTCACAAGAAATATATGGCAATAAGAAATTAGGCCTTATTATTATTATTTGGCTTTTAAAAAAACTAAAACTGTGTTAATATAGCCAAATATATTGTGATTCATATTTTGGTCATCAAGTGATATATTGTGAAATAAATTTTGTGTGTATATTATATATATATATATATTTATATATAAATAAATATTTGAACCTGAGTTATAGAGTAGGCTAAACACATCATGGTAATGCTAGCCTTCTAAGGTTTTAATTTCAAGACTATGTGTGCCTAGCACTTTGCCTGACATTAAAAAATTGTGGTTAACACATTTAAAAAACAGTGATCTAGTGTAATTTTTTCCATAAAGCTACAAGTTGAGTTAAAGGAAAAAAGTGGATTTTTTAGAACAACACATAACAGTTCATGTGATTTATCATACAAATTTATTAAACTGTACATCAGTAAACAACCTATTTTGGAGGTAGGATATCATGAAAGAGTGTTGTAAGTATTTTTGCTTAACCTTGCATGTTTGGTTTTGGTAGGCCTTTCCTAAAATAATACTTTGTAGGCCTATAGTATGTTCAAACCTAAAGCCTGTGCTTAGCTGGTTGACAGTGAGATTTTAGAAGTCATTTACATATTATATTCCTTTACTCCTTCTTTGAATCACAGCAGGATTGCATGATTAATGTCTGCTTTATCAGTTTACAAGTTTCTATTTAAAAAACTTTGGCATGGATCCAAGCTCATTGAAAGTTAAATTTGTTTTTCTGAAACTAACTTTTTCATGCAAATTGTCTCTGTAAAAAAGTTAAAAAGTTAATTTTTTTACAATATAAGTTATGATATTATGCTCTAAAATCAACCATATTCAATGCAATAAAAAATCCTGCTCGTTAAGCCATTTAAGAGTGTCTAACCTAGAAAACCTGGAAAAGTCAGGGAATTTTATATGTTCAGTTTGGTAGACACCCTGCATTTACAAATATAGACTGTCATACGATGTCGATAACACACTTTAGTAGCCTAAATATACTTTTAAAGCAAGGTGGTAATTTGGGCTCATAGGTGGTATTTTTTTCAGGTACTGGTGGGAATTTTCCAAAAGTGGATTGGCAACACTGCCAATGACAGATCCCTGCTAGACTCCATGGGTGATCTTTGCTTTTGAGGATAAGGCACCTGAGATATGCACACACTGCTCTCGGTCACTAAGATATGATCCAAGCCATTTTAGAGGCAGACCTCGTACACCACTCCTTTCCAAATTGTCCAAAAGTATTTCATGATGCACACAGTGAAATGCTTTGGAGAGGGTCGAGAAATACGCTGAGCACGTGATCACGCCTCTCCAGTCCATCGACAACATGTTCTATGAGGTTAGTTACAGCGTCAACTGTACTCCTTTTTTCTCTGAATCCGAATTGGGTCGGGCTGAGAATATCAAAACTTTCGAGGAAACTGCTGAGCTGTTCCAAGAAAAGTTTCTCAAAAATTTTGCTCAGCACCGGCAGAATAGAAATTGGACGGTAGTTGTTGGTTTTTAAAGGATTATCTTTTTTGAAAATCGGAATGACTTTTTTTAGTTTTTAATTTTGATGGAAAGATTCCGGTTTGATAAGAAACAGTTGATTAATTTTGTTAGTGGTGTTAGTAAATGCCTGAAGCATTGCTTTAACATCCACATTGAAAGTCTGTTGATGTCGCAGGATCTTTTGGAATTCATTCTCTGAATGACACGAACCACCAGATAACGACTAGACGAGCAGTAACCACTGACGTCACCTCGCGGCTCAGCGCGGTGTACACTGCGTGTACTTTACACACTGCACAACGGGTTGAGATAACGACTAGACGAGCAGTAACCACTGACGTCACCTCGCGGCTCAGCGCGGTGTCCACTGCGTGTACACTACACAGTGCACAACGGTAGAGATAACGACTAGACGAGCAGTAACCACTGACGTCACCTCGTGGCTCAACGCGATGTCGACTGCTTGAACACTACACACTGCTCAACTGTAGAGATAACGACTAGACGAGCAGTAACCTCTGACATCACTCCGTCACTTCGTGGCTTAGCGCAGAGTCCACTGCTTGTACACTACACACTACAACACGGTAGAGGTCACGACTAGATAAGTAGTAACCACTGACGTCACCCCGTCACCTCGCGGCCTAGCGCGGTGTCCACTGCTTGAACATTACACACTACAACATGGTATTGGTCTCGACTAAACGAGCAGTAAGCACTGACTTTACTCCGTCATTTCGTGGCTCAGCGCGGTGTCCACTGCTTGTACACTACATATTACAACACGGTAGAGATAACGACTAGACGAGCAGTAACCACTGACATCACTCTGTCACCTCGTGGCTCAGCACGGTGTTTACTGCTTGTACATTACACACTACAAAACACTAGGGGTTACGACTAGACAAGTAGTAACCACTGACGTCGCCCCGTCACCTCGCGGATCAGCGCGGTGTCCACTGCTTGAACACTACACACTACAACACGGTGAAGGTCACGTCTAGACGAGTAGTAACCACTGACGTCACCCCGTCAACTCGCGGCTCAGCGCGGTGTCTACTGCTTGTACACTACATACTGCACCACGGTAGAGATAACGACTAGACGAGCAGTAACCACTGATACCGTCGGCCCCCGGTATGGACGGCCTCCCCGTAGCCCTGCTCAAGCAACAAATTAGTTAGCTGGCGTCCCCTCTAAAACATATAATAAATCTCAGTATATCTTCAGGTGTTTATCCAGAATTATTTAAATCTGCAAAAGTAATCCCAATTTACAAAAACAATAGTAAATCAGACATGCACAATTATAGGCTAATATCATTGCTAAGTGTGCTAAGTAAAGTACTAGAGAAGTGAGTAAAATCTCAATTACAGAAATACCTCGAAGATAATAAATTCAAATTCAAATTCAAATTCCTTTAATGTCGTAAGACAACTTTTGTTGTATGACAGAGTCAAGTACATGCTGTATATACATAGGTTATAAAGTAAAACAATAAAAATACAATGGTTATACAACAGTAAATATTATACTAAATATTTTTTTATTAGTCTACATAATTATAATTATTATTATTATTGTAAAAAAATAATATTCTGTCAGAGTGCCAATACGGCTTTCGCATAAACAAAAATACCTCAGACTCCCTATTCGCAATTAATAAATGTATAACAGATGCCTTAAATAACAATAATAAAGTGTTACTTCTTTACATTGATCTGGCAAAAGCTTTTGATAGTATAAACAGAAACCTGCTTTTTCGCAAATTAGAATGTGTTGGAGTTCGCGGATTAGAGCTGAACTGGTTCAGAAAGCTATTTGAGCGGACCGTACGCAAACAGTCTCTATAAACAATCATTTAAGTGACACAATGAGTGTTGATTACGGTGTGGTCCAAGGTAGCACTCTTGGTCCACTTCTATTCTTAATTTACATAAATAATATTGTCAAACTCGAGATTACTGGTAGGATATTTCTGTTTGCAGATGATACTGCAATATTGTTTGAGCGGAGATCGTGGGAGGACGTCTACCGTGTTGCTGCGGGAGAATTGGCGTTAGTAAAACGGTGGTTTGATGAAAATATTCTAACCATGAATGTTTCAAAAACTAAATGTATGCCGATCTCATTGCGCAGCGCGGGCGAGCCGCCTGTGGACATGGGATTGGTACTTCACTCTTGCGGTGACACGAACAGTGGCTCCTGTGAGTGTCGGGTGTTTACAGAGGGTGAACCAGTACAAGTACCTGGGAGTCATCATGGATTCAGAATTAAAATGGGAACCACACATCCACATGTTAAAATCTAAACTAAGGAAAATGATTTACGTTTTCCATCAATTAACTGAAATATTAAATCCCAATGAAATTAAAACTATTTATTTACGCCTATGCACAATCAATTTTACAATATGGTATTATAGTATGGGGAGGGGCTTACAGGTCTATTTATATCCGTTAATGACTGTTCAAAATTTAGTTATTAAGGCAGCGTTCAAAAAACACAACAGATACCCGACTATCTTGCTTTATACAGAGACACAATTGTTATCAATTCGGCAGCTATATATTAAAAGCTTACTGGTCTTCGCGAGGAGCCACAGGCAGGAGATCGTCACCCCTGTCACACATAGATATTTCACAAGGAATGCTGTTAGCGTGGGCTTGCAGGTTCCCCGAGTAGTAAAATCGTATAATTACACCAATCCTTATTACATTGCAAATTTCCTACTCAGAAATATTCCGCAACACATAAGGGACCTGCAGGTCCCGCTGTCCGCATACAGAAATCTTGTCTCTAACTGGCTGTTGGAGGTCGGCGCTGAACACGCTGAGTCGCTGCTCTCATCTATATACTAGACTAAAATATATGATCACGTTTATTTACTGGACTAACTTACTTTACTACACGCAACAAACTGTTTTTCACTATTGTTACGATGGCCGTCTTGCGCCGTTTCGCCTCTCCGATGGATTTGAACACCTCTAATAAACCAAATTTAACCTAAGTATCGTTAGTAATTAATTTTGTTCCATTTTAATTATTTGCACTATAGCAAATAACATACCTTATTTTTATATGATCTTTTGTATCAAATAATTAGACTATTGGGTATTGTGGCATAATTAATGTTGTCTGTGGCCAACTAAGTACACAGATTATTTCAGATTTCATACTTGATAATTGTTTTGAAAATAGATGTAAAATAATTTATTGTTATTCAGGATAACTATTATGATACCGCTGTGCATAGCAACTAGAAACAGACTCGTCACCACGCACAAGCCTCTATGGCCCATGTGGGACTAATTTCATTTATATTATGTGTAACTGTGCTTGTTTGCAAAATTTTGAAATAAAATTGATTTTGATTTGATATCACTCCGTCACCTCGTGGCTCAGCGCGGTGTCCACTGCGTGTACTCTACATACTGCACACCGGTAGAGATAATAATTGTTATTATAGTAATAATAAACTTTATTGTGAACAGACAATGCACACATTGTATCACAATCGTCCTACCTAACCTAATAATTCATACTGACAATACACCATTCAGACATACATTGTATCACTCACGCCTCTTTCACACGATTTACAGGCTCGGCAAATTTATTTGTTTTGATGGTCTTTGAGAATTTTAGGTTTTAATCATCCCAGCGACCCATCATAAACTCACCAACTGAGTAAAATGCACTCGAAATTAAAAGAGTTTTCAACTGAGTTTTGAAATGTTTTCCATTTTGTTGTTTAATGTGTTCAGGGAGACTATCGATCAATCTGACACCAACCTGGGATGGTAAATTTCTGAACGCATTTGTCCTGTGCTGTTGGACGCGCAAGTTGTCCCTGCGTCTCGTCCCGTGTTGGTGAACATCCCGTCCCCTAATCAAAGCACACCTTGACACGCAGTAGAGGATCACCACGAGAATGTAGAGACACGGCAGAGTCAGAAATACCAGCTCCCTAAACGCGCTTCTACACGACTCTCTGTTGTTTAAATTCAAAATTACTCTTACGGCTTTTTTTTGAGCCTGAAGACTCGCTCCAGCTTGTGCTGTGCACAACTGCCCCAAAGTCTGATTCCATATCCCAAGTGGGGATAAATTAAACCATAATAGGCCGTTTTTAATACCGTAATAGGGCAGTGCTTTGCAAAATTGCGAAGGGCAAAGATGCCTGAAGCAACCTCGGCACAGACATGATCCATGTGAACGTCCCAGGTTAGTCCTCGATCTAGGAAAATCCTAGGTATTTTATTGATTCCGTTTCATAAAGCGGGAGATCATCCAAAAAAATTGAAGGACTTATTTTAGATTCTCGTTTGCTTAGCGAAAAATTTCATGAAATTTGATTTTGATTAATTTGTTTTCAGGTTTATTTCAGAAAAAATTGAATGCAGGAATTTAACTCAGAAAAAGTAATTATTTCCAAGTTTTGAAGTGTTTTGGCTTTAACACAGAGAGTCGTGTCGTCAGCATACTGAACCACCTTTCCATTCTGGATCGATGGGTTCAGATCGTTTACGTAAAGCAGAAAAAGAACTGGCCCAATGATAGATCCCTGCGGGACTCCATGTGTGATCTTTGCTTTTGAGCATAAGGCACCCGAGATCTGCACACACTGCTCTCGGTCACTAAGATATGATCCAAGCCATTTTAGAGGCAGACCTCGTACACTACTCCTTTCCAAATTATCCAAAAGTATTTCATGATGCACACATTCAAATGCTTTTGAGAGGTCGAGAAATACGCTGAGCACGTGATCACGCCTCTCCAGTCCATCGATAACATGTTCTATGAGGTTAGTTACAGCGTCTACTGTACTCCTTTTTTCTCTAAATCCGAATTGGGTCGGGCTGAGAATATCAAAACTTTCGAGGAAACTGCTGAGCTGTTCCAAGAAAAGTTTCTCAAAAATTTTGCTCAGCACCGGCAGAATAGAAAATTGGACGGTAGTTGTTGGTTTTTAAAGGATTATCTTTTTTGAAAATCGGAATGACTTTTGCAGTTTTTAATTTTGATGGAAAGATTCCGGTTTGATAAGAACAGTTGATTAATTTTGTTAGTGGTGTTAGTAAATGCCTGAAGCATTGCTTTAACATCCACATTGAAAGTCTGTTGATGTCGCAGGATCTTTTGGAATTCATTCTCTGAATGACACGAACCACCAGATAACGACTAGACGAGCAGTAACCACTGACGTCACCTCGCGGCTCAGCGCGGTGTACACTACACACTGCACAACGGTTGAGATAACGACTAGACGAGCAGTAACCACTCACGTCACCCCGTCACCTCGCAGCTCAGCGCGATGTCTACTGCTTGTACACTACACACTGCACCACGGTAGAGATAACGACTAGACGAGCAGTAACCACTCACGTCACCCCGTCACCTCGCAGCTCAGCGTGATGTTCACTGCTTGTACACTACATACTACAACATGTGTTGTTAAAGCTACTAGCTACTTATTCTGTGCATAAATGAATACTATGGCACAGTTCCTCTAATTTCTTTTTTTTAATCGTCTATATTAGGAGAAAAACATCTGTACCAATTTAATAACTCCTAAAGCGGTGTTTTAATACTGAATTTACCTATTAAACTTCCAATGAAATAATTTTTTGTTGGGCATGTTAAGCTTATAGCTAAAGTTCTTACGTTTAAGATGGGTTTTAGGAATTTATTGGAAACTTTTTAAACTTCAAATGGTTACTAAACATCGTTTACTATATCTTTTAGTAACAAGCGTTGTACCAACGATATATATGGTACATATGCAAATTGATTTTACAATTACCGGTAAAACCAGGAGTTCTATTGAAATACCTATTATATTATATGTTATGAATGTGTAGCATCATATAGTTAAACTTTACCTCAATCATTATCTATATATCATTTTTACTTCTATACTCAACGAAAACAATTACTGAGTCCTACACTAATTGCTGTGTGGTATTTCGCTGCTTATTTAAGTTTATATATTTAAATAATACGATCCGAGTGCGGAGTTTAAACGAGTTCAGCGTTTACTTGAACTGCGCCCGCGGCCGTCCGGCGCCACTAAATACAGTTGGAGGAATTTAGCTGTGCTCGTAGGGTCCTCATACTACCCTTTCAACAAATAAAACGCTATCTGTGTGGCGGGTTGCGTTTACGTGCTAGCCGCTAAGATGAAGGCGCGACATTCTCTTTAACGACTTTAAAGTCACGATTTCGATTTGCAGATTAGTATTGACAAATACGTTATTTTCAAAAACACATTAAACAACACTATAACAACTGAAAAACAAGGATAAGTCCTATTATTACTATTATTTGGTATTCTCTTATTTTTTAATTCCACCACAATCAGCGCTGTCACAAAACAGACTGGTTTTAGCGAGTGTGATGAGTTATTTGGGCCAATACGATTCCTGAAAGGAGGGTTTTATCTATGTGTCACAGGAAATGTTTTCGGGACGCAGCGCATAATGCTACCCCGCCACCCCTCCCGCCTATCACCACACACTCAAGGTCACGCGCACAGCTAAAGTCCTCGAACTGTACTCTGGACTACCGTATGTAGTAATGCTTGTCAGGATTGGCGTTATCAGTGAAGTGTCTATTCTTGGAAATATCGGCATGAATGGGTACCTGCAGACACGCAACGCTCAGTCGGCGCGCATGCGCACTAGAGTCTTCCAGCAGGCTGCCGCCGCACGAAATTCCCTGCCGTACCTGCAGCTACAGTGCAATAGCCTAGCCACCTGTCCGACTACGGCGCGGTTTCACTTGCGCCTGCATTTTATGGACGGCAATCTTACTACATATCTACAGTGCTGATTGGCAATGTTCTTTTTTCAGGAGTACTTGGAAAATCAGGTATTCCTTCCTGACTGTAATAATAACGTTTTTAATAGGCACATTTATTTTTTTTGTTTTCTTCTGATTTCGTTTTTACCATAAACTGACAATGGTGGTAACTCGTGCAAAGTTAGCTTGTGAAAATTTGGAAAGTGTATTAAATACTACAAACAATCTTGATGACATCTCTGCAAACATTGTCTCCGAACTCTGCCTAAATTGGAAAAAATGCAAGCTAATTGTCCGGACCCTAGACTGCAGGAATTGGAAAAGGGTGTCTCCCCACTTATTAAAAAAACTTGACGAAACTTCGAGCATTATCTCACATCTCGAGTCTTTGGTTGAAACCGGCAAATCAGACATTTTATCTCTCGAAAATAAACTGTTGGAGGTAGGTGAAAGGTAATAGTCGAGCTGCAATGAAAGACTCTTTTACACGCCCAAGATGTCATCACTGAAGAAAGAGTTTCTATTTTAAAAAGATAATAATATGTTATTGAAAAATAGTTTATAAATTCATGTATACTTTAAATAAAATTATAGAGGAAAATCATTCTCTCCAATCTCTAATTATGGAGAAAAAAATGCCACGGCTGATGCTTTTATTCAGAAATTAAATATTTGTGAACAAGAGAATTTAGAGTTAAATGAGAAGGTAGTTAAGTTAAGAGCGCACAGCTTAATAATGCCTAATGACTCTGTATGGAAAGCTGGGCGTTGGTCTGGATGACAAGATTCTGGATTCTTATTTTGATGCGTTTAATGACAGCAATAAGGCAAAAGCCTTGTTTTTTAGGTCCCTCTGTAACACAAATTATTAACCATGGTAGCCCTGATGTTGTAAAGCAACAACTGAAAGATCTTTCTTTTTACTCATTTGACTTTGCTTTTCTTTGTATAAATAATAATGGAGCGGAAACTCAAGTCTGACAATGGCACTCATTGGAGTTAGTTTACTTTTTATTGATATTAATGCTAAGTCTGGTCACTGTCCTTGAATCTCTTTCAAAACACTAATTTGGGGCATTGCCAAAAAGATTTTTGTACATAAATTGAATTTTGAAGAAAACATGTTTTTTGTAACTAAATGTAGTCAACAGAGCAAAGATTTTGAATGTGGTATACATGTCCTTGTGAATACCAAGCTTGTCTATGACGGATATTTTAGTGCTGTTAGGATAAGTAACACTTCTTTTCAATGGATTGGTGTATTTCTTCTCACATATTTGTGCCTTCACCCAAGTGGTGTAAATGTAAATAGTAATAAGGGGACCTCCTCTGACATTCCTGTGGTAGGCCTGGAACGAAATGAGGCTGTAAACTGTAGCCTCAGTTGAAAGCATTAGTAATAGTAAATGTGACTCTGTAATGGGCAAAAACAAAGGTTAAGGTTAATTTTTGGACAAGGGTGAGTCCCCAATGATAGCAAACAACTAAAGTCCAATAGAATACAAGCTCAAATAAAATCTAGTTTTGTCCACAAAAATGGGGGGGGGGGGGTGGGGGGGGGGGGGGGTGGGGGGGGGGGGGGGTGGGGGGGGGGGGGGGTGGGGGGGGGGGGGGGTGGGGGGGGGGGGGGGTGGGGGATCAACAAGACAGCGTCAAAAACCCAAAGCCAGCCAGGAAATGGGAAAAGAAAAACATACCAAACAAATCACGGGTAGAGTTCGAACGTTCCAGATACCTACAACAAGACTTTAATCCTGTTGATATATTTGAGTTTTTTTTTTCGATAAAAATGTTCTTGACTTCATAGTCGAATGTACAAATGAATTTGCAGTTGAGAAATAAACGATAGTTTTACTACGACAAAAGAGGAAATTCGACTATTTTTTGGGATTCTTTTTCTGTCCGGATATTGCGTCGTGTCAAGAACAAGAATGTATTGGGAACTAGCTGACGATGAACATTACAACGCTGTTTCAAAAGCTATTAGCAGGAATAGATTTGAGGAAATAATGAGATACTTCCACTTTTGTAAAAACGGTCAACTTGAAAGTGGAGACCGCTTTGGGAAAATTAGACCAGTTTGGAGTATGCTAAATGAACGCTGGCTAACATTTTTTCCAGGTGATATTTTACTTATCTGTTGACGAATTCTTGGTGCCCTACTACGGAAGACATGGAGCAAAGCAGCATATCCACGAAAAACCGATCCGCTTTGGATATAAAGTTTGGGTTCTCGCAACAAGACTATGCTACATCGTTCAAGGAGAGCCGTATCAAGGCAAAAGTTCCGGAACATCAGTCCCAGGATTAGGCGTTGGAGGATCAGTGGTCATTGATCACATAACAGAATTGCCCAAAGACAGGAAATAGTGTTTATTCTTCGACAATTTTTTTACTTCGTTCTGTCTGTTGGAGGCGTTAAAAAAGGAAGGCCATGAGGGAACTGGTACAGTACGAGCTGACAGAGTGGAGAAAGCTCCCCTTCCAGAACCAAAAACCGTAAAAAAAGAAGAACGAGGCTCATACCACTAACTTACTGACCAAGAAACTAAGTGTGTTCACTATCGCATCTACTGTTGCAGGAGTTGAGCCTCTTGGCAAAGCGAAGCGGTGGTCAAATAAACATAAAAAAACATGTTTATATGTAGATCAACCTGCCTGTATTGTCTTGTGCAACACGTGTATGGGCGGCGTTGATCGTTTGGATGAAAACATTTCCACATACCGCATAAATTTCAGATCAAAAATATGGAATTTGCTAATGATATCATACATGCTCAGTGTATCGATGAACAATGCTTGGCTTATCCATCGAATGACCCCTAAATGCAAGGAAGAGAAGTTGGATTTCCTTTCTTTTACAAGGTATGTAGTCCAAAGTTACATGGCAACCTACAAAACAATCAGACCGGCAGCAGGACGACAAAGTTCAAAAGCTGTAACAAGGGTTATCCCAGACGTCCGCTTCAGCATTAATCACTTTTTAGTTTACTCTGCTACGCAAAAACGGTGTAGTCATTGTGGCAAAGTGACAAGAAAAATGTGTGAAACTTGTATGGTTGGCTGTCACGTGTTGTGTGACAAAGTATTCCACTCAAGGGCACAATAGTTTTTGTTGGCTACAACAGTAGTTTTAGAGTTTGTACATAATTTTTCTTCCAAAATGTCTTCCTAAAACTACATTTTTGTGTTTACTAAGTACGTACTATTACGTATTTGACAGTTTTTTAGGAGTGCATAAGGCTACTAGGAGATTTTAAAACAGCTCATTGTTTTACTTAACGGTAGTTCTATTCACGTAACATTAGTTTATAAATAGATTTGTGTGTAGTTCGTGTTTTATAACAGTGTTTGTAACATAGTTTTGCAGAACATGCTCCATGCATTTCTTACAAACGTTTTGATAAACATGTACTTCCTTTTGATATTCGAAAATTATATTTTATGTCACGTAAAACAGTGTTTTTTTTTTTGTAGTATTTATGAACCAATTTGTACAGTTGTGGTTTTATAAATAAATAAAAGTGCTATTCCATAGATCTTCTTTCATTTAAATTCCTTCCATTAGTAATAGTAAACTAAAATATGTGTAAATATAGTTTTCAACCTACCGAATACGCTCACGGTTGGCTTTAGTAGTCAATATCTGTCAATGCCGTAATGTTACCATTCATGCCCACTTTCGACATATGTTGTCATGACGTAATTCAGTAATGGATAATAAAAAATGTATATTTACACTCCTTGTACCATAGATAATAAAATACTAGAAGAAAAAAAATTATGGTTGCCTGTAAAGTCGGTTTCACGGGCGAAGATTTTACGTGACAACGTCTTTTTCTCGGTAGAATATTTATTGATATGAATATTATTAAATTGCACAATAGGAACAAGGAATTGAATGAAAATAAGAATTGCACAAATTTTAACTATAGAAATATATTTTGTTTACTAAAACATTGTACATAATTTGAAATTAATTAAAATTTGTTATTGTAAATGGTAAAGTTGAATAAAACATTTACTAAAATTGGAATTTGAAATTCTTGCTAAACACAGTTAAATTCTAACTCCGCGCGTGGTGATTGGTCGGTTTAGTTCGTTTGTTTGGTCGCACTGTTATGACAGGTTAGAGGTTATAATTTGTTATTTTAAATGTTTGACTAGCAATACGCGCTGTTTCTTCTCAACCGACTGAATTACGATTGATTGCAGAGTGATTTAAACTAATAATTTACTTAACACTATCAACATTTGTCAATAGTATGACATAACCTATAAACTCAGTTTGTGTCAATCTAACAATTAATCAATCAATCATAGTTTACGATAATGAAATATCAGTGTACAATTATTTACCTTTATTGTTGTAGTTGTTGTAAATGACGAATCTAAGCACTCCACATTTTCACGAATAAACATAGTTATCTGCTTTATCCCGTGCGGCGGACCCACAGTTATCTGCTTTATCCCGTGCGGATCCCGTGCGGCGGACCCACTGGACGGGCATCGTAACGTTACCGGGCGTTACACTTTTTCATGAGTGACTCCGAGCCGCAACCTAATTTAAGACGTTGTCACGTCAAAAATATATAAAAAAAAAACAATTTGGGCATTAATGGATTACGTTAAATTTTTAGTTTTAGTTCAATCGGATATGTAACACCGGTATTGCAAGATGTCATTATAATTATTTCCTAGGCGTCTGGGTATAATAAAGCTCTATATTACATACATTTATTTTTGTTCCGTTAGGATAAGAAACTCATTGCATTTAGCCCTAAGAAGACGTTTTGCTCTTGTTTTCGCAGT
This sequence comes from Homalodisca vitripennis, assembly GCF_021130785.1. Lineage (NCBI taxonomy): Eukaryota > Metazoa > Arthropoda > Insecta > Hemiptera > Cicadellidae > Homalodisca > Homalodisca vitripennis. The sequence goes on along the minus strand of NC_060215.1, from coordinate 124,500,152 downwards.
GATAGGGTTTTCAGGATATGTAAGTCGGTTGTTGTGAGCAGGTCTCGTCCAGATCCCATGATACCGGATACTGAATCTCAGTCATTGTAAATTTTGAAAAAAGAGAGGTAGCTCTTTTCCAACCTCTTCAAATCCAAGCGAACAAGGAAGATGATACTCCTTCGAGTTTAGGCTTTAACATCCTTTAACAGTGAAGGAGCTCCAGTAACTGCGTCATCCTTCGCAGTGAACTTGACCTTGTAACCAATCCTATTTACCTGAATAACTCAAATTTTGCAGTTTGTGATATGCCGCTCCTGAACATCCATATAAGTACTCAAATGAAAGTGACAGAAAGCCAAATTGGTGTCTTTGGTATAAAACAGCAGGAATTCCCACCCCCTGTGTTTTTTATAATTTAATTTATTCAAAATTCTACTCTAATTCTAATAAATTACGTTATGTGTTAAAAACAGATTCAATTAAAACTAAAACATTTCAAGACTTATGTTAAGCCTTCAACAATGATAACATCATTAACAATTTTAAACTTAATGGTGTTAAACAATTTAATTAATTTAACTTACTCTCTTGCGTAAATGTAAAATTTTGAGCTTGATTAGAATGTTTGAGTATGTATATGAGTATAAATGAAATTTCTGCATAATATAAAATTTGACGTGTTTTAAGGCTTTCATATGATAATCTAAATTAAAAGGTCCTGCCGTTATGTTTAATAGATGTCCTTTAACTATCCACATTCAGTTTTCTTCAGCTGGCTTCTTCAAAAGTCGAGTTTGATGCCGTACGTGAATGGTGCAGCCTTATAATCAACGACAAGTTACACGTGAAATTATAAAGCTCCACCTAACGTACAGACATCATTATTGGTGGCGTCAGGAAAGTTTGAAGCTACTGTGATGATTATTAATATTCATCGGTAGCACTAAGCACGATTTAAGCCTGTCCGGGAAAATGCTAAATGAATGTCACAGTCAACTGAGGTGCCAGCAGGTCACCTCAATGCTTAAGAATCAGTGGTGGTATTTCACCTGGTCCCGTCCCGTTAAAAGTATAAAGGGAGGTGAGCTTTCTTTGGTGTCATCTAACTATAACTTAATCGATGACAGGTTGATATCTTCGCTGGGAAAGTATTGTTACATCAACCCATTTATATATTTTAGAGTTAAATATATAACTCTAAAAGACTTTTATATTAAGGGGAATTAATTTGTTCATAATGTTTTCGTAGCAATCAGTTCTTATGTTGTTACACAGATCACGTACGCTTCTGCATTCATCATAGTGAGCCAAGTCATGGTTGACTTATATGTCATATCACGTCTCTTATTCACAAAAGTTAAAAGTTAAGACTCTTTAGTTTAGGAGTTAGTTCACTATTTTAAGGACTTTATAGTGAGATTACCTCACTAGCCTCAGTCCTCTTTCTCACCCCTGCATAGAACACACAACTGTTGAGATATTGTATTGGCAACGCAAGAATCCATATCCTCCAGCTAAGACTGATTAATTTGTTGATAAATTTGATCACGTCATTGATAAATGTAACATGAAAGGTGTTCCCATGCGAAAATAATTTGTAGAAGGGGTCACTGGAAGATCAGAATCTGTTGGACATCAAAGTGACAACGTTGTTCTCATACTTATACAGGATGCACGAAACATATCGAGTGGAGATTCTGAGGTCGTAGTAATAAATACATTAAATTGCACAGATTACGTCGAAGTTATTTTATGGCAAAAACATACACGCCCTACTTATAGGCCTTAAATGAAAAATATAATAGGCTTTTTTTTAGTTACAGAAACATGAATATATTGGTCTCAATATATAAAATTAATATTATATTGGCACCAATTTCCGATCCCTCTATTACGTCCTGTTTCATTTCACTCATTTCACATAACTAATTCTGCATTGGTGTAACTTCTTAGCAAGATGTAATGATCAACTGAATCAAAGGTTTTGTTATATCTATGAAAGTACCAGTCACACCTTTACACTCATTCACGCAGATGTTTACTATAGTTATATAATGCATTTTCAATATTTATAGCAGATAAAAATCCAAATTGTTTATCAATAAATAGTGTTTGTTTTTCAAAGTAAATTCAATCTATGTTACAATAAATATTCCCAGATTTTTAGAAACCACGAAAGAAAAGCTCTGAATATTGACGTTCAAGTTATAAATAAATAACGAGGCATCAGTATTCTTACGTGCACTTAATTAATGGAGAACTAATTGTAACCATAACTGGTTATATTTTATTGTCTCCCTATTTTATAACTCTAAATAATTCATGGGACAAATATGGTCTAATAAAAAATGATTTTATTTTATTCTTGATGACGAAATGAATGGGCAAGAACACAGTAAAAATTCTTAAACAAATATCAAGTAAAGTCTATATTTTTAAAAACGTTTGTGCAATGACAGAATCTTATTATTTAGAGGTTGAGCCGGTTCAATACCTATATCTCCCCGGCTCATGTGTGTTTTATATAGTGTATGTGTGTGTGGTTTATTGGCTGCAGAGGCCACTGACCATTTGAAGGCGTTTGGCCTTTCCGGCAGAGTGGCGTCAAGACTCCGAGCCGTGGTGTACAAGTTAGGAGTAGCTCCAGTTTAATTTTTTGTTTAATTAAGTGTTTGTTATTTTTGCTGAGCTGTTTTCCTTCTGACATGTGCGGCTAAGTTTACGGCCCCTCACTGATGAGGTCCAGGAGATGAGTTGATTTTCTGCTGTCATCTCTCCATCATGCGTGGTCGCAGAGAACCTTCGCTTTTGCGCTCTGCTGAAGGACGGCCACCATGATGGACATTTCTACTAGTCAACATCTGTGATACCCTGCTCATATTCTTTATTTATTTGTTATTGTTATTGTTGCCATTTATATAGTTTATATTTTGTTATTTAATTTTAAGTTAGTTTTAGATATTATTTAGTTATTTCTTGGATTTCATTAGGAGCCCGCCCTTAGCCGAAGGATACAGGGTGGAATTGGCATTTCTTGTTTCAAATTATGGCGTTTCTAATTTTTGTATGCAGGTGAACCTGACAAGGATTGTTTGAGGTATACTACTGCAGGCACTTTTTATTTTTTTTATTTTTTTTTTATTTATAGTATATGTATTTATATTTATTTTGACTGGATAGGCCTATGCTGTGTCTTAGTAAATGAACCTGAGTATACTGACCACGGTGTTCTTTTTTTACCTAGTTTTGTTTTGATCCGGCATCCCGTTCGCCACCATGGGCGCGCGCTTCCCTGATGGTTTGCTGTGGGTGTGCGAGCGGCGATGTACGGTTTCAATGGTAGCAGATCGTGGTTAGCTGCTCTCTCAGCTGTCTCTCAGTTCTGGTTTTGTTTGTTGGTGTAGGTTAGTGTTAGGTAGGGGGAGGTTAGAGTACACAACTTTTTTTTCATTAGGAGCTCGCCCTAGCACAGGATACCGGGTGGAATTGGTTTAGTGTCTTGCTTCCTGCAGACTTACCCTTTGCAGGGAGCAAGGGACTCTAAATTGCTTAACCGCTAAATTAATCTAACTGTACTCTACTTCTCCCCTATCAATGTGTTGTTTTGTTATATTTATTGCTTCTGTGTTTGTAGGTTGTGGTTAGTGTATATTTGCAGGGTATCCTTCTATTACGTAGCAGGTATTAAGTTCTTCGCTTGGACCTCGTCAGTGTAAGCCTTTTGTGAGTTGAGTCCACTTAGGTTACTAAGTAATTGTTGCGTACGCTTTGTTGTTTATTGTTGTATTTATTTGTCTTAATTGTTTGGTATGGCGTTTTCTCTGGTGCCTGAACATCTACGCAAGCCTGAGTTGGTTTTTGAGGTCCTGGCGAGAGGACAGAAGCCCGAGGGAGATGTGAGGGCATTAAGAGCTCAATTACGGGCTTGTATAGCGTTGGACCGCAGCTGGAATGCAGAGTTCCAAATTAACACAGAATTTGAGTTTTGTAAAACCCGCATGGAGGAATTAGAAGACGATATTATTTTGAGCCACTTCCCATGTCCGGGTCAGCAAAGGCTAGATTGGCATCTCAGCTTTTACATTGGCGTGACAGAATAGTTTTACTTTTGTCAGCTCCTAGTTTAGACTCTGATATTAAAAGTTGGGCTTTTTCGGCCAGTAACAAATTAAAACAAGCCTTAGATGGTTTGAGTGAGGTGCGCTCGGTGAAAGAGAAGGGGGTACTATTTACCGCTGTCACTCCAACGGAGGTTCCCACTACCATTACTTTTGCTAACCATCCACCGGCTCTTTCTTTCGAGCCTCCCAGAGTTACTATGTCTCCGATGGGTAGTGGCCCTCCTGAAGCGGCTGGTGAGGCATCATCTATAGTTGTGCCTTCCTTTTCTAGCTTTGGCAAACTGCCCCATCCTGTGGGGAGTGTTTTACAACACTTCCCCAGAGTTGATGGGCTTGACACTAATTTACTTATCCATTTCCTTCTGGAAGTTTTTAAGCTAAGAGAATTTCCTGGTATGACAGATGCCATGCTTATGCAGATTTTAGCGCAGTTTTCCTTAAGGCCGCTTTTTGATCGCCTTCTAGACTGCCTTAAGAGAGGTGCCACCTTTGACCAGTTCCACGCCGAGATCTTGGAGTTCTTTGTACCTGCTCGGGTTAGGGAGCGCTTGCGGGTGGAACGCGTTTACCGTCCTCAGGCACCAGACGAGACGTTGAGCCATTTTGTCGGGGAGATACGGGATGTAGCCCGGGTGTTGCGCTTGAGCTTGAGCGAAACGGAGTTGGTGAGCCTTATTTTGGAGGGCATTAAACCTGAAGAACGCTCCCGTTTGATTTTTTGTAGCCGTCCCGCATCTTTTGCGGATTTGGACCGCCTCTCCATCATCTCTAGAGGGGTTCAGGATGCGGATGATCAAAGGGAGGCCATGTCGAGGCATCTTCCTCACTTGCCTCCGGGGCCGGTCCATGCTCCGGTGCAGTCTGAGCCAGCAGCTGCTCCTTCCCGTAGGCAGCCTCCTACCTGTTATGGCTGCAAGCAAGTGGGACATATTAGACCGTTTTGTCCACTTAATAAAAAAAAAACTAGTAAGCTTGCGGACGAGTAAGCCCGACTCGTGCCGTAAAGGTAATTTTGAGGGCAAATATGTACCTGATTTTGATGGTAAAGGGGTAGCTGGTTTAATGCAGAACAAAAAGAAAACAGAAAGAAATAGACTTGGGGACAGTTATCATCGTTGGCCGAGAGGGGAGGTTGCTGCTCTGGCTGCGCAGGGAGTAAGGGCTGCCCGCTCAACCTGCCCACAACTGGATGTGCTTGTGGGGAATGTGGTGCAGAAGGCCCTGGTTGATTCTGGGTCAGCACGCAGCCTGATTTCTTTGTCGTTTTTTGAAGATCTAAAATCCTCTGGGCTAATACGGCAGGTTGAGCCTAGTTCACTTATCTGCTGGACTGCTTCACGCACACCTTTACCTATTATCGGTAGTGCCCAGATTCACATCAAAATTAATTATTTCTCTTGGGATTGGAGCTTTTTGGTGGCTAAGGACCTGACTTTTCCTTTCATCTTGGGAGCAGATTTTATCGGAAAAACTGGCATGATTTTGGATTTGGCCTCCAGTCATGTTTTCTTTGCTTTCGCCAGGCGGGTGCTCGTTCCCTTTTCAGATGTCGAGTCTCGTGGGACTGCTGCCTTAGAGATGGAAGATAAGAGCTTGACTCCTCCTGACCAACTAGGACATCTTACGCCGAAAGAGGCTGAGGACATAAGGCAGATTTGTTCCAGTTTTCCTGAAGTCCTAACTGACAAACTGGGCACGACCAATCTCTTGGAATACGAGATTCGTCTTACAGACACCCGTCCTGTACGTTCCCATCCATATAAGCTTGCTCCGCCCAAGATGGAAATTCTGAGAAATATGATTGATGATTTACTTAAGAGTGGGGTAATCGAGCCGTCTTGCTCAAATTTTTCCAGTCCAGCGTTTCTAGTGCCGAAACCTAATGGGAAGTCCAGATTGGTCCTGGATTATCGAAAGCTCAATGCTCAGATAGAAATTGACTCCGTGCCTCTCCCCGATTTGCATTCTGCTTTCGACTGGTTTGGTAAGGCCAAGTATTTCTCCATTTTTGATCTTAATCAGGCATACCATCAGATTCCTCTAAAACACGAGTCTCGACCTCTCACTGCCTTTTGTGTGCCTTGGAATTTGTACCAGTTCACCCGAGTGCCAATAGGCTTGGCTGTGGGGGCCCAAACACTCACCAGACTCCTGGATTCTATCTTTCATGATGTCAAATTTAAGTTCGTCTTCAACTATCTGGATGACCTGCTTGTGTACAGTGAGAGTTATGAGGAGCACTTGACTCATCTAGAGGAAGTTCTAACTAGGCTGCGAGAGTCTGGCCTTACCGTCAATCCTGAAAAGGTGAGTTTTGCTCAGCCTGAAATATCGTTTCTGGGTCATCTTGTCTCTTCTCGAGGTGTTTGTATTGATCCAGAGAGAACCCAGGCAATCAGGGAGTTTCCTCCTCCTAAGGATGCCAAGGGGATTGCCCGTTTTGTGGGAATGATAAATTTTTATCGTCGTTTCATCCCCAATGTTGCTGAAGTGGCGGCCCCTCTGAACTCTCTTAGGAAAAAGGGTGCCAAGTTTGAGTGGGGTGAAGCGCAACAGACTGCTTTTGAGCAGCTGAAAGAGGCAGTGATGCAGCCTCCAGTCTTGGCTATGCCTGATTTCAGTCGTAAGTTCGTCTTGCAAACTGATGCTTCCTCCTTAGCCGTTGCTGCTGTTTTATCGCAAGAAGTAGATGGTATCCGGCAGCCCATAGCTTATGCTTCACGCACGTTAACCCCTTGTGAGAAGAAGAGTTGTTCTGTTTATGAGCTGGAATGTTTGGCTGTCGTGTTTGGAATTAATAAGTTCAGGCGTTACCTAGAACATAAAGAATTTTTGTTGGAAACCGACAACCAGGCACTTTCTTGGCTCCTTGCCCACCCCCGTCAGCTCGGGAAGATTGGTCGCTGGGTAGTCCAAATTTCTGCCCTTAAGTTCACAGTGCAGCACGTGCGAGGCACCCAAAATATCATAGCGGACACTCTGTCACGCATGTATCACTTACCCAACGACCACCAGAATTTATCAGAGCCGCCATGTTGTGGCGTGCTCCTAGACTTTCCTCTGGCATTTTCGGACATTGTTCCACACCAACTTAAGGATCCCGAGCTGACTGCTATCATCAATGAGCTTAAAAACGGAGGTGCCCACCCTCCTTATTTTCTGTACCGAGGTGCTCTATGCTGCCGTGACAAGCAGCGGAGAAAACCTAAGTTAGTGCTGCCAAGCTTTCTTGTACCGATGGTCTTTCAGTATTTTCATTCTTCTCCTGTGGGCGGACATCTAGGAATTCATAAGACCATCGCGAAGATTAGGGATCAGTTCATCTGGAAAGGTATGGACCGGGATATTGCAGCTCGAGTACGTTCTTGTGAACTGTGCTCGCTAAGCAAACCCGCTCAAAATACCAAGTTGGGTCTTTTGTCATCTGAGGTGGCGGAAAAACCTTTGGAGAAGGTTTTCATTGACTATGTTGGGCCTCTCCCGCGTAGCAAGTCCGGAAATAAGTTCCTACTTGTTTGTGTGGATGCCTTCTCCAAGTTTGTTTGGTTGTTCCCATTGCGGAGTGCTACCGCGCAGCTCACGGTGCAAGCACTTCGTAACCATTTTTTTCAACACTTTGGAATCCCCGCCACCTTAGTTTCCGATAATGGTTCACAGTTTGTCTCCAATATCTTTAAAAGAATGTGCTTTGGGCACGGAATCCGCCATGTGACTACTTCCCCTTTCTATCCTCAGCCTTCTCACGCCGAACGGTTTAATCGCAATCTTCGATCTGCTCTCATTGCCTTTCATGCGGAAAATCAGACCACCTGGGATCAACAACTACCTTGGATCCAATTTGCCTTTAATACGGCCCAGCATGAAAGTCACAAGGCGGTACCTTTCGAGTTATTATTTGGCTTTCCGCCAAACAACCCTTTGGCGAACCTTTGGAAAATTAGCGATCTTCTGCCACCTCCTGGTACTCCCAATGTGAAAGCCACTTGGGAGGCAGCCAGGCGGAATCTCATTCGGGCTAGGGAGTTAGTAAGGAGGAAGTACAACCGAGGTCGTATTGCCAATCCCTTCCAGGTGGGGGATCTAGTTTACTGCAAGGCTCACCCAGTCAGTTCGGCTGTGGATAAAAGAGCTGCTAAACTTTGCTACAGGTGGACTGGTCCCCACCGCATCTTGAAGTTTCTGACTCCGGTGACTGCCCGACTGGGAGATCCTCAGTCCGGGAAGATTTTCAGGAAGGCGCACATATCCCATCTGAAGCCTTGCCGGAGTCATCCGTGATTTCTCTTTAGTCTGTGCGGGAGGGTTTTAGGTCCAGAGGCCTGATCACCTCTGCTCTTTCTTCCTGATCAAGGTTCCTGTTTTCTTCTTTGTACCCACGCAACTCTTGGAGGGATTTCTTGCCTCCAACTGGATTTTCTTGGTTTTCCCTTCTGCAGACTTCAGGGTTTCCGGTTTAAAATTCTTCAACCATTGGGGGGGAGAGGCATTTCGTTTGGTTCTTCATTTTGAAGAAATTAACAGAGGGGAGTTCCTCCTTTTGGGGGGGGAGTCTGAGCCGGTTCAATACCTATATCTCCCCGGCTCATGTGTGTTTTATATAGTGTATGTGTGTGTGGTTTATTGGCTGCAGAGGCCACTGACCATTTGAAGGCGTTTGGCCTTTCCGGCAGAGTGGCGTCAAGACTCCGAGCCGTGGTGTACAAGTTAGGAGTAGCTCCAGTTTAATTTTTTGTTTAATTAAGTGTTTGTTATTTTTGCTGAGCTGTTTTCCTTCTGACATGTGCGGCTAAGTTTACGGCCCCTCACTGATGAGGTCCAGGAGATGAGTTGATTTTCTGCTGTCATCTCTCCATCATGCGTGGTCGCAGAGAACCTTCGCTTTTGCGCTCTGCTGAAGGACGGCCACCATGATGGACATTTCTACTAGTCAACATCTGTGATACCCTGCTCATATTCTTTATTTATTTGTTATTGTTATTGTTGCCATTTATATAGTTTATATTTTGTTATTTAATTTTAAGTTAGTTTTAGATATTATTTAGTTATTTCTTGGATTTCATTAGGAGCCCGCCCTTAGCCGAAGGATACCGGGTGGAATTGGCATTTCTTGTTTCAAATTATGGCGTTTCTAATTTTTGTATGCAGGTGCACCTGACAAGGATTGTTTGAGGTATACTACTGCAGGCACTTTTTATTTTTTTTTATTTATAGTATATATATTTATATTTATTTTGACTGGATAGGCCTATGCTGTGTCTTAGTAAATGAACCTGAGTATACTGACCACGGTGTTCTTTTTTTACCTAGTTTTGTTTTGATCCGGCATCCCGTTCGCCACCATGGGCGCGCGCTTCCCTGATGGTTTGCTGTGGGTGTGCGAGCGGCGATGTACGGTTTCAAGGTGAGGTGCTGAGTAGAATTGATTATTGCTTATGCTTTAGTAGAACCTACGAAACTAATATAAATGCAATATTCACGTAACAAAACAGATAAATGTTTAATAGAAAAAATTAAAATAGAACCATCTTAACCACTAATACGTATCTAAATACTTTCCCCGTAATATTTATTTTGTTTTTAATTTTTAAACACTAATACATATATATCTATGAGTTAACAAATCCTATATTAGAAAATTATAGAAGGAAGAACTTTCATCTATTTTAAAACTGTTGTACAGAATTTGTTTTGGGTCCAACAATTATTAATCTGATTCCAAACTAGATACAAAATTAAATTTATCTGTTTATAAAAAGAATGTACCGTTAGATTAAATATTAGTAACAGTGATGTTCTTGTTATAGTGCCAAGATTAAGAAGAATGGAACCTCAAAATAAGCATTTTGTTTCCTTAGGCCTTCGTAATTTTCTAAAATTGACTACTTTAATACAATGACAATTGGTTACTATAATTGCGACTTCGTCTAAGATGTATATTTCATGCTGATATGTAAAAAGATTGTAAATACAAATTCTTTTTAATATTTTAGCATTTTATATTTGGAGAGAGTTACATTATCCTAATAGCCGTTAAATCGAAACTGATGTTATTCGGATGATACAAAAGATATGTTCATTCCAGTCGTCTTAAATGACAGTCAAGACACTAGCCGCGTGGGTCTCAGACCTTATATTATTTGAACTGTATTGTATAGTCAGGCCAATTAAAACTATTGATACCTAACACATATAATGATCATGGTTCACTGTACCTATTCTACAAGAACTGCTTGACGTGATAACATAATTGCTATTATATGCTAATATTACTGTAATATTAACTTACAGTTAGTGCGACAGCTATGCATACCGCATGGTTGGTTAATTCTATTATTTAAAACTTAACCCTCATGGGTAAGTTTGCGATGATACAATTAGAGTTGGATTTATATTATTCTAAAAAAATTCTTAATCAGAGGATAATAATAATAAATTCCTGTTATATATCATTGCTCCTATAAACTTATACAATATTCTGGTGATTATACATATTATTACTTAACAATAGGGTTTTGACCATACATTTACAGCTTTAATGTTCAAACCTACACATAATCAACTTCAATTTACAGAGTACTACAGAAGCTACTATTAAAGTTAATACAAGGTTATACTATAGCTATTTAGAGGATTAACAGGTATTAAAATAAATAAAAGTGTTATAAACTTGATTTAGTAGGCTACATTTTAAAATAACATTTTCTAAATTTTGTGTAATTTTGACAGTTTAGGGCCTTTTGGGGTATTTTAAAGAGTTGAAAACAATTTTATTGAATTCTGTGATGTCGAATGAAACGGAAATGGAAAAGAAGAAACTTAAAGTTAGTGCGACAGCTATGCATACCGCATGGTAGGTTTATTCTATTATTTAGCTGTTGGGATGTTAATGTTGACAGTAAAACGTAGATGTTAGTAGCATTGTTTCTTTGCTTTTTGTAACTGTTCCTTTAAACCAACTAACTTTAACTGGCAAAAGTTACACTTCAACGTAAAAACATAGTGTGTTAATATTCTTAAACTAACGACATAGATAACAAAATTTTCATTACTTTTTATCTTCCAGACGTGTTTCACCCTTATTCCTCGTCAAGATGATTTTTATGCCAGGCTTGGATGGTGTAATGAAGAATTTCCCGACAAATTACACGGGAAATCCTTCAGTAACACCCACAAAGCGTGCTGGCTCATTCATTAACTTCTTTCTTGTCTGCCAATTCCATTATGGGAAGAACGGTATGACGGGATACCAGAGCCACTAGTCTGCAGGCTTTGAAGTTGTACTGATTATTAATAATGGTATTTTCTAAATATTAAATTCTAAATTAATTCCGTAATAAATATACTAGCATACTACTATATTTAGCACTTAGATGTTAAATAAAAAACAAACAGTAAACTAATTATTAACATGTTTACATGATAGAAAAACGGTCATTTTGTACATAACTTTAAGTTGAATTTTTAGCTTAGTTCATGGAATTTGTAACACCCGGGTATTTCAAGGTGTCATAATAATTATTTCCTAGGCTTCTGGGTATAATCAAGATATATATTACACACATTTATCTTTGTTCCGTTAGGATAAGAAACTCATTGCATTTAGCCCTAAGAAGACGTTTGCTCTTGTTTTCGCAGTGATAGGGTTTTCAGGATATGTAAGTCGGTTGTTGTGAGCAGGTCTCGTCCAGATCCCATGATACCGGATACTGAATCTCAGTCATTGTAAATTTTGAAAAAAGAGAGGTAGCTCTTTTCCAACCTCTTCAAATCCAAGCGAACAAGGAAGATGATACTCCTTCGAGTTTAGGCTTTAACATCCTTTAACAGTGAAGGAGCTCCAGTAACTGCGTCATCCTTCGCAGTGAACTTGACCTTGTAACCAATCCTATTTACCTGAATAACTCAAATTTTGCAGTTTGTGATATGCCGCTCCTGAACGTCCATATAAGTACTCAAATGAAAGTGACAGAAAGCCAAATTAGTGTCTTCGGTATAAGTTCAACTCGAAGGTATAAACCAGCAAGAATTCCCAACCACTGTGTTTTTTGTAATTTAATTTATTTGATATTCTACTCTAATTCTAATAAATTACGTTATGTGTTAAAAACAGATTCAATTAAACAAAAATATTTCAAGACTTATGTTATGCCTTGAACAATGTTAACATCATTAACAATTTTCAAATTAATGGTGTTAAACAATTTAATTAATTTAACTTTCTCTCTTGCGTAAATGTAAAATTTAGAGCTTGATTAGAATGTTTGAGTATGTATATGAGTATAAATGAAATGTCTGCATAATATAGCATTTTACGTGTTTTAAGACTTTCATACGATAATCTAAATTAAAAGGTCCTGCCGTTATGTTCAATAGATGTCCTTTAACTATCCACATTCAGTTTCATTCAGCTGGCTTCTTCAAAAGTCGAGTTTGATGCCATACGTGAATGGTGGAGCCTTAAACTTAACGACAAGTTACACGTGAAATTCTAAAGCTCCACCTAACGTACAGAAATCATTAGTGGTGGTGTCAGCAAAGTTTGAAGCTACTGTGATGATTATTAATATTCTATTATAAAAATAAACAATAAATGTAGCTAAAGGTAATTTATTTTGACATTTTCAATTGATTAATCAAGTTACAAAATCTGATAGACAATTCTTTAACTATTTTTTTACCAAGCATAAACTTAAAATTAAATTCATTATTTGTTTTACCATAGAGATATTTTTTTCTGCAAGCACATACATGATAGACATAGCATTCGTCTAAGTTGTGTGCAAGACTTTTAAAGATATTTTTATTTTCAATTTTTCTAGCTTTGCATCATAACTTTGTAATGTTTTGTAGTAATCAAAGCCCAATGCATCTTTTTATCGTAGATTTTATACAAATGTAAAGTTGTTTTAAGGAAACAGATAAAAAAGGACTGGTAATGATTTACCAGGTAAAATTTACTAGGTAAAACAAACTAACGAGTTAATTAATATGTGCTAAGTAAATTATAGTATTTATTGTAACAGGCATTCAAAAAAATCATTAGATTGATTTAATTAACGTTGTAATTTGTACTTACATTAATTTACACAGTGTTTTTATAAAAATGTTCAGAGAACAAATAATGCATGCAGAGACTATCCAATTGTAGTTATTTCCTGATAATGGAGTTCTGTATGAATTACGGAGACTGACAGTGTTATTGCTCATTTAATATGCTTGCAACACAAACACTAAATACATTATTTCGCTACTGATATATTTATCTACATGGGTTTGTATCCCATACCTGCAATTCTCAACATTTAAATGAAGAAAATATACCAAGTTCTACATCTTTTAATTTAAATTACGACCACCTACTACAATTTTATCTGTAAAGTACTGTTGTTTCTTTTTTATGTTTTATGTTTTACACTTACATTAAAATAATAATCATTACTATATCACAACATCTTTGATATAATGTTTCTCCAAATATACAAAAGAAGTTTAAATATTATATATTAATGTAGATAGAGAAACTGAACAGTTAAGTTAACAGTATGGTAGTATGAAATAAAATCTTATAATTGCTAACAAAACACAGTAATAACTAATAAATAGATTCTTAAATAACAGTAATAATAAACAGTTCACTTTGATTGCACAACACAGCATATCTACATATTAAGTAAGTTGTACAGTTTTTCTTTAATAACAATCAACACATTCTTATTATGTTGTGTTGTACAATAAGAAAGCACAAAGATACATAAGTTACAATTACAAATAATTTATTCATAGAAAATATGATACCTATATAACAAATTTTATAGATATATTTTAAAATAATAATCTAGTGACAGAACACCAAGTAACGACTGGAATTAATGATATATCACAAGTGTTACGTCATCACAACCTAGCAATCATAAAAATATGCCAGAAAGGCCTGTTCAGTTCAATGTCAAGCACAAAATATCATGTATTTATGTGTGCCACGGGAGACCTCCGTAAGACAGGCACGGATATAACTAAAACCTCAAGTGGTTTTAAATGTTATGTTATCTTTTTCTTTCAGGAAGATGACCAGTAATAAATTTGAAGAATCGGAAATAATATCAAAAGTTTTAAGCTTAACTTGAGGTTTATAGGAGACATCGTTCCTAATGTGATATTAATCATTTTTTTAATGTAATATAAATATAGGTCGAGAAATGTCTCGTTCAGCGGATAGCCGCCATTTTGTATGTCTATGAAAAATTACTATCTCATAACTAGTTAAGTTAAAGAAACCAACTTTCGCACATAGGTTGTAATAGATGAGATTCATTTTAAAAAGCAATAATTTTTCACGTTAACAAAATGGCGTATGTTAAAATATTTGGAAGTTAAATTTGGTTCCAACGTAAAAATTACTTTTCATAAGCTGAATTAATATAAAATACAATAGAGATAAAGAATAAAATTTTCTAAGCGTATTTTTATGAAAATCATGTTTATGTATAATAATTTAATAATTATATGGTTACGTTAATCTGTTTTACTAAGTAATTATTGAGTCATCCAACCTTTGAATAATGCGTGGAGGACTTTTAACACTCTTTAGCCCAATTTTAACAAATGTTCACCAGATAATTGGAAGTAAATTTAGAACTGGAGTAAATCTCCACAAACTAATAGTAGGTAAATCTATAAATTATCCCTTAATACAAACAATTCTTTATTTCAAAAATACATTTTTTTAAAATGTGCATTTGTTACAGCTTCAGAAAATGACATGTGTTTTGTTAATTTAGCATTTAAATGTATTATTTAATTCAACATCATTTAACAAAATAGTATATTTGAAATGTTTTTTTAATTAATCAGTATTTTTTTAGATCATTAAATCTGTAATAAATAAAATCGAGTCAACCCACCTACCCACTTTTTTGTATACATTGTTATCTGCAAAAGTTATAATTTTAGCCTAATTATAACATTTCTTGGAATTCTGCTTCTAATTGCTACCTCTCCTTATTGTATGAAAGAAATTTCTCTATTTTCTCTGTATTCAGAAATTGTATCTAAAAGGCTGTGAATTAAATGTCCAAAACATTATTTAAACCAAAAACTACTACTTTTTATGAGTTTTCTACTATATTTAGACTGACACTTTTTCATATTTATCGTACCATATTGTTATATTTTACCTAGCAAAGTATTCATTACATGATATTTTGTAATTTGTAAATAAACATTCACACTCTGGTTATTGGTTAAACCGTTACAAAACAAAAACACGTGCGAAATACTTCTATGACAAGGAGTCTTCAATTATGCAATGCCTTGTGTTAATTCCATATTATATACTATTGAATACATCTATAATTTTTCATATTGTTTTTCGTAATAAGTATAAGTCCACACTTACCGCCACCCCTTCCTGAATACAGAACCATGAGGGAATACTGAATCTTCTGCATCTCCGCAAGGCAGGACCTAAATCACCCAAAACCGCACCTATTAAGCCTACCGTATGCACACTAAGGAGGACAAAACTGGACTGCAGCTGCGGTTCGTTTGCTACCGAACCTCTGAGGTTATGTGCAATTGTTCACTAGCCTACGCCATATCATTCTTCTTTTACGACTAATAAAAAGGAAACCTTATCTGAACGTGCTTTTCTTGGATCTCGGATATACTTGTTTCTGTTAATAAGAGTACACGTTTCGATGCTGACTAATACATCCAATTTAAATTCTTCTGAGTACACGTCAACTTGTGTGATAAACTTGTTTTTAGTCACGTAGCTTTTCATCGGTTTCTGTCGATATGTCACGAACCTGGTCCTGATTGTCATGACTGTCGTATAGTTGGTGATTCTGCGAAGTGAGTAAATACATCCATGGACGACTTTAGATGCGCAATTTCCTCATTTGAAGTAAACTTTCATTCACGACAAAAAATAAAATTTTTAAAAGTATAGATAAGTTATACATTACAAAAAGTTGTCCACTTTTTTTGAGCACTGAAATCTACCTTCTTCGACAGGTAAGAAAAACCTAGAATTTTTTGTTTGATATTATAACAACAAAACAACCAATGAAGATAAACCGATGAAGATAAAGATAAGATGTTTTGATGTAATGTGATATACATGTACTCACAGTTCTTAGTGGTTTGTCATCAGAAAACTAAATTAGCTTTCAATCTTCGACAGCAGTGTATAATTTTTTTAACATACGATGGTAATCCACCGAAATCTTATTGCCCTTTCAACGCATCCATCAATAATGAACTTAAAACAAAGTATAAACAAGTGTACAGTATATTTGATAATTCACAATTAAGTATAAACAAACAATATTGATAGCTGTATATTATACAGAATTGAAAGCAAGTTCCATCTCCAGAAACACGCACAAACTAACCGTTCATCTTGTTTTTACTGAAGGTTTTGCAAAAAGACTAAGTCAACACCAAATCACCCTGCTTTTTTTTAAAGTTAGTATTGCCTTTTAATTTTAGTTAATGTTTGTTATAATGTAAAAAATGCAATGCTTTTTAACAGTAGATCTAATATTAATGTTCCCTATGATGGCGAAGTTTATTTAATTTTCCCACCTAAATGTTTTTACAATTGCCAATGTCAATTTGTAATAAAATGTCTTCATCATTTTTAATACGTATATTTGTAAATTTATAATCACAAATAACATATTCTATTATATTCTAAATTTAAAGAAATATTTTTCATACAATAGGATTTCAAGCGTAAGGCTTTGCAATTTATATTAAAATCACCATTTTAAGGAATGAAGTAATTAATTCCAACAATACGCACACGCTGTACAAACAGTGAAATCGTACATTTTAGATTATATATGGGTATATTAGTATGTAAAACATTTATTAAAATGGGGATAAAATTTGATTTCAAATTATTTTAATTAGAATGAAATAGTGGAAATTAAAAATGTGATTCAGCTCAAGAAATAATATTCCATGTACACCCAACACTGCTCGTAGAGATACCTCTATAGATAGATCTAAAATTAGAACTACATCATAGTTTTTGTGAAATTGTATACATCTCTTGTCATTACAACAGTAATATAACATATTTAAATTAAATTATGTAGGAAAATTTGAGTTATTCCATTGTTCCACAATAACCAAAGAATATCTCCCCTGATCTAGTTAGATATTGCCAAGAATAATTTGTAAGTTAAGAAACGCTAATTGCGCATTAATTCCAAAAGAATCCAAACAAGTTTCAACTTTACATGATCAAAATCATTCCTCTATAGACACCTAATTAGAAGGAAAATTTTAATAGTTATTGCAGATCAAAATCAAATTAATAATTCAATACTATCAATAAACAAAGCTGTTACAAAATTAAACTTAAACTTTAAATCTAATTCAATTTACACTAAAAGCTGTTCAAATTGTTTATAATGGAACAAACCAAATTCATTATGCCACATTATGTATCCTTTTCATTGCACTAAAATATTTGTAATTTTGTCAATCTATTCGCCAATTTTACTTGATACTTTAAATTATGTTTTTTCAACGTAGAGTTAAATTCATTTACATATTTATGTTACAATAAACATTACATGTTTAGTATAATAATAAGCATTAAATCTTGAAAGCACCCCAATTTAAATTGATAAAAAGTAATTAAATTTAATATAATAATGAAATGTTTTTCTAAATATTGATTTCAACCTCTTAAAAATTTTTCAAGTGACACATATTAGTAAAAACATGTAACATATTTAGTTCGCTTGTATCATTATGTATGCATCATAATGTTAAATATAACTGAATCAATCTAAAGATTAATTATATAATTCATCTACTGTATTTATTAACGTTATACCATGCATCGACAAATGTAGATACCATTAAATACCAATATAACATGCGCAACGAGGAAAGTTTTAGAATAATAATAAATTATTAAACTGTTATGTGTTATTGTGGATTATGATAACCAAAAATGTAGAGAAAAAACACGGATACAAGTCTAATGAGTATAACCCAAATCTGCATTTACATGCAGAACGTTTGATATCATACATTATCTTAAAAGTCTCAAAATAATAACTAATAACCGAATTCACACGGCTTTACAAAAAACTATTTACGCCTTCAATAATTAATTTAAAACACTCAATCTTTGGGATGTCGTTCTTCAAGACACAAAACAAAATCTGTACAATAATATTTATTACTGTAATTACTTTTGGGAAATAATTATAATAATACAATAATTGGAGAAAGATTAAATTTTAAACGAAGAACTGTGTTTTTCTTAATATGTTTTACCATAATCCACAATAATATTTTTCTTTTACTCGAATTCATGGGTGAATACTACACAACCAGAAAAATTATCTTTTCCAAAGTAAAATAAGTGTATATTTTAATGTAGTGGTCGTTTTAAATTACATGCTTAACATGTCAGTGAGTTTGCGGAACCAGGTTGACAAAATGTCCAGCTTTAGGAGGACATATCCTACATGTTGCCCTCCATTACCCCCGGCTATAGAAAATTAGGTAAAATGTGGGGCTTAAATGTACTAAAATAGTAGCATCACATTAAAATTCTTGCGATATCCGAAGATAACCCATGAAAGTTTATTGCAACGCATACCTAATGCCATGTCATGTGAACTGCTGTTAGTTTTGGTTGCATGTTGATTGTTGTTTATAGTGTCACTTACTCACTGTTGCTTCTCGTCGCTCTGCTGATTGGCGCCATTAGCCCTCGAATTTCAATTTATGTATTATTAGCTAATTTTGTTAAAATAAGTTATATGTTTTTTCTGTAATGGTGATAATATCTTATGTATGTATCTGTATGTGTGTGTGTGTGTGTGTGTGTGTGTGTGTGTGTGTGTGTGTGTGTGTGTGTGTGTGTGTGTGTGTGTGTGTGTGTGTGTGTGTGTGTGCGCGCGCGCGCGCGCGCGCGTGTGTCAATGTACCAATGCAATGAAATAATTCCAATTATTTTACTAAATGTATTGTAAATATCATTTTAATCATTTAAGATAAAGATTATAACAATAATTTGTTAAATCTTATGCTATATACAATATAACTGCTTCAAGTTGTACATTCATTTTCGATGTAAAAATATCTAATTGGAATTTCTTTTTAATTCTATTATAATATCCGTTAAAAATGCATAAATTATTGGTTCGCAAAATTTCTTAGGATATTAAATACTCCTTTTTGCTTTAATGTCCTCATTTTCAACCCCAATAATCCCCGTTTCAGGAATTTTCGTTTGGTTACAGAATTTATCACAGAATTTTGATTAATACCGAGAACTGCAAGTTACAGTAAGAATGTTATCTTTATTACATCGAACATGAGTCATGTCTTTCTTTCAGCACTATATTATGATTGTTAGGCACGTTTTCCATCTATAACACTTCTTATCTGTAATCATAAAAATTTAATCTCTCACTGCCTCATTACTGATTTCCTTCACTGCCGGGAAGAAATATGTGAGTGTATTATTCCATTTTGTGGGACAAAAGTTAAATAATTTAAAAATTATTATAAATTAAAAAGGGTTCATATTAACCTTTATAGGTCCTTTCATCCATGTAAGTAGAAGTAGACAATAAAAAGGCAAATACCCTACCTCAACAGATTTACCCAGCCAAAATAACAGCTCAGGACTATCTCAAAACTCCCAGGTAGATAATATTACTCTTAAACAGAATGAGGTGAAGTAAGAACATGTAATAATGAATTACAAAAGTACCAACTAATGTCTAGTTTGTGACTCAATGCTGAATCTATCCTAAAAATCCAATTTTAGATTTGTAACCTAAACTATTTAGTTAGAAATGCCTATCGAGTGTCCCATTTCATTTGTTAGTACTTATTGAGTAAAACAACAGTTAATACTCAAGTTCAGTATACGGTCTCAGTTTCAAATGATGGACTTTTAAGTATTTCTTCTGATGACATTATTTTAAAATTTTATTTGTTATATTTAACAGATTCATCTATTTGCATGCAAAGACATCACATTAGAAGGCATAAAGAATTATTTTGCACCTTTAATGTTGCCTCAGGCCTCGATAAAATTAGTACCCTGATCTTGACACATGATCTCTGACACTATACTTAACAAATTTTCCCTCTACAAATACTTCAGGCCTGCGGCGTAACTCGGACTTGGATTGTCAGGGCATGAATGTGATTAAAGAACACATCACACTGGGGCGTAGAAATAAATCAGACTAAATCTAAATTTAAATAAATTGGATAGGCCTAATTACAAGTATATAAAATTTAACTGTTGTATTTGAAAGAATTTTGATTCTTTCTTCTATGTACATTTTAAAAATCCATTGGGCTTTTCGGGAGAGCTCTATTCCCCTCTATTGAGGGATTGGAATCCCCCTCTTAGTTACACCACTGGGTTAAAGTTATGAGTGACATCTTACAGGCAAGCTTGTTTGGAGTAAATACATTTTAAGGATGGCTCTAAAACAGAAAAATTGATTTGCTGGGACCATGCAGGGAACTGGTAATCCCTTTGTGTCCACCACATTTTTCTGGCAGAAGTCACAGCCATAATGGAGTGTGTTCTTCAGAATATACGTCTGTGGTCTCAGTGCAAGGCGGTCAGTAACTTCACTGATTCTAGTGTGTTCAACTCCAAACTTATCTGGGATTGTTTATAGAGGTCAAATTAAAATTAAAATTTTCTTTATTCCCGTAGACATTATATAATAATTATATAGACTACGTAGAGTCAATAGTTGTAACTTTTTAAAGACTTCCTTCCAAGAGTCTCTGAACTTCATTTGTGTAATTATCCGAATTACTTGCTTCAGAATTTTAAAAAATCTTAGGAACTAACTATTTGCGTTGAACTGTGAGACTAAACCGTGGCTAAGGTTTGGAGGAATCAAGCCGTAATTTGCCGTCCTCAGAAAACAAATAGGGAGTATTTGGCGAAAGACCTCAGGACATAGATGCCCGAGGACAGTCTGGAGAAAATATGGTCATTAAGGGTAATCCAAGTCAATCCCAGATCTAGGAATACTCCAAGGAATATTTAACTATCACCTTCATTTATCACAGTATCACCAGTAAGACGTCTTGCTAGTCATTGGATTCTCCTGACAGCAGTGCGAAAGTCAGGAAATTATTTTTAATTTATAAATCTTAGCTCATTTATAGGTTTACACCAGAAAAGAGGTCAACTAAAAATCGTATAATTTTCTTTTAATATAAAATAAATGATTTCGAGACGAAAAAGTCACAACCTTAAGTTAATAATTCAGGGTATCATCTACTGTTGGAAAAATAATTTTGTCCCTTAAAAATTCTGTGCCATCTCTAAAATACATATCTTCCTGTGTAGCCAAGAGCAACGATTGGTATGTGCAATGGATATAACCTCATAACTTCTACAGGAATTAATAGGATTAGATGAATAATTTAATAAGGTTTATTCAAGAAAACTTTGATATATACTATGCAATTTTTTAATTCAATGGTCATAGTTAAAAATATAAAATCCTCATATATAAACAAATTTAAGACAAATGTAAAGAGTATTACTACGAAAAATAATATTGGAAACCCACAAGGACAATTTGCCTATATATAGTCCTAGTTGCATGTAACCGCCAACATAATATAGAATTGAAATTCTGGATAAATTATATGATGGATATATATATATATATATATATATATATATATATATATATATATATATATATATATATATGTATGTATATATCATTTGGATTTCTTGCCTGGTAGCAGCTGGAGGGTTTTCTTGAGCTTATCATCAAGTACACGTCCTTGACAAAATTGCAGTACAAACAACCCTAAATAGTTTAATAATAGTTTCGTGGTTAGTTGGAGGGGTGTCCCATCGATGTTAAAATCGCCATAAAGACATATTGCTGTATACAATTGGTCAGGTGAGCAAATAGTGCTTCGAAATTGGAATATGAAATTTTCTTCATTTTAGCTGGGTAACTTATAAACTTTTTTGATTAGAATATGATTCCGGTTAGTTCAAAATAATTTTCATCTATGAGTGAAAAAGTGTTAAAAGAACAATTTTTGTCCCACAAAACGTTCCACTTCCCCTCCTCTGGATAGTTATAGGGCAACAAGTGTTGGTCTCCTTAAGTACAGAGCCAGTGCCAATGAGCTAAAAAAACACGCGAAAGAATTCACTGATATTTCGGAATAACATACCCATGTATTGGATATCAAAGTAACATGTCACTTACTTTGATACGATGTCACTTCTTTAAATTTACAATTGATGCTTTGTTAGCATTACTTACGTTAAGTAAGGAAGTAAAAAAATGTACTTACTACACAATATTAGGATATGTGCACAACGTGTTTCTTTGGTGCAGTAAATAAGGTGTGATACTGTTAAATTTGGGTTTGGTTAACTTTTATGGTAAGTTAATTTTTATTTATTAAAAAAAAAAACATTAATAAAATGTTTTAGTTAATGTGTCTTCATTTCAGAATATTTTAATGTATAACACCTTTTTGCTTTAAATTATTTCTTTTTATCTATAATATTATATTGCTCATATCAAATATACTGCAACACATAAGGGACCTGCAGGTCCCGCTGTCCCCGTACATATACCATGTCTATGGCTGTTGGAGATCGGTGCTCGACACGGTGAGTCACTGCTCTCATCTATATACTAGGCTAATATGTCTGATCCCATCTATATACTGGACTAATATTTTAACTACTTACGATACTATACTTAACAAACTGCTCTACTGTTTTCTATGACTGACTTGCCTAGAGTCGCCTCTCTGATGGTTCTTAATACTTTTAAAATAACGCAAATTAGCATTAAACCAACCTTAATAAATATTTCTCTAATAAAATACTTATATTCAGTAAAAATAATACCTTATTTTGGGTTTTTTATAGGGCTTGACATAAATATTATTAGATTATGGAAAATTTGTGGCATAATTTGAAAGGTCTGCGGCTAACAAGTTACAGTTGAATACCTTTGTTTTGTCTTTTTGTGATATAATTATTATTTTTATACAAAATTGTTTATTATGACCATTATGATGATTGTTATAATATCACGTGTACACGACAAGAATAGACTTTTCACCAAGCACCAGTCCGCCCATGTGCGGCTATGTCGTATACACAATGTGTACTATACATGTTTGTAAGTTTCAAAAATACATTTAATTGGAATAAGTTAAATCTTTATTACTTTTAATGGAAACATTTCATGCTAATTTCAGCTGAACTAGTGTCAGTATCGTATTTTTGATAAGGCTGACAATGTGCCGGGCCTAGGGTGGTATATTTCATGAGGCGGCAACTTTGGATACGTGGTTATCGTCGATTAACCATATCAAACCTCCGATGATGAGCTGCTACTATGCTGCAGGTTTTTACGTGTGAGTAGCAACGTGTAGCGTGGAGGATGGGGCTGGTGACTTCATTATGAGATATCCTGCGGAGGTGCAGACATACAGACAAAAGAAGAAATCAGTCAGTAACCAACAACACTCCCAAATAATTTGAAGTATTACAATAAAATGATGATTTATTAAGTTAAAACACAATTTATTTCAACTGAGAATATACGATAGGCAATTTTTCTTCTTAACCTAATGGTTCAATTGATCGAGCAAATCTTCACGAAAGCTCACACCCTAAAAACAGAGCAAAATTTCAGGAACTTAGACCAAGAGTCTCTTAATATTCCGAATGAGTATCACTTTCTGATATATTTTCAGTGCACGAAAGAGTAGGCTAGGCCTGTTACTAAGGGAATCACGGAGGGTTCTTCGGGCTGCAATTTCTAGGTAAGGGGACTATTGCTAAAAGTAACGTCTTTTTTCCCTTTTACCTTAACTTAACTTATATATTAATATGTGAATATTTAAGTCCAAATGACGAAGTACAAATTTCTTTTATCTGAAATGTTATTGCTGAAGAATATTTTAACTATTATTTATCTTCAATTAGTCATTAACTTAATTATAAATTTAATGTATTTTTATATTATATCAAAGTCTCCCAATCAACTGTAGATAAATATTCTATGCAAATAATAACTATAGTAAGTAATGTTTGCTTAAGTGCACTCTAGGATTGCTAGGTGATCTCAATAATATTATGAGCTAAAAAGTAAGCTAAGGCCTTTCAGCTACTAAAAACCGTGAAGATTCAACTATTCATTGCAAAATGACTAATGCCTTATGAGATCTATTTATTATTTAATTTTGTATGTTTTCCAATATTCAAAAACACATATTCAGCTAAACCTACGCCAGTAAACTTGTTTTACTGGTTATTTCAAATGCCCAAAAACCAAACAGTTGTCAAAATGTGAAAAAAGTATGTGCTGCTTTGGGTGGTTGATAAAGAAAAAAAATAATTTTTTAATTGTAAAAGTAATAAATATATTTATATAAATACCTATAATTCCATAAAGAGAATACAAAGTTGTTAAAGGTTCACAAAAACAGTACGTTTATAAAAAGAAGCTTCTTTGCTGTAATTTTATTACTTAGAAACACTCTAATTCAAAACCCAGTGTTTTATTTTTTTCAAATAATAATGAAAAACGTCCAAAGGCTTGAAAAATAAATCAGCGCAGTTACTGTGTCCGTGCAGTGAATAAGCACTGTCTTGAAAACGGGGGTGATTATTCTGCACATTGACCGTATCCGTGATCTGAGTAAGAACCCCCCAGGCGCGACAACAGAGCCCAGGGGGTCCTAAAGCAGCGGCCCTAGTGAGGGGGGAAAGTAGTGTGATGACGCGCAGCGCATCTTGAGCTCTTCAGAGAAATCAAATTCTTTGTTGTGAAATGCGATTCAGATCTTAAAGTACAACCAAACTTAATTATAAAAAATTAGAAGACATAAGAAACTATTGCCAAAAAATAGCTACCTGGGATTTATATAAATTTTAAATTTACCTAAATATAAATTTTGCATACAAGTTTTTACTATAATATTCATAAAAATTTTCCCTATCCAAAATTTTTTGTGTGATTTTTAAAACACAAGTCCTTTAACTTTAAAATTAGTAGAAATTTATAAGGAAAACAGAAAGTTAATTTGCTTGCAGTGGTGCTTTGTAGTGACTCAGTAAGAAACTACTCCCGGAAAGGTGGCAATGAACGTCGGAAACGGCTAAGCAATTGTGAACAATCGAATAGACCAGTTTTATAGTTATTTGATAACTGAGCGTTACTACCTCACATAGCCGATAAGCCTCGATTGTTCTGCCTGAGCCTCAGTACAAGCTCCTTCCAGTTCATATTGTGATCTCTTAATATGTCAACGTCAACAGATTCTCCGTAAGTAATTAGATTTTTATTTACTATCTTCGTAGTATCATTCCTAATAAAATTTATCGATTATAGTGCCTAAGTCTTGTTGGAATAATTATTGTAGATTTTATACTACAACTTCACCTTAACGTTCTGTAACTTCAAAAAGTTGAACTAATGTGCAACAAACTAGCATTGAAATCACACATTAATAATATTCATTAGAAATTTAATTATGTTTTTTAATAATGTGGTCTTGAATATAATGTACATGTGCTCACTGCACCAACAAGTTTTATATTGCACAGATCAAAAGGACAAGTTCCTAAATTCCCATTAAATTTAATTTGTACAATATTTCTTTCCCAAAATTATTCCAAAATAACTAAGAATGAATATTGACTGGACTCCAGTTAAAAGGTTCACTTACCCGCAGGTTCGATGACGATTAGCAAAAAGATTTACTCTAAGCACTATTTAATCTACTCGTTACAATCACTTCCGATTAACTGAGATGGAGGTACGGTACGTCTACCTCACCCCACCTCTCAATTTCGTTATCAAACACTGCCATCTGCGATGCGCGCCTCGCCGATAGCAGCCTCTTTTGTATAGTCCAGTCCCTATCATTCATCTGGGCCTACTCCTTCCACCTGTAATCCAGTTACCCCAACATTATTATTTAATACAATCGGTACATCACCCACGCTCAAAACTGGCATTACCGTGGAAGAGTCGTATTAAAAGAAACATTTTTGTTCATTACTTTTAACTCATTCAATTACAAACACATTCACACATTACTATTTACATACAATCTTTGTCAATCTTAAAACTAAGGAAGCTCCAGATGATCCTGAGTGGAACATAGTAGGGCGCCGACACCCCCGAGTGCCCCTCTCGGTACGCTCCTGGATACCCCGCTCGGTACGCTCCTGGGTGCGCCGCTCGGTACGCTCCTGGCTCTATATCTGAACGCAACAGCTGGCCCTTTGTTCAATATCCTGGTGGCACAGGAATTCTTCTGGTCAGTCCATCCGCCTGCGTTCTGCCGGTTGTGCGTGATGATGATTAACCACGATCTGCTACCAATTCTAAACCATATACTCCTTCGAGGAGAGCATTAATTACAAAGTATTAAGTATGTGCACTACATTTTAGAATAAAGTAATTATACAAGTACTTGTTCTTCTTCCGCGACATCAACCTTCTAGTGAGTGTGCTATGTCTTGTGCCTATTTGGATCACATATCAATCCTGAATTTGTTATTATAAAACAGTCACTTCACGTGCTACAAGACACTTTTACTTTTATTTTAAAATCTAAGTTTAAAACAGTTTCCTCTTACTTTCATCATTTTACAAGTAGGCCTACACCAATAATATTATATCTTCTTGCATTATTGGATTTTATTTCCTTTTTATTTACCTGAAATTGATTAGTGCACATATTGCAATTAGTTTATGTAACTTTTAATTAACATCACTCTGATTTTCACTATACACAAAGTCCACATTATAATTTAGTATTATAATTTTATTTACATTTCCATTAAACTTATACTTTCTCACCCATCTTTGTTGTGTAGCCTACTTCAGTATTGGATTATTTATACTTCTCCTGGCAATCCAATATTTGTATACTTTCTCCATTATACATAATAAATCATCTTCCTCTTTAATTTATTAGGTAGGCTTCCGGGTATCTATAATCAATAATAAACAAAACACAACAGCACAACCTTTGCTACCAATACTTTACCTCTTTAACTTCAACTGTGAAATATGTACCTTTTATATTATTTTTGGATTCTTCACACTTTGGCTATATAGGTTACTTCACTCAGTTTGTGTATTAGCTATAGGGTCCGGTGTAGTTCATGGCTAATTTACTCTGAAATTTATCACACTTCCTGTTTTATTCATGCATTTCGATGAATACTTGTTTATTAACAGCTAAAGGGTGTTCTGCATTCTCATTACTGTATAGTTTCCTCTTCTTACTGGCTTTAATTTACCTTTTTAAATTTTTAATCGCTACTTTAAACCTTTCATCGTTTACATCATTTTCACACACAAGTCCATTTAATGACCATTGATTACTCAAAGCTTTATTAGGTTGAAAAACTAAATATTAACTGATGTAGGCTCATTTTTGTAGCTTCAGACACACTACAATTAATTGATTGCCGAATACTAGTCAACTCTGTATCCCAATTTTTTGTTGGTTTTCAGAAAAATAAATTTTTAGCATGTGTTTCAAAGTTCTTAATTGTCTTTCTGATTTATTTGCTCTAGGCACATAAGGTGTAATAAATTGATGCACTATACCCCTATTAAAAAATTAGTTCTTGAGTTCCACACTTTTAAAACATTTTGCATTGTCAGAAACTATATATTTACGATATACAAAGTTTTTAAACACAATATTGTCCAGGATTTTAATTACAGATGTACCTTTGGCATCTTTTACTGCATACAACCATACAAACTTGCTATGGTCATCCATAATTATTAAAATATTGTTTTCTGCATTTTGCTTCTTACTAGTGGACCAAAATAATCAATATAAAGTCTGTCCATTGGTTTCTCACTTATATTAGACACTAACTTACCAAAATACTTTCTACTAGGCTTTGCTTTAATACACAGTTCACATTTACTTACTCTGTCTTTAATTTCATTCGCTAAGTTAGGTCGGTAGAACATTTCACTAATTTTTCTAGTGGTCTTAAATATACCAAAATGTCCATTTGCATTATGGTAATATGCAAATACCATGTCCACAAGTTGATAGGGCAGGTACACTCTACCTTTACTATTGTTCTTGGCCCTATACATCACAACTCCCTTACTTAAATAAAACTTTTCATTGTTATCACCATTGTTGATACTTAATATAATATTTACAATTTATGGGTCCTTACTCTGGTGATTTTTAATCTCATTAAATGCTAATGGAAAGTTTTTTAAGTTTTCAATATTACAGCACTCTTCATTGTTAACATTTTTGTAACATTTCTTACCACTCTTCTTAATTACTAGCTTACTAACTGGACTACTTACATTTTGACTTTCTGTTACTTTATCACTGTAATATTTACATTAATATTTACTTTATCACCTCGAATTTACACAGTTCCTCATTATTGTCCTTACCTTTCACATGTTTAATTTCGAATGGTAGGCTTAAAATAGTGGCAACCCATCTTGACAACTTACCAAGCTTTCTGAAATGGGACAACACCCACGCCAAAGCGTTGTTATCCGTGACCAAAGTGAACTTTTTGATTTCTAAATAACTTCGGAATTTATTTATTGACCATACCACAGATAAGGCCTCCTTTTGATAAACAGTAAGATTTCTTCGCTCATTCTCACTGAACTTTTTTGAAAAATAAGCAACAGGCTTATTTTCACCCTTTATATTTTGCATCAGACAACTACCTGCTGCTTTCTCAGATGCATCACAATACAGTATAAATTGCTTGTTATAGTTGGGTATAGCTAACACTGGTGGGTTAGTAATACATTGTTTTAATTTTTCAGAGTTTGCTTGGCACTCTTCAGTCCACACAAACTTGGTATTCTTTTTTCTTAAATCATTTAGGCAGGCAGCATATTTTGCATACCCTGGTATGAACTTACTGAAATAAGTTACTGCTCCTATAAATCTACTCACTTCTTTTGCATTCTTCGGTGGCTCACAATCCGTTATGGTCTTTGTTAGCAATTTCTGCGGTCTTTATAATAATTAAAAGCTAAATCAGTTAAGCATACATTAAAGTGATTTATGAAGTTGGTTGAATCAAATAGTTGGCCTCGATGACAAAAGAAAGTAAAATATTTAAAAATTGAAGATTATTTTATGAATACGTTTTTACTGCCGAAGCAAGTACATATACTAAAATTGGAACGATACAGAGAAGATTAGCATGGCCCCTGCGCAAGGATGACACGCAAAATCGTGAAGCGTTCCACTTTTAGTATACGTACTTGCTTCGGCAGTACAAACGTATTCATAAAATAATCTTCAATTTTTAAATATTTTAATTTCTTTCGTCATAGAGGCCAACTATTTGATTCAACCAACTTCATAAATCACTTTAATGTATGCTTAACTTATTTAGCTTTTTATTATTAGTAAGACCGCAGAAATTGCTTTCACGAACAATGAGCCGAGGCGAGTCAGATCATATATTGCATGATCGGTTCGTGGGCACCGTACATATTCGTGTCTTATCTGTGGATTCAGATATTTGTCTCCTGATATTAGAAGATCAATTCCCAATTTTTGTATCTTAAAATGGCCTTTGAAACCATAGAGACTCTTCTGCCTCACCAGAACACTGCAAACAAGTTTTATTTCATAAATAATTATGTTTATAACATAACATTTGAACTGGTGTCTGCAATATAATATCATATACACATATAGCGATTTCCATTTTAGTGTTATATAATCAATATTCTCGCTAAATCTAATCATAATATACTACAGGTGGTTGATCAGTGATATATTTAAAATAATCTTTACAATTTACGTAAAAGTGGAATGCACTCTGAAAAATAGAGATTGTTATTAATATATACTGAAATACTCGTATTTCTACTTCGCTGTCGACAGACGTCCTCGGTCAGTTTCAGTTTCGGTGTGTGCGTGTTGTCCTGGTTCAAGTAATGATTATGCTGTTGCACTATTGACTCTGATGTACTTCAACATGGCACTTGGCTGTTTATGCTTCAAGTCATGTTGTGTTTAATGTTGCAGGTTGGAATAATATATATTTTGATCCTGGCAGTAGTTTGATACTTTCTGATACTGACGATTGCGTGTAGTTGCTACTTCTACAACTATTAATCTTATGATTAATTCTATTTTAGAGGAAACTGAATAAATCTAAACACTGTTAAAATAATAAAAAATGCAGTATCAAATTCATAAACTTAATTATGTGCACAAGTTACAATCAGAAAGGTAAGTGTTAATGTTTTGTTAATTCTTAGGTTACATCCCGTTTAACAATGGGAGAATTATGAAAAAGAAAATATTTTCTTGAAATCTGTGGTGTCCGTAACGGGTATTAGTGATACATTAATTAAGTAACACTACGTTCTGAGGTCTGAAATCTAATGTCCCTACATATGTAAAGTTTAGGATTTGGCTAAACGAAAGATAACCTATTTGTAATAGAATCTGTAAAAACATCATAACATGTTAATAAAACCTGTTGTACGAATTACTTTTTACAACTTGGTAGTTTTACTTGGTAATGTTGTATATTACGAATTAAACTATTTAATGCAAACGTCAGTATCTGACAATAATCACGTCAAACCTATCACAGAGCAGGGATGTCTAATAGAGATGCAGGAAGTAGAAACTGTCAATGCAGTTCCCCGTGACCCTGATATGAGGGCTGTTGTTCACGTGTAGTTCCAGATCTTCCAGCGTCTCACAAGGGGCTGTGAAGATTATTTACTGATATGAACACAAGTCATTAATGACTTCACATTTATTAAGTGTTTAACATTTGAATATAATATGAAATATGTAATAATATGTTAAGCGTTGTGATTTGAAATTTCTTGATAATTCATTACACAATCAGGTAGAATATCTATTTGCTTGTTCTTAAAAAATAACTGTAGTTCTTTTATAACTCAAATAAATTTTAATAAAAGTATAAATTATAAGTATTTAAATATTGTAAATTTACGATGACTTTTTAATGTGGAATAACTTATAATGTCAGCAATAATTTTGTCATGATACTGACAATGTCCAAAACATATATATATGAAGATATATATTCTGAAAAGAGTTTTACCTGTTTTTTTAACCACAGCTATAGTTAGTTACCAATATTTTTCCGAAGTCTTAAATATGTTATGCAATATTGCATAGTGGTGACGGTATTTATCCCGTTTTAAGGAGGAACTCAGCCTGTGCATAACGTGTGAAACGGACCATGGACAAGACTTTGTAATAAGACTTTGATTACACAATTTAATTAGTTTTATAAAGTTGGTCATCGACTTGAGGGAAGCTGTACTTTTAAATCTTAACCACGTTTTTGAGTAATTAGCAAACATGTGTGTAATAGTAACTATGGATATAACTTGGGACATGCAAAACAAATATAATAACAGTAACAGTGTACTCTTATGGAAACTTGTATTCCATCCTCGATGTAGATTATCATACTTTAACTTCAACGTTGTGCTTTGGCACTCAATATAAACTATATTTTGTGTACAGTAAACAGTACATTACAACATATCTTTACTGGAAACGGCACTCCACTGTGAGACTGAACGTCTCAGGGTATGTAAATTGCTTAATTAAACGATTGACATAGTAAGAACCGGAAAGCCTGAAGTAAGTTAACGGTTCGGAAGGAGCCTCATAGAGCCGTACTTGTTTCTACACAACTACCCATAATGTTAAGAGGAATGTACGCCTTTAACAAAAACGAATATAAAT
Source organism: Homalodisca vitripennis (assembly GCF_021130785.1). NCBI lineage: Eukaryota > Metazoa > Arthropoda > Insecta > Hemiptera > Cicadellidae > Homalodisca > Homalodisca vitripennis. The sequence goes on along the minus strand of NC_060215.1, from coordinate 124,468,242 downwards.
AAAACATGAAACATTTCTTTTTCAGTTCTATAAAACATTTTTGATAAATCAAAGATTTTTTGTACAGAATAAGCTTAAAATGTTACCTGATTCTTTAATTATATCAAAATATTGTAGGCCAAAAAGTACATATTTTCAAATGCTAAGGTAAATGTTTTCTCACTGTCAAAGAAACCAAATAGTGTTGTTATATGTTCTATAAAAGTAGATATTGAAAAAGTGAGTGAAGTGTAAGATATTACAGAAATTAGTTTTTCAGCCAACCACCAAACAACAGCACCGTACTCATAAAGCATGAAATTTTCTCAAATGTTAGAAACGTTGTATACTTTATTTCAAACATATAAAACTTACAAACTCATAACACTTTCTAATTCATTTGATTTTTAAAATTAAATTATACTTTTTTAAATTGAAAGGGTGGGATTAATAGGCTGCATTTCCCATTTGAACAATTACATTTTCTTATTTTACTTATAGGACTCGTACTTTCCTTACTTTTGATATCATTTTGTTTTCACCCCATTGAAAACAGTAGTGGACGTATTAAAGAATACCAAGCTTATTTTGCCAATTTAACCAGAATCGAACAAATCACATAAACTCACCGAAGACCACAGCGGCTTTGACAAGTAGCCAGACAGACGAGCAAACACATGACAAGAAATTGCACCAACAAGTTGGAGCATTATATGATTCACTTAAAATTATAGTTAGTGCACGCAACAAATCACACAAAAATATCACAAACTTGTAATAAACCATGTTAAGTGCTGTTTATTGTCCATACTTACACTATAAAATACACTGCATTGCCAACCTATTCAAGAAATCATAAGAACTCGTATTACAAGAATTCGAGTGTCTAATACAAGTTTAACTCTTATATTAGGTAGTCTTAGTTTTGTAAGCTTCATTTTTCCTTCAATTTCAATAATATACTGAAGATGTTATTTAAGGTGAATGAATATCTCTTTTTATAGGCAAATTCATGAGACTATAACGTTTCTTACACATAACCTGAGTCAATCATTATAAGCACAACACTTTTTGTAGTTCTGGAAACAAAGGTAAATTAGAATAATTTCAAGAATAATACATTATAACTACACATATTCAAAATGTAACAGAATAGCATTTCACAAAATATACAAACGCAGTATAATGTTTATACTATTGATTCGAGTCTCTAATACAATTCATTAAATGGTATGACAGTTTAACTCGTATATTAGTTAGGTCTTAGTTTTGAAAGCTTCATTTTCTTCCTTCAATTTTAATAATATACTGAAGATGGTATTTTGTTTTACCATTTTTATTTTTTTATTTTTTAATATATTAAATACAATAAAATTAAACATCCTTGTTAACAGGATATAGCAATTAATTACTCAAATGACCATGCAGTCTACAACAGTCGATGAACCAGAGATCCACGGACAACAAGGCTGCTGCCATCCGCTGCAAAATTGTACGATTTAACAGCTGAAATAATCCAATTATGGCTCTCAAAAATATGACAAATGAGTTGAGAGGAAATTCCACAAACGGCAGTCAAATGCACTATGACTTATAAATATTTATAATGAACAATATTTTAATAGGATTTACTTCCCTCAATTTCAAATCAAAAACTAATAATTGAGTAAGATAAATGTAACGTAACTCTTTCAGGAAGATTACACATAACCACAAGTTACACATAAACATTTTCCAAAGTATATTTAAATTACGTTATTTGTGAGTTTCCTACCGCTCTGCCTCAGGACAGAATACACTTCGTCTCGCAAAAAAGATAACTGGTAACCATATCGTATAGACCTACATGTTCCCCAGTATATTGAAAATAATTGGAAGAAACCCCTTTACAGTTTAAGCTATTTGCTCTGTTTTATGCTTTATTTATAGTGTAAAATATAGAAATAATGGATATATTTAACCCTGAAACTTTTGCAAAATATATAAATTACTTTTCTTGATTAATTAAACACACGTACAATGTGGCACAGAGCTGCGTTAGAAAATGTTTAATAGTGATAATCCTAAGGAATAACGCTACTATTTTTAATTATGTATGCAATTTAATAGTGTTTTCGAAGAAAAATATTAACAACTTCGTATCCAAAAACGCCAAAATAAGCAAATTAAACCCAGAAAAATAAATTAAAAATGTAAATTTTAAGCTGTAAATGTTACGACATTGTTGAATATTCATGACGTAGAATAAGAAAACTCAAAACATAAACATATATGAATATTTTTATTGCTAAGTTTGGTTTGAACTAATGTACAATGCCTGTACATTTTATTAGATATAACGTGTTATTAAGTCTATAAAACATGTTAAAATATTTTTATTATTTTTCCTTATTTAAATATTCACAAAATATCTATAATATTGAACACAAATTCAGCCCTTTTCACTCATAAAATTTATTGAAAATAGCATATCTAACTGGTAAAATAGCAACGGGTACTAACTGATACTATACTGTGGCTAGCAATCTTCTTCGCCTGAGTGTCCTTAAAAGGTGTTCTGAGATAATTTTGAGTAGATTTAATTTACCATATCAGTAAAGAATCAGTTGATAGATGCACAAAAACCGTGAATTATAGAAGTCTTGACATTTCATAGAGAGTTGTGTCTGTATTAGGCTCGGGAATTTCAGCGATTATCATTTTGCCAACTTTCATTTTATCTTCTTGCAACAGGATAATATGAACCGGGGAGGTCCACGCTTCTGCTATTTCACAGAGTACACGTGACACCTGGAGGGGCAAAAAACGCAACCTGTACTATCCACATTTACTTAACTTTAATATGGAAAACACTCCCTACTATGTCATGTGTATCATTACTTCATTTGAGACGTGTTATAACCTCTATGTTTTGTGGTCATTTCGGACTGCAGTATATAATTGCTGTAGTGGTGACCGCATAGTATTTTTTCTTTTATCTTGCTCTTTTATCTTTCTGTTTCCTTGTATGAGCAATAAAGGAAGCTATGGAAACACGAAAGACAATAGTAATTGTTCTCGAGTTGTAAATATATACTGTAATTCGCGGATATCAATCCACTTATCTAAATATGGCAGTAGTGAGCTACCGGTGCTTGCAGTGATTGCAGTTGTTAAACAGTTATAGGGAATATGAATCAGCTAGCTCGGGCAGGCGCGTGCCGTATCTTTTCATTCTTGTCAGTTGGCTAGTGATTGAGGTTATGTGTTGTTAAATCACTATACATATACTTCACACGCTTTCACTGCAGACAATCAGAGATTGTCCAATGTCTTTAAAATAACAAAAATCAATGTTTTGAGTTTAAAATCCATGTAAAGAAATTAGTGTAACTACCGTATTCGCTGTTATTAATAAATAAATACCACATGTAACATTGCGAGGATTAATGAGGCAGTGGTTTGTGGACAACTAATGAAGTTATTATGAATTGTAACCGGAACTTATACCCCTTCCTCTCTCACCAGCATTGTCATCTGAGTCATTGTAATCGGTAGAAATCTTTATCAACTCAATCTCAAATGTTTCAAAACTACAGAAACTTCAATATATCTCTCCAGGCCTCTGTACATAGTGTCATTCTATGAACACTGGAATTTCTTAATTCACGAAATTCGAAGTAGTTATTTTACGAGCCACCTGTGTTCGTAATAGAGCCTGCGCGCTCCGGTTGCTCCAGACCTCATTACATAGTGTCATTCTATGAACAATGGAATTTCTCAATTCACGAAATTCGAAGTAGTTATTGTACGAGACACCTGTGTTCGTAATAGAGCCTGCGCGCTCCTGTTACTCCAGACGGTTGTAAATGGCCTCTAAGAAGAGCATTGCCTTACAAACAAAACTGGAGATATTCTCCGTAAACTGACATAGATAATTAGGAAAAATGACCTTTATCTTGCTTCTCTATAATTGGATTAATCATCCAACTTCTAGTTGATTTACCTTGAAACATGAAATGACCAGCAAATTGTCTTCTTATAAAGTCACTGTAGTTAGTCATGATGCGCACACACTCGTAACTGCTACCCATATTATCTCGCTACGTGAAACAAAGCACCAATTACTATTACATCATGTCTCTACTCTAGATGAGATTTGATGATGCCTCAAACAGAAAGTCATCTGCAAATTTAACATGTAAAGTGCGATTTACACAATTATCAATAATCACAGCATATAATGTCTCTTTACTCCAGATCAGGTCTCATGTTATCTCCAACAGAGATGTCACATGGAACTTAACAAGACAAGTAACATATATCCATGAATAACTATATACTACAAGTGAAAAAAAAAACATTTTAATCTTGCGGTATGATATTGCTGGTGAAGTGTCAACTAGTATTACTTTTTATTAGAAATCCCAAACTTAGAACTTATTTTAATCCTGTATTTGTTATGTTTCCTAATGAAAAAGACCCATAACCTCCGAAGAGGAACGAGACATGTAAGCTACAATTCTAGCCCAAACTCTACTCCATTAAAAGCGTAAGTAGTAGTAACTGAATTTAAGGAAGATGGCTTGTCATATTAATAAAACAAGTCATACCTGAAGCCGTTGAGCTTTGGTGGTAAAACCTGCACTTGTGTAGTATAACTCGGGTGGGGACAGGTCTGGTTTAGCTTGATTGTGGACACAACATACATGTATCTATATACAAACTAATACATTATGTTTAATTGACGATTCGTATAAAATTCAGTGTTATGAAATTTTTTGGGTGATAAATTGTAAAGATTGTTATTATAAATAAATAATAAAAACATTTAGTTTTATATTTACCATGTGGAATATGTGGAGCGGACTTACAAGCTACAGTCATAATAAAGTAAAAGTTTTCATACTATTTGAATAGTATGTGCTGCTAATTTTATAGGTAAATAAACAGTGAAATATAAAAATGTGAATAATGAATCGAATTAATTTATAGGCAAACTCTTTGTTTCACCGAATAATTCTATATATAAAACAATCATAAAACCGACATTTAAGACTATTAAACATCCTGTAAGAGATTTCCAGATAGCGGGAGAGGGAGACAAAATTCTAGATAATTTATGTAGAGTTATGCATTTTAAAACGTTAAAATACAATTTTATCGACCTTCATAAGAGTATTATCTAATAGTAATTATATTACTTTATTTAATTCATTCAGTGGTTTTATGAGCGTAACTAACGATTTGATAAAGAAGACTTTATCATATTTATATTTTAAATGTAAGAGTGTCTTGGAATAGAATCAATTTTGATAAAAGATTACCTAATGAAGAAACATTTTCTATGGCATAGCAAATTGTACTTTTAAATCTGTTTTGCGGATGACTTGCAGCTTTGAACCTATGCAGTGCAATATGATTTCCCTGAAATAACCCTTTAATATAACTTCTGTGAAAAAATTCTGATTACTTTAGGAGGAGTTACAGATATTTAAAGTAGACCATTGAGGTAATTGTGTAGTTATGCTCATATAAAAACGGCTGAAAAATGTGAACAATTTATATTATGATATAATATTATACAATATAATTGGTGAAAATAACAGGTTAAAACATATTTTCTTAAGGAAATTCATCATTTTTATAAATAAAAACTATGTTACTCCCTCCAGCCATCTGCATGTGCAACTGCAAAACTTTCACATCCTTATCTTCTTTTTGTTATTCGGGCCTGATTATAAGATGTCTTTAGTTCCTGCTTCATGATCTTAATGATCTTCTTGGGATAATAAAAAGTGTTTTAATTTATTTATTCCATCTTAAAACACGTCGTACAAAAAAACATTCTAGAACAAACAACCAATAGTACCACTTTAAAACCGGTATTTTGTGTTCCACTCTTATTACGAGACATCCTGAATGGCTCTCCTTTTGTACAAACCTGAATGGAGATATATAAGTTATGAATGAAGGTGGTCTGAAAAAGAGTATTTATAAAAAATTCCTGCTTTAATGTAAGTATATCTATTACATACGCTTAGTAAAATAATTTTTAAAGGTATAGTGCTCGTATTTTATTAAAAGTAACAATAGTAATGACTAAACCGTGTAAAATGGGGGGGAAGTGTTTCCAGCAAATAAAGTTTTATAAAACCAAGAAGTTTAGTTTATTAAAACCATTTCATCCTTATCTTATATAAGTTTAACGTTCATTAATGGACGATCTTTCCTCTGAAGTCTTACATTATTTGTTGATTTTTACTGTGCAATAAAAAGCTAACCCAGCTATCCGCATTCTTTCAATGATATTTATATAACCGATAGAAATCTCCATAACCTCTCCTGTTTTAATTAAATATGTGGAAAGTAAGTTATTATATCTATACTTGAAGTGCTGCATGAAACTTCATTTCTAATTAGTCAAGAATGAGGTCTATGACGCCGCATGTCCAACTACGGAATGTGGTTGAATGTCGTTTGAAAACTATCACTTAGTAAGCTGAAACAATTTCTCTTTCGTTTGCTGGTGGTTTTAAATTGCTTTACCGTATGATAGTCTGTCGTGTTATCTGTCAATAATCAAATGAGGTATATACTAGAAATTTTACAACGAACTTTAGCGAAGCCTGCTACGTAACACGTGGTGTGGCCTTGTAATATAAAGTTTATAGTAAACATTCCTTTGGAATGTGTGTGTCCTTATGAGCATCCCTTGTATTGGGTCAAAATACTATGACAGATGATGAAGTGAAGCCAGACGAGAACGGACAATCGTCCTAAACGTGGTGATGTCCCCGCATAACTTAACGCTACAGTTTCGTTCGTCCTAATATCCACATAAAATACAAGAAGCAAGTTTTATACCCAAAGCATTGATAGTTGTTGAAATTTTGTTACAAGCGACGGAGTTTGAATTGTTATTGAAAATTAAGACGGTGATACTATCGTAACAATGAAAACAAAAACTGGTTTCATAAGACGTATGATTTGAATTTATTTAGTTAGTTACTTTCACATACATTGTAACATTTAGCAGTCCTATGACAAGTTCGTTAGTTATCAGTATTGGAGTATTCTACAAACAACAGAAACAAGAGTTGCAATAAACATAAACCTAATTAAAAGTAACACATAAAATGTAAAATAGTAAACTATTTAAGAGCACATGAAGCATTTTAGTATTCTGTAATTGAACAATATAAGTGGTTTATAAGGAGGCAATTAAGGGATGTCTACACAGTGGCAATACATGTTCATGCTGTACAGTTTGAAGTTGTGTGTTGAATACCTTTAATACTGAATAATACATTCCTTGTATGTAAATTAAGTGTTAGCAGATGCACAGGATAATGTAATACATTATAATGTGTTATAGGGATTTAGAAATTCATTTTAATTAAAGGTAGACTATAGTATTTGTGAAAGCCTAATATTTCGAATACTTGTTTAATACCTGCTTTATTATAATGCATGTTCATGCAACATACAAAAATTGGAAAGGGGAGTTGAACGGTCCATAAGGCCCAATGTTAAAATAAGGTAACTTTATGTACCTTTTCTCAGAACTCATAACAGTTAGGAAGTTGAAATTTTTACACAAGGTGTAGGATATAATATTGTATTTATACCTCAAAATCTTTGTAAAATAATTGATACAACTAAAGAAAAAAAATTTATATTTGTGTTATTTTTTATTTTTATATTTTAAGATAAAATATTTTTCTAAATATTTATTTATCGATGAAATTTGATAAAACTAGAGCTACATACTTCTAAAAGGCTACTTTATAACCAGTAAAAATTTCATGTGTGTAGCATTTATAGTTTCTGAGAAAAAGGTACATATATATTAAAAACCGGTAATTTTCAAAAACAGCGGGAAACAAAAATATCAAAATAATTATAAGTTTATATTACCTTTAGAAAGCCTCCAGGACAGTAGCTACCATCCATTTCCTCTTCCTCACCTAATAACTGCCTCCTTTTCTTTATTCTTGCTTCCTTAGTCACTGACTCTGCTTTCACATCTGCCTTCCTCATCCTGACTTCATCGAGGCTCTTCAATGTGCTTACGGTGTATTTGCCACAGTCTTTTATTCCTAACTCCTTTAAAACCTTGATCCTTCCAATGTTACCTTCATTGAATGTTAGAACAGCATCATGAACACCTAATACAAGAGTCTCTCTTCCAACAAACACATTTTTTGGGATTCGGTTCCACACTACATTGTTGAAAGATTCGTTCACGTTCTGGGTTTTACCGTGAAGACATTTTTTTAGTAGATCTAATCTAGACAAATCTCTGTATGTAGGTTTTATTGCTGTCAATACAGCTTGAGGTAGAGAATGTTTGTGATTGTAGGTAATTTTTTCTTCATTTACTTCTGCTAACCTGTATTTGCACCAGGTGTTAGGAGGCGGAGGGCAAAGTTGATGCGAAATTTGTTATGTAGTCTTATATTTGAAAAATCATAGAAGCTCAACGGAAAGCCATTTTTATGTAGGGATTGCAGTAAATTGTTCAAAAAGAATCAAATAATAAAATAAAAAATAAAAGCGAAAAAACATTTTTTTACTAATTTTTGCGTTCAACTCCCCTTAACCTAATTAAAATATCAACAAGGAATAAATTTAAAAAAAAAATTAAATCACTAAATATTATTGAAGAATGGTTAAGAATAAATTACTAAAACAAACAATAATAATACAATAAGATTATAGCCGAAGGTAATGACGAGATAGTTTGATATTAAACTATATTCAGATTACTGACACATCGGTATTTAAGTACACGGCGAGCCTTGTACAAAATAATAACAAATGAGATTAAAATTCAGCTTTCAGGAAGTGGAACCAAAATATTTTAATTTTGTATGCGTATTATTAAGGTATATAAAAGTTTATGAAAAATTTTATTAACATAAAAACTTATTTTTAAACAGTGTACTGCCCAGAATTTATTTAGTGATAACAAACAACCCTATATAAATCAAGATGCAGCAGCCATTTTTTGTTATTTCCTAATAGCTCTTGAACAACACACCATACTGCAATAAAGTTATTTGCTTAAAGGACAAGTGTAATTAAGACTCTATCCAATTATAATTACCTTAGGAATAAGAATTTTACCCTATTCTTATATCAATAAAGAAGTATAGAAAGACAGCTGCTTATTACAATAGCCAATATAGACATAAATAAACACTTTGTCTTAGTAAACACTAAATTAGTGAATCATATTATGATTTGATATGGAAGTTTAAACTCATAAATTCCATCTATAAAATGTTAGGTAATAAATAATATACAGGCCAAAGTTTTAAACGATTTAATTATATATTATAATACATAATTTATTTGACAAAATTAAACATAAAGGTTTACTGGAAATGGTTAGAAATCTTCAATTATTGTTTTCATTGCTGCTTAAATGGTCATTTTTAATGTATATAACTAGGCACAAAAATAGTATGTGCATTGCACAAGAACAGCAATTACATAAGTACTGCTACGTGAAAGCAGCAAGAGGCGGAGTATGTGTAAGCCTGGAGTGATGACATAGCTCTCTCCACCCTCTCGGGGCACCTTTATACTCCTACATGTCCCTCGAACATGGCGGAGGGTCTGGTTTCAACTCTTCTACACAGTTTTAATAGGGCATAGCCAATCTACGTCAAATTCCTATGTGTTTTGGGCTGACATTATTTATATATTGTCAATGATAGGATCGAGCTTAAGATTTAAAATTAACTCATATATATAAAATATATAATATATACTCACATAACATACTTATTATATAATTGATTAAAAACAATTCATAATTGTAATAACAAATCTATAAAATACTAGATGAAAGTACCCTTGCTTCACTACGGTGTAATAGCACACAACTTTTCAACGAGTAGATTAAATGAGTGGAGTAGATGTAAAAGCAGACATCTGCAATTTCCCACAGATGTTACATACATAATCTTTCGTCTTCAAAATCTGTATTGAGAAATCACCTAGTTGCTAATCACTTGGGATCAAATCCAGACAAGTAAAGCATTATTCGACAGTAAAAATGGAGTTTCGATGCAAAATCGGACAAATTTACTAAGAACTGAGGTACGGGACACTATTTTTTTCAAATTACTCCAGGAAGATTTCATAGTATTAATTTAGAGCATAAAAGTGTTTGCATGAACCAAGTCACTGTTACTTAGAGGGGGGGGGGGAGGTGGATCCCCTCACTTCTATCTAGGTCCCTGTCATGAGGCTTTTACCTAGTGGAAACAAGGGTCAGAGCCCTAGCAGCTATTGCTGCCTGTCAGTTCTGTAGTGTAGTCTTGGTGTAGTCGGTTCAGTCGTCCATTGGAAGACGCAGGTGGGGGACCTCCTGGGCACGAAGTTCTCGGATGTAATCCCACGGCGGATTCCTCAAGACTCGATGTTAGTCCTTCCACGAAGCTCCTGATGATAGGAACGTCGGTCGAAGCTCTGACGACGGTGTTCCTCACGAACCAGGGCGACCTAGTGGCCCACCGGAGACACACGCTCTGGACTGCGAGCAGTTTTCTCCGGGCGGACTTGCAGGTGAGATGGTACCATGCTGGGGCCGCGTAGGTTAAACCTGGCCGTATCAGAGCCGTGTAGAGCTGCTGTGAATATGCTGGCGAAGCCCTGCCTCGATAGACCGCATATCCTCTTGACGTGGGGAGTGAAGGCCAGTCGGATGTCCAGGAGTAACCCCAGGTACTTGACTGTCGTCTTCCATGGGATGTTATCTCCGTTGAGTGACAGGTGACGGCCGTAAGCTTGCCTCCTTGTCCTCGTGAAGGTGTTCGCTTAACACTTCACGATGGTCGGGAAGATAACTTATTGATTATGCGAATATATGTTTTTTTTAATAGGTAATATTTGAAAATAGAATTTGGACAAGTACCCCACAGCGTAATTCTATAAGATATGTGTGAGATAAAAATCCATATTAAGTGATTCTCAATAAAGAGATAATGAATTGATAAATTTCTTAACAAATATATGTTAGAGGAATTTGTTTTACAATTGTTTTCAAAATTCGTACTCCAAGACAGATTATAATATATGATGATACCGAGGAATGTAATGGTATATGTTTCAACCAATGATTTGTCACCAATCATTACCGTTGGTGGGGTTGGGGGATATATTAAAAATGTTCTGACTATTAAATACGATGTAGGTTGATTTGGAGTTATTGGTCATCAAATTTATTTCTTCAAGATACTGAATACAAATATTCAATTCCGTGTAGCCTATTAATTCTACTAGCGATAGAGCCCGCTATCCTACTCATGTAGGATGAAACATTATTTCGAGACATCTATCACGGAAGAAAGAGATCTCTCTTCGTTATTTCTTGCCGATCCTGAATATCCTGCAAAGATCCTTATAGGGCCATGTGTAATGGGAAGTTTCCTCAGCTTTTTCCCAAACTGTACAACAAAAAGACTTCGGAAATAATTTGTCACGAGTCGTTTCCTTTCGAGCTTATTTCGTTGGGAAGTGCTCTTGTAAACTGGTTTGAAGTTCTTTAACGGCATTGTATATAGTTTATGATGTATAGTGTGTAGTCTCAAGGGATTAAATTAGGGCATCAATACTAAAAATATGGCTGCATGCAAGTAATTGGACACAATAATAAATGAGATAATGTAACTAACAAAACGAATCCAAAATTTACTAAAGACAAAGAGTGTAAAAATACGTGTTTAGGAATTCCTTTCTATTTAATTCATAATTTTTATTTTACTGTATAATTAATTGGTTTTTAACGTAATTTTTTACACGATTGAATAATATATAGTATTGACCTAACCGGCCATTGATTGTGGTATATGCCGATCTTTTATTGACATTCATAGAATTACATATTAAAATGGGGTATTGTTCATTGAGCAAAGTTTTATAACTAGAAGAGAAATAATACATTCCGACACTTGCTATACAGACAATTCTGAGTTTTTTGAAGAGTCAATCACTATCAGAATTTCCTACATTGTTGTTTTGTTTTTACGTTTCAGCGTTCAGTCAAATTAAAAAGTATTGATAATATGAAACTAAACATAGCTTTTAATGCACTAATTAACTAACATTTTTATTAGAAAGATTAAAATGAATGTTATTGTTTGTCTCATCAAGATGGTGAAAAGTGGAAGGTAGAAGTGGTGATAGTGAGAGGAAGCAAAATCATAAATATAGAAGTACGTGTTTGTCTTGGGTAAAAATTACCATGCGTTAAACAAGTGTTAAGATTAGAAGGGCCTGCCTAAGAAATCTGATATCTGATCATCATAATGATTACTATTATAATGATGTTTTATAGTCTCATCAAGACAGAATATTTAGAAATCATATGATGAATAATTCCGATAAAATAGGTTGAGTCGCTCCTCTACATGCAATTTTCCTGGTCATAATTAAAATTGATCAAAATTGGTTTTATGCATTTTTGAAATCACTCTAACAACATTACAAATGTTAATTGTAATTAAAAATGGATTCAGTGACCTCTATCATTCAATGTTTTATTTCTTTAAATTATATTGTTGTTAAATAATAATACCAATGTCTGGAGGTCTTATTGATACCCATTACACATATTTGAAAGGTTGAATCCGAGTGAGTGGGGTATTGTTTGAAAAAACTACTTTGTATTTTTTAATTGCGTAGGACATTTTAAACTGTCAACGCAATGTATATCGACTCTACTAGTATAACACAGTACATATATTCAACACACACACACACACACACACACACACACACACACACACATACTAATTATAATGAATATATCTACAACTACACTATTTTGCTGACTCCTAAAGAGATACAAGAAATTTCAGTATATGTTATTCATTTAACATTAATAGGAAAATTTAAATACATTCGCAGAAGTTATAAAACTTGATAGTAAATCATCGTATCTGCGTCCTGACGAGTTCCAATCTAGATTAGAACAAACTAATAATAATCACTGTAATAACTAGATAAAATTAAAAATACTGTGTATAAGTGACATAAATTATAAAAATAAAAAAGTAAAATGAATTAAAAAATTGGAGAGTCTATAAATGTATCACAAGAAGGTATGTAGTTCACAATCACACAATAAATCGAATTTTATTTCTTGTTTTATATATCAATTGTGTTAAATATTAAAAGTCAGCAAATAAAACGCGTCAAAAATATATTATGAAAATTGACTAAAGAAAATCAAATTATCTTAGAAACGATGCCACATAGATAATAGTAATGAGCGGAAGTGGATAACTATATCGGAATTGCTAGTAATTGCAATGAAGTCGGGCAGCAACTAGCCGCTTGAGCTTCTGTCAGGCTCATCCTGTAGGACCCTTATTGCAGAGGGCAAGTGTCTGCACATAGTGTTGATAACATAGTAAGCGTTAGTACTAGTAATATATTGTTTAATGTCATGGACCTGCATGGCCACACTCACAGAGTTCAAGGTCAGGTAACAGTGAGCGGTGGGAGTGAGAAGTATGAGATAAGGTGTAGACCAGTACAGTGGTAATAAATAATTTCCTAAATGTGAAATATCAGTCTATATAAAGAACAAAACAGATTTCAATATAAGTTATTATATTTGAAGACAGTTCTGAAGCTGTGGCTTTTACGATCTTCTCCAGTACTTCACCGACAACAGTTTGTAAAGAAATCGGTCTGTAATTGTTCATATTGGGTGGTAGAAGGTTCGTAAGAAATAATAAAAACTAGTTTACTGAGTGCAGTTTTTAAACACGGCCTATTAGTCATTAACAATATATTCCACCAAGAGTTATAAATTTAAACTTTGTCCTAAGAACTCAACTAATACTGATGATTTTCTTCTTAATTAATTAGTATTAGTTAATTATGACTTATTTATGAATATTTATACTATGATTTGTTGCATGTCATTCCCCATAATAACTTGTGGTATTTGGCGTATTAAAATGTATTAAAGAATACCTGCATCATCTTATGAAATGGCGGAAAACATAATATAAGCATATTTTATAAACTGAATATCGCCATAGATACAATAAATGAAAAACAGAGCTTAACAATCAAGTATTAAAACCAGGAGCAATTTTAGTTACAGTATTTCACAAAAAATGTAACAGAACATAGGCCTACTTATTTTTGTTTGATTGTTTAATATTTGCCTCTTAATATTTATTTATTTTATACATTTACATTTTCAAAATCTTACATATATAAATAAATTTTTATTAAATGATTCATAAATATGGTTAAATTTTTTGTACATAGCCGTACATAGATTGCATTTGCATACGTTTCACATCTACACGTGAAAATAATATAATAAACAAATTAAATTTACCAAAAATAATGCAAACACACTCTTACACATTCTAGGGGTAATGCCAAAGAGTTCTTTATTAGGAGCATGAGGAAAGCCAATAAAACTTTGCCTACTTTTACTAACGGTGTTTATGTAATAATCATAACTAACGAATTTAATATTTAATTAATAAAAAGATTAATATTACATATTTTTCTTCAATCAATTTTAATGACACTATTATGACTCAGCATTATGAAGCTCAACTGGTGACTTTATGACAATATTATTGCGAGTATTATTCACGTCAAGCATTAGTTAACTCAGAGATGAATTATGTGTTATTTACTGAGTCACAATTACAGGACAAATTCCAGTGTAATTGAGCAGGTTTGGAAACGAACTGAAGGGAATAAGAAAGTTACTTCTTGTTTGTGGCAAAAAAATGAAAGCGTTGTTTTATACAGACAATAAAGTTTAGAAATTAGACATTCTGAATAAATTGTTATCTTTCGACTTTTTTAAAGATTTTTCTAATTTGTCACTAAGTAAGAATGGGTTTATTATGATGAGAAATGTGTCATTTTGCCAAGAAAAATCCTGAAAATGAAAACTTTGATCCAGTAAAAGGAAATTTGGTTTCAAAATAATGTGTTGATATACATTTCAATTTATTCATTACCAGTGTATATTATTTCATCTTACATTTAAAACACCAGTGTGGTATAACACTCCATGTTTTAAATTATGAATATTATGCATTTGTATAATTGATGCGACACGCCGTTTACCTATCCCAATAAAAATTTTATTTAGAAGTAGTATGGACTATTACAATATGATTAATGTGTACATAAAGTAGCATATTAGAGTATGTGAGACATTTTACATGTGTGCAGGTTGGTACTTCCACATGCACCATGACTGCAAGGAATGCACGGCTGCGCATGCGCACCAGCCAGTCAACTGTAGATCTATCCCGTGATAACGAGCGTCAGTCAGTGTTCTCGCAGTCCTTCTAGTAGTAGTTTCGTGCTCATCGCACGTGTTTTGTGCTAATTGTGGAATTCGGTGAACTTTACATTCTAATGGGGTATTTCAACAATGTGACCTACTAAATGTAAGTTTCATTCTAGATTGGTAGTAATTCAATAACAAAGAGTGTCAAAAATCTGTAACTTTATATGTAATGTATTAAATTGGAAACCAATGATATATTTTAATAGAAAGGTTATATTATCAAAATTATAGTGGATGTAAAATTATTGAAACCCTATTAATTCTAATCGATTATATACAGAAAGAGCTATTTGTAGTTTAAAGAGAGGATAGTACTTATTACATCATTAAGAGTTTGACATTTGGAAGTCATAGTAAGGATTAAAAATGTTAACAGTCTATGTGTTAAATCGAAGCATTCGAAATCCATGAAATGATGTGATGAGATATCTATGTTTGAATTGTACTTGTTTCCCTGTATACGTATATCTATGTGTGCAGCTGAAAGTCGTGTAGATGACGTAAATATAATCTCCATATAATTCTGCCAAGAATGACGATCATATTTTCGAGTTTTATATATATTAAAAACAACTCTGAGTGAGAGGGACATACTGTGCCGTAGTTCTCCACTTTTGTCATGCGCTCACGTGTTAATGTGTATATACTATTAACATATTATATAAGAAATAGTATTAACATTGCGCTCTAGTTGTATTATAGTATTAACAAACGAGAATTGCAAAACACACACACACACACACACACAAACCAGTTAAACTTAAAGTTAAAGTTAAAATAAAACAAAAAACCAGTGTTCATGTTTTAATTTTCGAGTTTCTAGAACCCTTCATCAGAAACACACTGATTTAAAGTAACAAACAAACAAAACCCAAACCAAAAATTAAAAACATAAAAAAAATTTAATAAATAAATACCATAAACAACAAGATTCCAATCAGCTGTATGTAGAATATTTGTAAATGTTTACAAAAGACTAAAAATTTAAACAAGAAGGGAAAGAGAATCACCTTATATTCAAGCCATCTGGTTGTCTTTATTTTTTAAATTAATTTATGTCCGAGTTCAACATTTCTTAAATTTATCAGATTGGTATTTTTGTTGGGATTTGGATTTGGGATTTTAGGACGAAGCAGTTTTCTAATGTATTTGGACTGTGTTGAATGGTATGAGCAGATAATGACCTCTCGTCATTTTAACAAACAATATCAAACCGATGATTGTTCATTCTTACTCTTAATGGAGTAATGGTTATTCTATTACAATCTTTGGGACAGAATTTACAGGTTTGTTCTAAAACAACTACCTTTACACAAACGATGTTCGTTGTGGTGCAATCAATGTTACCCTATATAGGATATTCTTTTTCATTTGTAATAATTTTAAAAGATTTATAATTTATTAACATCTTACAAATGCTGCTTTTTGGCTTGTTACAAGGATTGCACACGTTAAATTTTATGTTCAGGAGAAGATTAAAAAATACAAAAATAACCTTAAGAATTATGTTGATTTTATGAAAGCCAGGAAAATATTGAGTAATAAATTTAGGGCTATTAGAATTAATAACACTGGAATTATATTTATATCACCGATTTGTTTATCAAAAACTTGTATAGGATACCCCGTTTTAAAAAGTACATTAGACAGTCTATTTATGTTCTTATGAAAGACAGATTGATTGCTACAAAGATTATTTGCCCTTATTGATAGACCCTAAGAGAAAGATTTTTTAATTTGAATAGGATAGCAGTTGGTGAAATGGAAATTTTGCATTTTGTTGCTGTCCTTGATACGGACTTTTGTTTTCAAATTATGATTTTCAATACATGCATCAGTATCTAAGAATGTTACTGAATCTGATGAGATGGATTTTGTAAATTTTAAAATACTAAATGTATTGAGATTAAAAAGAAAGTCGTTAAGTGTTTTGATACCATATTATAAAAATATCATCTATCATATCTGAAACAAATCAGTAGTTTTTAATTTTGACTATTAAAAAAATTCTTTTAGAACAGTCCCATAAAAATATTGGAGTATGAAGGAGCCATCCGTGTGCCCATAGCAGTTCCATTAGTTTGACGCTAATTTTGGTCTTGAAATTTAAAACTATTTAGGGTTAAAATCATGGTCATAAGTTTGAGAATGAATTTAGTACTAGGTTTAGTATCATTTGATCGAGAATAAAGGTAATTTTGGGCAGCACTGAGAATATCATGTGTAAGAATATTTGTAACAAAGATTCTACATCGACAGTGCATACTAAGACATCTTCAGGCAAGGGTTGATTAATTTGAGCTAATTTAGTTAAAAAGTTATTAGTGTCTTTAATATTAGAAGGAAGTGTTCTTACAAACGGCTGCAATATGTCAACATAAGCAGATTTCCTTTCAGTAGGACATCCATAGCATGGAGCTGGAGGTGGTGGTGTGGTAGGCTTGTGTGTTTTCGGTAAGTGTAAAGCACCAGAGTTCTAGAATATTTCGGTGTTAGTAGTTCAATGGCTTTTTGAAACAATTACTCTTGAAAACCTTTGTTCATAAGGTAATTTTGGATTTGTTCTTTATATATTGCTTATTTTATTTTAACTAAATGTCTGAAAGCGGCTCACCTCCATAATCCAAATATTCCTGTGTAGGTAATAAAACTTCATATACTTTTGTTGCCTGACACTTTTTACATAATATGTCTTGTTTAGTAGTCAAAGTAAACTCTTATGTAGGTTTATAAATTGTTGTTGATTTATTTATTTATTTTTTTTATAAATTTCGGCATAAATTTATAGTTTTTTTTAATTACATCTTTGTGTCGTGAAGTCTCATTTCAAACCATTATTACTTTATTGCGAAAAAAGTTATTTTTAAATATTTCATTTAGTGTGTTTAAAACACTTTACATTACACATTTAAATAACATTAACACACCCATTGCAAAGTTTGCATGGTTAATTGGGTGGTAATCAAACCATGACACACACCAAGATTATGATGGTTAAAAAACGGTTTATATTAAAAGGAATTAAATTGAGATGCAATGCGTCTGTGAATTTTGAATATTTTATTAAAAACTTCAGAGGATCTAACCTTTTTTATACAAAAGATGTTTAAGGTATAATATATCGTGTAATATAATTCAAGATAAGTTTTATTTAATGAACTGAAATTATATCAAATATTTAGAAGCATAACCAAGTTTCATCTTGGGTCAAATTTAATAAAAACCAGACCATTTTTTTATTTTGGAACTTATTTTAACAACACCTATTTTTTCAGATAATTCATTTTTCAAATAAAGTTTAGATTGTTGAAATTTTTACTAAAATCTCAAAACCAACTTTCTGCACTATCAGAACGCTTTCACTTGCACTGTTTATATTGAAAAATAACTAAACGCAATCAGCACAATAATTGTTTTTGTTATAGAAATAGGAACCTGGCATCCGGTTAATAATAGTATTATCTGAGTAAACATATTTCCACACTTCCTGTGTAAGGTGAATCTGGACTGCCCCATGTACAGGTTTTAAACTCTAGGTTCCGGCATTAATCTAGGGTAACCACCTGATCGTGTACTACACGATATTAACATCCAGTCCAAAAATTATGATTCAGCAGTTCGAGTAGTAAAACAATACAATGTCATTAACATACTACAAGAAATTTTAGTGTTATTCTTAATAACAATTTAAACTACTAAAACATTTCTTACTGTATATTCTCAGTCCAATTTTGTAAACGGTAATCACATTTTTATGCGTATTAATAACTAAAATGCTAAAATATTTGTTTCATACCTATTTTCTGGAACCAATAAGGTCGTTTTTTCTCAGACGAATTTTCTGCGTACGTTATTAGATAATGGTTTTTTTTACACACTGTGAACTGAATAAAATAACATTCTTATCAGTAACCAATACGGGTTTAAACGTATGTGGGCACAGAGGACGCAGGGTCATGTTCTTGACAGGTCAGATTTATTACTGCACAGTTCACAAGCCCGGCGCTCGGTGCAAGTCATCAGGTTGTCGTCGATAACACTATCAAGGCAATAATGTTTTAATTTGATTCTATGTACCACACACTTGGTCTATTCTCTTATCTAAGTAAATCGTTTGATTTAGTATATGTATTTTGAGGATTGGTACACTTCACTAGTTTAAATCATATTGAATAGGTTGCGTTAAATGTGTAAAAATTTGTAATTACGGTCGACAATATTTTTCTGACTTCTCCAGGAATAAAAAAGAAGTGTCTCATGGATGTATAATTAGATCACTTATATGCCTCATTTACATAAACAATCTTCCTAAGCGAATAGGCAACTATACAAATAGTATCACTCTTATTCATGACTGATGCCTTATCCTTTATAACAAATATTTTAATGAACCAATTTTCTATCATATCTTCTATAATGTCGGATTGTTTCTCTTCTAATAATTTATATCTGAATTATTATAAAACAAAATTAGTGCAATTATATTCTCAATCTTGTCAAAATATATCATATAAGAATATTTTTAATTGGATGTCACTCGACTGTGAAGAGCTTATTTCTGCTCTTGCAAGTGGTCTTGGTCGCTTTCTTCAATACTAGGTCAAAATCCATCTATATATAACTTTCCTTTTACTAGTTAGCTAATCTGGCAACAGCTGCTTTATAATAGCATGTGAAATGATACTTCTGTACCTTATTTAGTACGTATGTTGCTTGTAATTTTGTTTACAGTGAATTGGAAGCAAAATGTGTTTTGTGTAAATTTCTGTGTCCACAAAAATACCTGGTATGACAGTGTGTGTGGTATAAAAAGAATTTTCCATGGCTATGTAATTTCAGTAAAAATTCTGGCAACAAAACTAACCTAGTCCAAAATGTTGGCTAGTCTAGTGCTAGGCCTACTTTACGAACATCACCTTAGTATGCTTCTCAATGTAGACCTAAATAATCTCATCCTCCAAAGATTATTACTAATCAATATAGTTAGTCCAAAGCTAAAGGGAAAGAGAAATGCTTTTTCATTTCGACATTTTTAGTATAGTCTATGTATATTACTAGCAAACCCAAAACTGGAACAAACGTTTTATCAACACAAGTGTTTACAGCAGGCGTATTTGACACTGTTGTAGCTTTCAGCAATGGTCGCTGTGGACAATTTTATCAATATATAAAGAGACCATAAATACGAATTTTTTTAAATAGGTGTACAATGTATACAAAACTAGTAATTGGTTTACATTTTTGGATCTCATTTATTCAATAATCGGTTAATAATTCAAAACTTCCAATAATCATACTTGTATCAAGTCTACAAAAGAGCCTCCTGACGGAAAGAGAACAATGAGGGCATGAGTATGTAGCCTACTGATGGCTGCCACGATTTATAAGCACTTCTTCAATTGTGTAATAGCAAGCAGTAGAAGAAAACCGCATTATCACGTAATTTTATTTCCAGACGCATATTACTTGTTATCGCAGTAATGTATGGTGGCTTTTGTATTATTTCAATGTGATACATGCACGAATATATAACCCTAATTATGTTCCACCGAACCAATAAGTACAGTTCTTTTCTAATTATTTTTTTCAAGTGCAACATCAGGTGTAAATGGAACTATCGATGAAAATAAATGAAAAACAGCATTAAAATGATGTTTTTTAACCTTACAGAATAGTGGCTATTTTAAATAATAATATTTATGTGAAAAATTTTTGGTGCAGAGTAAATAGTAGGTTTTACAAAATAAAAACTGTAAAGGTACGTTACTACAACATGAATATTACTTTAATGATGTAACTTATATACTTTAATTTTACAAAAGATTAATAGAATAATGTGTACACGACTTAAGCTAAACTTTAAAAATTATCTTACCAACGCAATTTTAACAGTTATCTAGTAACCCTATTTGTATTAACGAGGAACAGTAATTAGTTATCCTAATTTCTGTTAATTGAGATGACTGAGGAATTAATGTCTATATAAATGAAATATCAAACTTTATTAAATCTCTGTCGAATCTGTGTTTAGTACAACTTCACCAGTCTGAGGCTTTAAGCCATAGTAGAGTATATCAGGTCAAGGTAAATCAATAACCGAACGTTTCTTGAATACAATCTTCCAAGGGTACGAAGGGTAAAAACACCAGACTTAAATTTATATATATATATATATATATATATATATATATATATATATACACGTATTTGCTCTAAGTCAGAAGTGTCGAGGATCATTCTAAGAAGTATTTAGGAATTAGTAAACTCTAAGAGATCTGTATCTGTTATCACAAAAGATTGCAGGTTAAACTATTGCTATCGGATACATAAGGAAACCATGTTATACTTTGCATTGTTTGTTTTTAAATTTATGTCCTAAATAATAAAAAGGAATACTTCAAATTAGAGTACGAACTTAGTTCCGGTTCTATTTGTGAATATGATTTTACACAGAGATTTTTAATATTACAATATAAATGCAATAGTGTGGGTTGTAATTTTTAATATTCAGTAGAATACTCTTTGTTATTTTTAAAGTAGGGAACCCCTTTGCCAAAATAAATACTGTTGAGGTTATCCAAGTCACCGTTGTACCTATCATCCGATTTAACGCAATACAGCAACAATTGGAATGGACGACAATTGCTTTATGAATTGGGTTTTGACAAGGATACAATCGTTATAAGGTTTAAAATATTCGCTAACAAAGACTAATATCTTTAAAGATTTGCATTTTAATTTTTCAAAGTATTTTTGATGAATGGACTTTTGTGTGTTTTCTGGCAAATTGTCCAGAATGCTGGTATTGGTGATGAAGACTACGATTTTGGAAAATCATATAAAAAAACTCGTGTTACCCCTCTTAAGCATGTTACACTACCAAGACTAGAATTGTGTGCCGCGCACATCTTATCCCAGCTGGTTAGATATTGCGCTAAACAATTAGGTAAACATTTTACCGTTGACTCTTCTGTAACCCTTTATTGGTTACAAACTCCCCCTGCCACCTCAAGACTGATGTAGTGGTGAACAGTTTAGCTCAAGCACATGAACGCACACCAGGTCAGCTGTACCAGAGCACCGCGCCACAAGAGCCGAACACCCGTCCCCTCTATACTGGAGCCCGCACCTCCAGTGCCGTGCCTACTCCAGGCAGAACCCTGGTCAGCCCTACCGTCTAGGTGTTTTACTTCTCAATTAAGCTGCTTTACGGTCCTCTCTCGTTTTAGTGTTGTTTTAAGTAGCTCTTAAGTGTGATTGGTTTGTTTTGTTGAACTTGTGCGTGAGGTCAAGGCGGCCGGGGTTTAATATGTACTAAATGTGTTAAGTAAAGTGGGTTTTAGTGTTTAATATTCAGTAGAAGACCCTTTATTATGTTTCAAGTAGTTTAGAACATTTCTATCTCAAAATCACTACTTGTGAGCTTATCCAAGTGACTGTTGTACCTATCGTCCGATTAAACGCCGTCTCTCATTGGTAGACACATCGCGTATTCCCATCTGTCTGCCTGGTTGCAGTCCAGGAGCGCCCCATAGTCGCCAGAACATTCAGGCTTCCAGTTGCGGTCGCTCATCCCTTTGTTCTCGCGGTAGTGGGTGATCCTCCTGGTCTCTATGCCCTCTTTTCTCGTATTCATTGTGTACTGTCTTCCGTCAGAGGTGACATGGTACGATTCCTGTAACTTATCCCTGTGATGGTTCCTCTCTTTACTTATTCTTACCCTGTTGCCACTGAAGATGGATTGAAAAAGCAGCAGCTTCCAGATGAAAGAGTGCTCAGATCGGTGAAATTCATAAATTTTAGCGCCTGGTTTACAAACATCACTGCCTTTGGTAGTACGACTCATCAGTATCCGCACCTTTCCGAGTTCGCAGGGGTTCTTACTCTCCAGAATCACATTTTTTAAGCTCACAATTTGTACTAAGTTTTTAGTTATTAGGGCATTATATTATCCTAATTTATTACGTTTTTATTACAACATCATTTTTTATTTCCTTATCTCTTGATGAATGATTTGGCTGTTGGGGTTTAAGATCTCCCTACGATAGAGGGTTGAATTTATTACTTTATTTCAGGTGGAGCGTTCCTCTTGTTGTTTACAACGGCCCATATAACACTCTTCTTATCTGTGTATTGTAGCTATCTACACATTTGCTTCTATCATTCTTAAGGCAGTTAAGTTTCATTTCTAGGACTTCTATCGTTGTGTTTAATCTTGAAACCAGCTTTCGAGTTTCTGAGTATTAGGAGCGCTAACGGTTGATTTCCATAATATACTTTGGTGAATCTTTGAAGGAACTAGAAATAAGTACCTGGTATGTAACTTTCAATAACCTTGTATCTTGATACAGTACAGTGATATTTGTTCTTTTTGACGTGGGTTATCACTTCTGATATTTTGATTTCCGCCTTCGATTTTATACGCAAGAGGCGTTGTAATTTTTGTGGGTTGTTAGACCCAGAGCAATCCACTTGGGAGGTATAGAGAGTTTTCATCCTCAAAGGGGGATAATTGTAGAAGCAGTGTTTTGCGGTACGCATAGCTTCTGGAACGAGACACCTGGGCGTAGTCTCTCAGTTTTGTTGTGGATAGGGGATGATTGTAGAGGCAGTGTTTTGCGGTACGCGTAGCTTCTGGAACGAGACACCTGGGCGTAGTCTCGCAGTTTCGTTGTGGACTTTGGTTGATTGTAGAGGCAGTGTTTTGCGGTACGCGTAGCTTCTGGAACGAGACACCTGGGCGTAGCTTCGCAGTTTCGTTGTGGACTTTGGTTGATTGTAGAGGCACTGTTTTGCGGTACGCATAGCTTCTGGAACGAGACATCTGGGCGTAGTCTCTCAGTTTCGTTGTGGACTTTGTTTGATTGTAGAGGCAGTGTTTTGCGGTACGCGTAGCTTCTGGAACGAGACCACCTGGGCGTAGTCTCGCAGTTTTGTTGTGGACAGGGGATGATTTTAGAGGCAGTGTTTCGCGTTACGCTTAGCTTCTGGAACGAGTGGCTTGGGTGTAGTCTCGCATTATCGTTGTGGAGACTGTAGTGACTGCATTATTACTGGATGTAGACTAGAATTATTACTTGACTTACTTATTAACCTTGATCATGGGTTTTTACCGACATCAGTCCTAACTGTAGGCCTATACGTTTCTTCACAAGAATCTCAAATTGTAGTTTCAAATTTTCTTCATTGCAGTAGACATTTATTTTACTATTATTACTTATTAATTGTATTGCATGCGTTAGACACATAACTTATATCAGGACAATTATACATATTTGAATTTCATTTAAAACATCCATTTAGACTAATTTTACACTAATAACTTCTTTTTAAAATAATCAACATTAAAATTACTTAAATTCAGCGTTAACAACAGAGTTAGCAAAGTATTTTTATTGTTCCCAGCGATTTGTAAAGAACCCATCAATGGCATAAAACGCATTTAAGATCTCTTAATCGAGCTTTCAAACGTTTCTTTGTTGCCAATGCTTTGATGTACACCAGGAGTCTGTTGATCACTTTGACACCAACCCAGGATGGAAGTTGCTCATAAGCCATTGTTCTGTGAGACTGAATCCTCAAGTTGTTACTCTCCCTCGTATTGGAGGACTAGATATGGAGATTTACGTCACGACTTTGACGGTCTTTGTTTGTTTAGATGACGATGATTTAACATGTCTCAAGGTTGGTTTTAAGTGTGTCCATCGTATAAAATATGATGTAGTAATTTAGATTTACAATTCAATATTTTAACACCTTAGATAACCTCCCATTCAATTTAAAAATTATAGTTTTTTCAGAATAAAATTCTTAAATAGAACCCCAGGCTGTATACTTAATACAATGTAAATCATCTCTTGACTCCTGCAGTATTAATCCAGAGCTACATAGTACTTGTATAAGACCTATTCCACTACGATCATAAAGTGAATCTTGGGCAAGAAAATCTGTAACAATTTATTGTTAATAGCTACACTTTTATTCTAATAGTTGTCACAACGTAGTCACAGTGACAGCCAATGTGTCACCGTTTACTAACGTATAACCAACTCTGTGTAGCAGAAGTAATAGATAATAAACAAATTATGCCTCTTTCCAAACAGTATAAAATAGTCTAAACTTAATTGTCTTATTAAAATTTTTGTATTTTCGTAAATTATTTACAGAAAATTGAGTGAAATCGTTTGGTTACAAGAAAGCTTTTTCATTATTTTAGTTTTTCAATGGAATTTTCGTCACTGTAAACATTTAAAAAAAGATTCAATTTTGTTTTTCATTTCAAACTTTTTTGTCAGTAAACCCTAGTTTTTCAGAACGCCAGGACATAAAATAATACTCGTATATGAGAACGACTGCCGGTCGTTCCCGGGCACCCACCGCCGACACCAGGGACACAAGAACCTATTAGTAACCAGAGAGGTCAAAATAATGTTTTAATGGGTTATAAAACTTGTTTTGCTATTTTATGGGCTGTACGTGCCAGAAAGCGGGACCCGAAGAACAACAGTGGGCTATAAACTACCAGCTGGGGCGTTGAGCCGCCTCGGTCACTGCTACTGGAATGTTAGCGATACCCCCTGAGAGTGAGATGATTGTACAAATATATTTGTTTTAATGTGATACGATTGCATCGTATTAAATTCAATAATATATAATAATTCGAAAATTGTACAATCTTACGAATAGACTGATCCGCTATTACTTACTTTAATGAAACAAATGTGTGAATATAATATTATATGATGTTGAATTCTCATTGAATTCTTGAATTCTAATCGCAAGAAAATTAGTATGTGAGGATTTATCTTATAAATATCCGTAGGAAGTATTTAGACGACAACAATTCATATGAAGCCTATATTGTTGCCTAAAAGTTTTCATTCAATATGTAAATTAATATATTTATTCTAATACTTGTATTGAGTACATCGTAGGCCTATATCAAAGGAAGACCTAAACACTTTACTTTGCAAAATAGAAATTTTTCGAAAACGAAAAGCTAGCTACAGCGTTGACGAGTTTCTGGTATTGAACTGGGAGACCGCCCAATTCGATGACTGACACCAGCGCTGGAAGTGGGTTGAGATTGGCGAAGTATGAATGAGACGTTAATGTATGAACAATGATATAAGTTTGGACGTCTTGATAATGTAAATGAAATGAAATGAAAAATTAAACATTAAATCAATATTATAATCTTAAGCGTAAAAAAAATATAATAAAATAAAGAAATAATTACATGTAAACAACATGGTGAAATTAATATAATATTTTAACATGTTATATTTAAAATTTAACACATTAATAAATTAACTACTTCTGTTTATTCTTATCTTAAACATATAAAATAAATTTTTCTTTTAATATACAAATAAATTAAAGTATGTATTGCTAATGAATCCTAACTTTAATCACACACAATCTCACATTCATCCCTTTGCCAGGCACACCGACAACATCTCAGACCGCACCTGCCTCGGCTAACCGCTCAAGATACATATCTTTCAGTTTCACCACACACCGGGAACGGTTATTGATGGAAGTAATTAACTGGGGAAGGGCATTCCACAACCTACAAGCCATTACATAGAATGACTTATCTAACACTGCAGTCTTGTGCTGAGGCATTCTGAAAATGAATGAGCCAGAGCGAGCGCTGCTTACACCTACATGAGACACAGATTTAAAATATTCAGAAAAATTACTTGGAAAACCATATTATTTTCAATATTGAATGAAATAGTTTTATAATTTGGATGGATCATTGATCTTTTAATTTTATAATATTTTACTGAAGATAGTACGGTGAGATGTGCTGCTCCCGTCTCACATCGTAAACGTAACATTTACAATAGTTTTGAGTTCTTTGCAGCTTGTAACTAAGTACTATGGTTATATCATTGATCACAGAGTTACAGTAATAGAAATGTGGAAGTACAAGTTATTTAGTCAAGAGCAGCTTGATATGTTCTAGTAAAAATCGTTTTAAATGTTTGAGTGAGTGAATAGATGCGAAAACCCGTTTACAAATCTCCGCAACAGCGTCAGTCCAAGTCAAAGTCTAGTTTATAATGTAGTGTGAGAGCTTAATATGTATAATAAATTATGACTTTTGCTATACATTGTGCAATTGTTACGAGTTAAGTACTCGATATAGATTCGATTTGATATAAGACGATCATATTTTAAATACCAATATGAACCAAATGTTTAATATAATTTACCATCACATCTATATAATATGTGTTATTTGTGTTATACTAGCAAATTAAATGTATAATTTATTAAAATATATTCTTTAGTATTGTAGATATTTCTGAAAAAAAAAAAATAGCTAAAGACCGCGCAATTGTATTTTGTTTACAAACTAAACATTTATCAACACATTTGTTGAACACTTGATAGTGACATTTATTACATGAATGTACAGATTATTTTGGTTTCCTCTGTACTACATTCTCAGTGTGAACCAGAACTACGCTAGGTTTTCATATTGGTAAAATTCAGCTCAACTACGAGTAAATAATGCCAATAAAATTGGGGGGACTACGCCTTTTTCCATTTTGTGGTTGTGAACTGAAGTTTTGTAAATGTGTTATGTTTGAATAAGAAAATATGTTATTGTTTCGGAATAACAGGTTTGTATTTATCCGATTTACGGTTATTTATATGGGTTTTTATATGGTAGTAAGAATTAAACTACTTTAAATGTATGTATAACAACTACCAAACAGTTGCTACAATCATTTATTTCTAATCATAATACCTACAATCACGAATAGAGGTTTTCCACTTAGGTAAAATGAGGTCACTCCTGTATTTTTATTGATCAAAATATAGTCATCGACATGATTATAGAATCAATTGAAACATTAGCATATAAGAAAGCGTGAACTTCATGCTTGTTGTTGCTGCAATGTAGTAATATCGTTGACTGCTGGAATTCCAGTTTGTTTTTGTTACGCCCTCATGGTAGCCTATTTTTTGTACGGTGGACGCCATCTGTACGGCGAGTCTCAATCATTGTAGCTACTGTCTTATTCGGTACTATATATTGTAATATCTTTATCTAGTGTTTAAGTTTAATTTTCTAATAGTGCTAAAGTGTATGTGTATACATCGCATAAATTTTTTTAACTGACATTGAACACTAAAAGGGCGTTACTTTTAAAGTTTTCTGTATTTTGTGTTTTAATGCTAGCAATGTATTTCAGCCACTAATTAGTTCTACAACTTGATAACAGAACAGTCTGAGAGCTGCATTGATCATGTACTTGCAAAAATAAGCCACTCAAATTAAGTATTAATTGCCAACTCAATAACAGAAAGCAACATAACATATCACGGTATGACAGCTAGGTGGCTACTCTATGGAGGGTGTGGGGAGGCAACAGCTGACGCCATGTCGGTCAAGGTCGCAGTCCTTGGCTTATCGCACGAACTACAAGACACTGGACAGCTTACTGAATAATATTGGAATTATGTATATTTACAAATAAATACTTTGCATTCTTTCAGTGTTTCTTATAGATAATTAATTAACAATAATTAATGGACAATGCAAAAAGGAAATTATGCTCGAAAAATAAAAAAAGTAATTAGGTTGTAACATGAATTGACGTTGATACTTGTAAACGAATACAAACTAGTAATGCATTGTTAAAAAGAGTTAAAAGTTGGCTCAACGATAATGATGTGTGTTGATCATTGTACTGAAATAGAACAGAAGGAACAAATGAGATATTTAGTAAGGAATTGTATAAAGAAATTATATCTTTTCTCTCGTACTGCAAGGGCTGAGCGTTTAGTGAAACCTCTCCTGCCACTTTCTGACGAGGAATCCGATTTCTGCCTGGCTGTATACACGGC
Source organism: Homalodisca vitripennis (assembly GCF_021130785.1). Taxonomy (NCBI): domain Eukaryota; kingdom Metazoa; phylum Arthropoda; class Insecta; order Hemiptera; family Cicadellidae; genus Homalodisca; species Homalodisca vitripennis. Next base: position 124,439,057 of record NC_060215.1, on the reverse strand, counting down.
CACTGTGAAACCAGATCACCTACAGAGCTTACATTTGGGGTGAAACTCCACCTTTTATACCCCATTGCCATTGACAATGGTAAACTCAAGCTAATTGGTATTTCTGTGAAAAGGTGGGTCTAGTTACCATTGTGTGATCTTATGGGTATCCATGTTGGCAATTACATAACATTATGGCTGTTTTTTACATCTAAATTCAGAATTATTCAAAAATTACTAAACAGAATTTCATGTGAATGTTAATCATATGTCATATTCCAGTAAATTATCAACACGTGTGATGAAGTTACTTTGTTGGTTTGACATTTCCTATGATGCTTGAGCATTTTAGCATACAATATTTATAGCAATCTAAGAGGCTAAATGTTTCCTTACAGTTTTTTTATTGTGATTTATAAAAATAGGATTCATTCTATTAACTCACTGATTTGTTTGTTTATTAAGTTCAAATATTTTCATCGACTTTAAACTAAATTTGCGTACATCTAAAGTGTGGAAATGCCATACATAGCTCAGATTTATGTAGCAGGGATATAATATAGAATTAAGAAAGAAATAGAATTGAATTTATTTTCCAACAGCAAATATGTACAGTCATTAACAAAATACAATCTTTGGAAAGACTGACCACATTTACAAGTAGTGTGGCCAGTGCGAGTACTTAAATTACAAGTATCTTATCTGCGTCCAGATAAAAGTTCAATTGTTTCAGCCGGGCTGCTCTCTGTGGCGTCCACATAAGTCTCATCACTACTATTGATCTAAAACACTGCCAACTTAAACTCAGAACTAAATCTAAAACTTAACTAAAATCTTCCTGAAGTACAACTTGTACCTTTTACTCTAATATATATTCTAATTATAATTAAATACATTTTATAAATTAATAATACTCAAAAACATGTGTGAATATGTCAATGCCCTTAAAATAGAGAGAATATCCTCTATAAACCATTACGTGTTTGACACTTGTGTGAGATATGTATATTGACAATCGACAAATTTATGTTCGTCTATTATTCTGGGGAAAAGTTTGATAAATGGTTCAAAGAATGATATAATGCTCAATACGTGTTTTATAAATGCTGCAACTAGTTCAATATTTTACATTGTTTTTGTTTCTGAGAAATCTGTAGTGTAGTTACGATTATAAATGACACTGAAGAAATCAAAAATTATTTTTAATAATTATTGAACATTTTGTTATTTTCCATATTTTGTACCCGAGTTAATAAAAACATTAGAAGCATTCGTTTTCAAGTAAAAAAATCTAAAGGTGATATTAAGCAAAATATATTTAAGGATAATTTACCAACAGTTGCGATTAAAATGTTTTTTAGTTATTAACTGACCTTAATAAAACATTTCATCCAATAATCTCGAATGGTTTACAAGTGTAGGAGACTAAAGATAAGTTGGAGTGGATTATTAACATTTTATTGTTTTTTTTTAGGTAAAAATTGATTGCTTTTGAAGTTTTTAACTTTTTCCGATAAAATACATATTTTTAAAAATATATATCTTAATATAGGAGTTGATTTCAGCATTGTGTATAATTTAATTCGAAAGACCTACGTATTGGCTAGCTTTATCCAATGTTGCTTTTATCTAAAAAATGTTATCAAAATGGTTAAGCAGTTTTTAGATACGACTTGAAAGAAATTATATGCACTCATTAAATATATTCATTATAAATCATAACAATTAGAGGTAATTGAATCTCTATCATATTTGCACGTGAGTAGCACTACTTGTAACACATGTAATTTCCCTTATATATGAAATGGGCGAGAATTTTGCAATAACTCCACACAGTTTTCGTATACAATTCACAAAAAAGAAGTTTATCTTTAAATTACAATGTGAAAAAAGAATAAATGAACTATATAATGGAAGAAGATTTTACTAAAACTGAAAATAATTTTATTAATAGATGATTCAGAATTGTCAAATAATTGTTAATATATTAAATTGTTCTATATTAACTAGGTTATGATATTTTTGTTAAATCTTACGTTTAGGTTTTAGGTAGAGTGTTGGGTGCATTTTTATAAACAATCAATTTCTATAACAAACAAAATAAAAGTTGTGTTGACAGACAACATGACAACAACACGCTTTCATTAACCCCTTTCCAATTATTTAAATTGAAGTTCTTTACCTCCTTCAGAGATTACTCAACGTTGTACGAGTATAGTCCCTCGGCTCTCAGAGTTTCAGAGAACATTAATACATATCTTATAAATGAGTCTTTTATAAGCCAAAATAGAGGAAACGGCATAAATTTAGTAGTTGTATAAAAATTATCATCGTCAAATGAAGATTTACACCGGAAGTTCTCTAAAGGCCAATAAGTAAAGAATACAATTAATTGATTTGATTATGAGCAAACAGTTGTTGCTTTGTGAATTTAATAACAGTTTTTTATATTTTTATTGTATATAAACAATTCCCAGTGTATTAAATGGTTTAAATGTTGTCTAAAATTTAAATATAAACAAATTTTTCAGCCCCTTTGATCAACTTTAGCTGAAAGATTCAAAAGTTGTTTATTGTTAGTTAACTTTGAGTTATGTGTCACGAATATTTGTAATATTTCATCGAATTACAAATATTCTGGCAGAGTTTTCATAAGTTTTCTTCATAAAATCTTCATTTCAACGAATTATTCAGTTAAATTAACTCAATTTGTACGGCCTCTCTAGAGATTAGCATAATTGTTCCAAAAAATTAAAAAATTTCCCGGCCATTACGTTTTTGTCAGAAACCTTTCATATTGTCAGGTATTAATTCTATACTGTTCTAAAAATTAGTACAAAGTCGTGGTATATATTATTTTCATTAAAGTCTGACATGGTCGGGCCAAGGACATGGACATGGACATGGACAGCGAGCAGGCGGCAGGGCTGGCCGGCCCAGAGTTAGGTCATGTCTAACCAGACAATGTTGGCTGCAGGACACCGTTAACGTGGAGTCTGGATAAACAACAATTCCACTAAACGAGTCGCACTCGTTTAGGCTATTATAACGTCTTTGTAAGTTATATGCTGTTTTCTTATGGTTTGAAGATCACTGTCATCGTTTAGCCAAAATATATTAGATATTTCTTTTAGAATTAGCCTAATGAAAATTCCTCCAATAACTCTTTTGTAAATAATTTTTATTAGTACACAATTAATGCCCACATCAGGATAAAATGAGGTTAGATCATGAGAGCCTTCACAGATAGATCAGTTGACAAGAGGTTGGTCGTGCCTATCGTTATCGTTAGTAATAAACACTGAAGTTCTTGAGTGCAGGAAATAAAATTTAAAATTGCTTATAGGAAAAACATCTATTTACTGGATGTAATAATATTCTTTTAAATGTTACTACACAAATTATAACTTTAAACGTCAAGTCATCACTGCAAATACATACTAAAACACCAAATATTAACCTGTGGAATCAGAAGGTCAATGATATAGATGGTGGATAAATATAATAGGTTATAAATGTAATAATATTAGAGAAATGTAATTCACGAAAATAAGAAAAGATGAAAAGAGGGTATTTTATTATATTTCTCGTCCTTGCAGTCAATAATAATAGTAGCAGCGAGATGGATAATAGTGTCAGTATGAGAGTTAAGGTGATAAGGATTGCGTTCAATGTTCAAGAAATATTGAACAATCAAACAGAGCTACGAGTGTGGAACGGTATAACTGTAGGTTAATCAGAGTGCATATTAGGACGTGACAAAACCGTCTTTTGCTCACGTAGGCTCTGATACGTGAGGTCACCTGAGCGATAAGTAGTTTAATGTTCCTTTGTCTGCGAGTTGATTTCAACTGAGCCAATACCTGCAGTACATTAATGCAGGTTTATCGATCTTCAGTTTTAACGACATGAATCCAAATATAGTACAGCAAATCTCTTGTAACTTTATACGTGGAAATTATTACTACAACACTTACTGTGATCTGAACATTGTAATATATTTTACGGTGTGAAAATATAAATAGCTTTCTGCAGTCTTAACTCTCCGCACTCAAAAATATTCAAATTAATTAAACTATGACTGATAATTTAAAAAAATATACAATTGAAAAAGATACCTAGTCTATATCAGTAAAGCAAAAAATATTTTCTGAATATCAACATAATTCTACATAGTTTAATATTTTAAGTGATTTACATTTATTTGGAATTATGGTCTCTTTTTTCGTAAATATAGCAACGATACAAGCTGAGCATAATACTCAAATAGTGATTTATATACTGTACGCAAGTCACCATGATTATCGATGGTAATAAATCGTGAACTGATGTTAACAAGTCTATTTATATTAGTGAACAACTGTTCAATAAATATAATTGAAACTTTTCTTATCGTCTACTTTAAATTTTGTAAGTATGATAATAGTTTTAATTATACATGTCATACCGAGTAAACTATACATTACGAAAAGTTTGGTATAACAATATTTTATTATTTAGTATATCTTTGTGATATAATCCTAAAAACCAATAATAAGGTGTTATTGCTTTACGTCAGGTGCAGTTATTTCAGAAGGATATTGATAATAAAAATATAAAAATTATAAGGAAAAACAAAGTTTAATATCATGATATATATATATATATATATATATATATATATATATATATATATATATATATATATATATATATATATATATATACACACATATACTTTTTGCGATTGAATTTTTATTGAAATGTGTAAATCGAATTATATATATAATTCGATTACGCTGTTTAAGATTATAATACTGGAAGTCTAAAATATTTACGCAACACTGTATTGGATTAAAACAGATATGTCTTAATCCTTTTTGATTCATAATCTATGTAGTTGGATTTATACGATAGTATAATTAGATACGGCTCTGAAGGACAATGCGTAACACACCATGTGGACATTTAAGAGATTATAACTTATGATTTCCTAATTATAGAGCCAATACTATATTTATTAGCCTCCTCAGGAGGACTATTGTGTATTATGTTCTTTTAATCGTAAAGTTATATACTTTTAGTTCCGAACTAAGCGTTAATGTATTATAATTCTGCACCAATAACAGCTGTTTTTGATACTTACGTTGGTCCATGAATGACGGTTTTTATTATAGAACAGAGATCTGAAAAATTATCTGTCCCACAATTCCAGATCTTTAAATGCTCTAAATTCAAACATTGTTATTGTTACAATTTCAATTATATGTAAAGAAAACAGCTGTTTTTATTTTCAAACTTAGAGCATTACTATCTTTAGTTATGCTGCGATAAAAATTAAGTAAAACGTGTTTTAATGTAGTTTTCCGTACGATGAAAACTTTTGTTCAGTACGCGGAACAAAAGTGTCTTTATGCGCTTGATCGTATTTGTATGTCAATAATTTCTATTGAACAGATCTGGCATTTTAGCAATTACTATCCCCTTAAAACTATTTGGAGATGCCAAAAATGTTACGCCTGAGACCATTAATTTCCTAAATTGTAATAAATTACACTGTCACCTTCCTGACTACTAATATATTTAAAAATATATTTAAAATAATTTATTACCCATTAATCCATTAGATCACTTTATATGGGGAGCAAGTTGGTGAAGGTGCATGGAAGTTTTCGGTGAAAACTTGAGCACAATTTCAATAGACTGATTTTTGTATCCAAAGTTATCTAAATTAGTTTCCACTCATCTTTATGAATCGTACAGTAGTATATTGTGTGCAATGACATTGACGGAACTCGTAAAGTCAGTATTTGAATCACTTTTATTTATGGACTGTAGGTCGTTATTGAATTGAAACAATAGTGATCATTGTTCGATTCTAGCGTCCAATGAGATAATATTCAAATTAAAACTTCACGGTAATCATTTTCTATCAGCTTCCATAAAACTCTTGTGTAAATCACTGATAATGGCTTCGATAATTGACAGGTAATAGAACGGAGAGTACACCATTTTCAGTTCATTCCATACTAACGAAAATTTAAGATTGCATCAGTATGTATAAACTAGCTATATTCCTTGTTATATATTTTTGTTGTACGTAAATTGTTATATATATATATATATATATATATATATATATATATATATATATATATATATATAAGTAGATATGAATATGGGGTTTCTAGCTCACTTTCGGAGCCAACAGAAAATCAAGGGAAAATACTGTTTAAAGGACAATAAACTAATCTGTAACTCACGAATGAAAAATTAACCGAATCTATAGCTGTTTGCTTCTACTTTCTTGAGCTGTCAAATCAATCTATTTGAAATGTCTGCTACGAATAAACGAAAAATCTTCTACTCTACAAAATTGATAGTAACACAGTCTTTATCTTTTATTGTCTTTTTCCCAGTAACAATCAAGTGTAATTTATCATTTTTATTCAATTCTTTAATCTTTTTTTCATCCAAAACAGTCAAAAATCTGTTCGGTAAGTGTACTTTATAATCTTCCAACTCGGCAATTATTGTAAACCCGAATTTATCTTTCATTTTCTCCAGATTCAAAATTTTGTATTTCTTATTTTCTTCTAATTCATTCAACTTCTTATATTCTTTAAATCTTAGCTCACCAACTTCATTTAATTCCTTTAGTAGCTCCATTTATATAGAAAAAATTTGAGTGTGTCAAGTTTTACTATTTAGTAAAATATCTTTTTATTAAGGAAAAACCATCAACCTTCAAGCCTAAAGCTGGCAACAATTTGAGACAATTCAGCAGATTTTCAGGATTTTTCAAAAAAACTCTAATACTAGTGTGAAGGGACCTTAAAAAACCTTGATTATCTACTGAATTATCTCAAATTATTGCCAACTTTAAGCTTAAAAGTTGATAATTTTTCCTTAATAAAAAGATATTTTACTAAATAGTAAAACTTGACACACTCAAATTTTTTCTATATAAATGGAGTGTGAAAAAATATCATGTCCGTTCTGCAAAAAAGAAATTTTAAGAAAAAACTATGATCGACATTATGGCTCCAAAATCCATGCCAAAAACAAAGAAATTTACGAGAAAGAACTAAATTATTTGAGGAATTGGGCTAAAGAAAATCAAATTGTCGATCATGAAAAGATGTACGATATAGAAAAATTGCGTGAATTAAAGAAAAGCTTTAAGGAAGATAAAAAAGATCTCAATCTATTTAACGATGAAAAAATTCAATCAATCGCTGAAAAATTGTCCAAGAAACAAACGATAAAACTAAGTCTGAAATGATCGAAGAAATTGATAAAACTCTTAACGAAAAACCTGAAAATATCATAGATGTAGAAGTTTTATCCTCAATACACGGTCTTTTCAAGCAATACATTTTAACAAACTTGAACGACAATTCCATGTCAATTTACAAATATCTATCAATTATGAGGCCAGAAATTAAAAGTTTAATAGAAAAATTTCAAGAGAATGTTAAAAATATGAAAGGATATCTCTCTTTGGAATGTGAATATGAACGAACTTTAGTAAACGGTGAACCACAAACTTGCCCAATGTACTTTACTATAAAAGCAGACGAAATATTTGACGTAAACGACTTTATTTCTAAACAATTTAATAAATTATCACATCGAGAACAGACAAATCATCCAAATAGGGGTTCAGGATGGACATTTAAACGCTGCATACAACTAGTTTTGAGCCTTAATAAACACGAATTTATGAACGCAGGATCATATATCGATTTACCACAAGAGATCAAGGTAAAGAAAGCTTGTGTAAATATCAAAAATAAAGATGATTTCTGTTTTGTTTATTCTATCCGATGTGCTATTGGAAAACCCGAAAAGAATGCTGACAGAGCAAAACAATATGAAAAATTTGTAAATGACGAGATATTTTCAGGTTTCGAGTATCCAATTTCCTTAAAAGATATACAATCATTTGAAAAACGAAGTTACAATTCCAAGTATAAGTATCCTAAAATGTCTATCAATGTCTATACTTATGACGAAAAACTCAACATTGTTCCGTTACAAATTTCTGAAAAATATGATGCCGAGTTAGAAATCGATTTATTGTATGTTAAACAAGAAGACAAATCTCATTATGTTTTGATAACCGATTTAAATAAACTCGTGAGTTCTCAGTTATCCAAGCATAATGAAAGAAAATTTCTTTGTAGAAGATGTTTAAGCCATTTCTACAAATCTGGAGATTTAACAGATCATTTAGAAATTTGCAAGCAACATGAAGTATGCAAACCTATTATGCCATTTCCAGGTCAAACAACTAAATTTACTAATTATCAAAAGAAGTTTAGCCATCCGTACGTTATTTATATGGATTTTGAGAGCATATTAGAAAAAATTCCGACATGCAAGAACAATCCGCAAAGATCGACTACAACCAAGATTCAGAAGCATATTCCTTACGGTTTTACTCTATATTTAGTATCGAATGTAACCAATCGCATGTATAAACCTATATGTTATCGAGCCAAAAATGAAGAAGATTTGCCAAATGTTCCTGCAAAATTGTTTGAAGAGCTCAATAAAATATCAAAATACATAGCTACAAAATATAATTCTAAGAACAAAAAAACTATGAAATTGACTGAAGAAGAAGAAATTTCATACCAAAATGCAAACGTTTGTCATATTTGCGAATGGTCTGCTTATGATGTTGAGTCAATTCAGTATGGTTTTACTCCTGATAGTTGGAAAGATAAGAGTTATAATAAAGTAAGAGATCATTGTCATTTAACAGGTAAATTTCGAGGCGCAGCTCATTCATGTTGTAATCTGAATTTGAAATTTCCACAAAATATTCCAGTTTTCTGTCATAATATGTCAAATTACGATACTCATTTGTACATAAAAGAGATGGCTAAACAATATGGAAATGTTGATTTGATCGCAAACACAGATGAAAAATATATAAATTATTCTGTAAATTCTGGATATGGCTATGAGTTTGGCAATGATAAGCCTAGAAAATTCATCAAGTTTTCGTTCGTAGATACGTTCAGATTCATGGCATCGTCTATTGAAAAGTTAGCTAAAAATCTAAAGAAAGAAGACTTCAAACATACAAATCATTTTATACAAGATGGACGAATATTGAACGCAATTCTAGAAAGACAACCAAATGACGAAGAAGAAATCTTTAAAATTCTATCTGGAAAAGGTATATTTCCTTACGAATTTATCGATAGTATTGAAAAACTTGATTACACAGAAGAGCTGAAAATTCAAGATTTCTATTCACTTTTGACAGACGAGAGCATATCTGAGAAAGATTATCAACACTACTTGAGCGTTTGGAACAAATTAAAAGAGAAAAATCTTGGAAATTACTCTGATTTGTACAATATCCAAGATGTTTTATTGCTCGCTGATATATTCGAAAACTTCAGAAACATTTGTCTAAATTGTTACAAACTTGATCCAGCACATTATCTAACAGCTCCAAGTCTCGCATGGGACGCTATGTTAAAATTAACGAAAATAGAGTTACAATTGATTAGTGATTATAATATGTATTTAATGATTGAAAAAGGTATTCGTGGAGGTATTTCTCAATGTATTAAACGATATGTTAAAGCAAATAACAAATATTTGAAAGATTTCGATAAGACAAAGCCCGAAAACTATTTACTTTATGTCGATGCAAACAACCTTTATGGTTATGGTCTTATGCAAAAACTGCCGTTTAGTGATATCAAGTGGATGAATCCTAAAACATATACAAAAGAAGAGTGGCAAGAAACAATTTTGGAACTCACTGGCGACGAAGATTATGGCTATATTCTCGAAGTTGATCTAGGATATCCAACAAATTTACATGAACATCACAAGGATTTACCTCTTGCTCCCGAACATTATAAAAACAAACTTTGCACAACTTTACTGGATAAAACTGAATACGTTGTTCATTCAAGAAATTTGAAATTCTATCTGGAACAAGGTATGATTTTGAAACATGTGAATAGAGTTATTGCATTTGATCAGAAGCCTTTTATGAAAAAGTACATTGATTTTAACACAAACATGAGAACCAAAGCTACAAGTGATTTTGAGAAAGATTTTTACAAGCTTATGAACAACTCAGTTTTTGGAAAAAGTATGGAAAATGTGCGAAATAGATGTGATATCAAACTAGGAAATGAAGAATTTTCAATGAAACAAGCTAAGAAAACAAATTTCAAATGCTTTAATATCTTTGACGACAACTGTATAGCGAGTCACATGTTCAAACAAAAGGTTAAATTTAACAAACCGATCTACATAGGATTTTCAGTTCTTGACCTATCAAAATTGTTAATGTATGAGTTTTATTACGATAAATTAAAGAAGTTTGACCCAGATTTGAATCTGTGTTACATGGATACAGACAGTTATTTCCTAGAATTGAAACGAGATCCTTTTAAAATTATTAAAGAAAATATAGATGACTTTGATACAAGTGATTATCCAAAAGATCACGAATGTTTCACTACTAAAAATAAGAAGGTAATAGGGAAATTTAAAGATGAGTTAAATAGCGAAGTTTTAGAAGAATTTTGTGGATTGAGATCGAAAATGTACTCGTACAAATATCTAGACAAAAATCCAGTAAGATGCAAAGGGATTAAGAGAAGCGTTGTAAATAAAACAATAAATATCGAAAACTTGAAGAAATGTTTGTTCGAAGATAAAGAAGAATTTAGAGAGATGACAGTAATCAAAAGCTACAAACATGAGTTGTACACAGTTACCATAAACAAGCTGGCACTGAACGCTAAAGATGATAAGAGAATTGTCCTAGAAAATAAGATCGATACAGTACCGTATGGATATAAAGGCGAAATTAAAACAGATATTTTAGAAGAGTTAAACAAAGTTGGAAACTTTGATATATAAATGGAAGATGATTTAATTCACTGTCACAAGTGTAAAAAGAAAACGAAAAATATAGATTCTAAGATTGTTCAAACTCAAAACGGATTGTATAGAATTGCAGCAAAATGTTCAAAATGTAAGACAAATAAGAGTAAATTTATAAAGAATCCTTATGAAAAACAAGTAAAGAAAGAATCTAAGAATAAGGAAGAAATCGAGATTGAAGCTAGAGAAATTCATGCACCAGTACGAAAAAAGTTTAAAAAGAGAAAAATTATAACTTTAGGAATTGACGATTTATGGGCAGCAGATTTAGTTATAATGTCTAACTATTCAGATCAAAATGATGGATTTAAGTATATGTTAAATGTTATTGATACTTTCTCAAAATATGCTTGGTCAAGAGCTATCAAAAGAAAAAACGGCAAGGATGTTTCAAAAGCTTTCGAAGATATAGTAAAAGATGCCATAAGGATCGGGCATAAACCTCCGAATCTTCTTCATACAGATAAGGGTTTAGAGTTTAAAAATGAAAGAATTTAACGATGTTTTGAGGAAATATAACATTAAGATTTATCATACTGAAAACGAAGAGAAATCAAGTATTGTAGAGAGATATAACAGAACTCAAAACGAAAGGATGAAAGTAATTTTTGAGATTAATAAAAACTTTAAATGGATCGATATTCTTCAAAAAATCGTAAACAATTATAACGATACAGTTCACAGCACAATCAAAATGAAGCCCAAAGTCGTAGATAAAGATGCAGAAAAGGAGTTATTAGAGACAGTTTTCAAGTATGTTCCACCTGAAATTCACACGAAAACTAAATTTAAAGTCAATGAACATGTAAGAATTGTTAGTAAAAAAACAACATTTTCGAACAAATATAAGAACAATTGGTCAAGAGAAATCTTTGTGATTTATCAAATTAATAACACAGATCCTGTAACTTATAGTATAAAAGATTTAAATAATGAAGAAATAAGTGGAAGTTTTTACGAATATGAATTGAGAAAGTCAAAGCTATAATTTTTTGTATATAAATGGAGGCTCAAAAGAAATGTATAAAGTGTCAAGAATTTAAAGATTTGACGAAGTTTTCTCAAGATAAGACTAGAAAAGATGGATTATACTATTATTGTAAGGATTGTCGTAGTAAATATAACAGAGAATTATACGATAAAATAGAAAAATTAACGTTAGAAGAGAAAAAATGTTGCGTTTGTAAAGAAATTAAGGATATTTCCAAATTTTACGATTGGCATTATAGTAAAAATAAAAAACATGCACATTGTAAAGATTGTGCTAAAAGAATTATTCAAAAAAGTCAAAAGAAACCGACTCTTTGCGAGTGTGGACGAATCATTCAATGGTTACCTCATCTTCAAAAACATTTACAGACAAAATATCATAATTCGAGAGTTTAACATTTTCATCGTGTAATAATTTTTTCTATATAAATGGAATCTCAAAAGAAATGTACAAAGTGTCAAGAATTTTATAAGGAAAAGAACAGAAAAGACTGTTATTGTAAGGATCATGATGAATTATATGTTAAAATGGACAAATTAACTTTAGAAGAAAAAAAGTGTTACTTTTGTAAAGAAATTAAAAACGTTTCTGAATTTAATAACTGGCAGTATAGTAAAGATAGAAAAGATGCTTTTTGCAAAGATTGTGCTAAAAAAATTTTCAGCGAAAGTTATAAAAACGAAACGCCTTGTGAATATGAAAAAAAAATTCTATATTGGTTACCTAGTTATGCTAAACATTTACAAACAAAATATCATAATTCGAATGTTTAGTAAAATTTAGAAACATTTTCATCGTGTAATTTAGATATTCTATAAATCAGTCGAGATTCTGCCATATTTGTAGTAAAATGATTTCCGTTGTATAAAATATTCAAAGATTCTTTCATTTGGTTGTAGAGATTTATACTATTTGGAGCTCCATATCTTAATAAAATTTCCATTTCTGGGTAATCAATTTCAAGTTCTTTCAATCTTTTCGGTATTTCTCTCTTTTGAGCTCTGATAACGTAATAAGGATATTCCCACATGTGATTCTTCTTAATTAATACAAAAACATGGTGTTTTTTCTTATCAAAATCTTTACAAACAAGGTCTGGTTTCATTAAGTCAATTTTTACACTATGTTTTGCGATTATTTCCGTTTTGATTTCATCTTTAATTTGCAAGTGTTTTACTTCATCCTCTAAATATTTAATCTTGTTTTCAAGTTTGTACTCACCAAGTTTTCTAATAGAGGGCAAAACTTCTTTTGTAACCCAAGTTTTGAAGATTTTTGCCTCTTTTTTTATGTGATCTCAAAATTAAAGAATAAAGTCCTGATTCATTGATGAAAATAGTATTTTTTTGAAAGTTAGAAGGTAGGGCAATCGAATGATCCACCTTATTTATTTCAGAATATGATAATTTATCATCATTATCAACATGCTCTCTAACTGCGTGTTTCGTATTTTCATATTCTAGAATTTCTGCAACATCTTTAGCTTTAAACCAAAATTCTTTATTTTTACCCACAATCGTAAAAATATGTTTGTTTTCAAATCTAAGTTGATTATTGAGTAGGTCTACAACTGACTCCATTTAGATAGAAAAGAAATTTAACTAGTAATTTTTATTTAGAGAATAAAGGCCAGATTCATTAATGAAAATAGTATTGTTTTGAAAGTTTGAAGGTAAGAACGATTCGTTCCCCCTTGATTCATGTCCGTTGCTTCATCATTCTTTCGACAATCTTAAATATATTGTTGTTTTACTCTCATTATTTAATAAATTTCCCTCAGAGTCTTGTATAGTTAGAACGATTTTTTGAATTCTTTTAATATTTTTTCTAATTGGAATATAATCAATTTCATTCGGTTTTTCACTAATTTTTGATCCATAAGCAACATTTGGAAAAAAAGTGTACAAAATTTCAGATTCTTTGTGTAAATGTTCGGTATGATTTTCAAAACTAGGTTCAACGAGATTACAATGTACTTCAATTACATCAAACGGTCTAAATTTTGGCGTTTTATTTCCTAAATATACCTGATTTGGCTCAATAGTTTCTTGAACAAACCCTAATAAATCTACTATAATTGCTGAAAACATTATTCTTACTGGTGATTTTATTTGAATTTTATTAGAGAGATAATTTTTTTGCATTTCAAACTTGTTTTCGTCAAAGTTTAAAGATTTATCTGATTGTTTGAATGTTTTCAGATAATTTTTAAGGGAATTTTTTATTTGATCGAAAGTATAATATCCTTTGTTTAAACCATAATATTTTGTTATGTTCTTCTCACTAAATCCTATACAATAAGGAGAACTTTCACTAATATTTATTACAAAATTGTCAGAATAAAAACCGCTTAAACCGATGAAATAATTTGATTCTTCCTCTAAATGAATAGGATGTTCCAAGTTTAAAAATAATTGAGAGCTTTCTGAAGTCAACTTGAACAGCTTCATTTTCGCTATTTAAATGGAGAAATTTTTAAAGCAAAAAGATCAGATAAAACTTCAAACGTTTGAAGAAAATAAGAAAGATCAACCAATCAGATTGTTAATTGTTGGTTCAAGTGGATGTGGAAAAACAACTTTATTATTGAATTTTATCTACAATAGGTTGATTCCTTATTCCAATTTGTATGTTTTTAGTAAATCTTTAGAACAAGACGCCTATAAAAAATTACAAGAAAGATTTGAAAATATTGAGAAAAACTTAAACAAAAAAATATCACATTTTTATAATGCTTCCGAGGACATAGTTCACTTAAGCGAATGTAAACCAAATTCTTTAATCGTTTTCGATGATTGTATTTTGGAAAATCAGGACGTTATTAAGGAATATTTCGTAATGTCTCGTCACAAAAACATATCTTGTATCTATCTTTCTCAATGCTTTTCAAAGGTTGATAAACAAGTTATAAGAAATAATTTGAATATGTTGTGTGTTTTTAAGCAAGACGATCACTATTCGAGAAAGATTTACAACAATTATGTGGGATCTGATATGAGTTTAACCACTTTAATGAATTGTGTGATAAAATTTGGAAAGAAGACTATGGATTTTTAACTATTAATCTAACTTTGAAGCCTAAAAATGGAAAATATTTGAATAAATTTTCTAACATAAATGCTGCTCAGTGGTCTGACAAATCTACTTGATAAAATATTTGTTACAATTATTTTTACATTATCTTTACTTTTTATTTACATTATGAAAATAACAGAAAAACGGTAAATCTGTTCACGTTCCACGTTCACGTTCATGTTTCACGTTTGTGTTTACGTTTCACGTTCGTGTTTCACGTTCATGTTTTACGTTTCGTGTTCACGTTTTTACGTTCCACGTTCATGTTT
Source organism: Homalodisca vitripennis (assembly GCF_021130785.1). Lineage (NCBI taxonomy): Eukaryota > Metazoa > Arthropoda > Insecta > Hemiptera > Cicadellidae > Homalodisca > Homalodisca vitripennis. Next base: position 124,423,832 of record NC_060215.1, on the reverse strand, counting down.
TACGTTTCGTGTTCACGTTCGTGTTTCACGTTCATGTTTTACGTTTCGTGTTCACGTTTTTACGTTCCACGTTCACGTTTCAAAATTTTTCTAATTAAATGGTGAACGTAACTTCTGAAGAAGCGAAAAAACTTGATCAAATCGAAAAGAAATTAATCAAAGAATTTAAAGAACAGATTCGAATTGATGAAAAAGAACAAGAATTTATTCAAAAAATCAATCAACCTGTAACTTCTGCAATAAAAAACGTTGAGGGCAAAATTGAAAATGTTTTAAGTGATAATCAAAATTTGATGAATTTGGTTCCAGTTGTACGACAATTTGCCGATATTTCAATTCCAGAATCTGAAGAGTTTGAATTGCCAAAATTACCATCTTCAACACCATTTAGACCTCGAATCATTGAAGACTCTACCATAGTTGAACCAATAAGTCCTGGAACAACGGATATAATAATTGGTGAAATTGGTAAAAAATTTCTTCCTAGAGCAAAGGATGATAAATTTGGTTTGTATTGGGACAGAAAAAAGAGAAGTTTTATGATTGGAAATTTACCCGTTAATTTTGAACATAATGATATCATTATTAATGAAAAAACATATGAAGGAACTCAAGGTTTATGGAGATTATTAACAGACTATGACGCTCCAAAAGATAATTTATATTCTGAAGAAGATTTGAAAAAGTATACAGAAATTTTATGGGAATCTGACTCAATTTACAAAAATAATGATCCATCTACTAAGAAGCCTAAGTCAAGTAGAGGTAAAAAATATATTAACTTAATTAAACCAATTTGGGAAAAAAGAATCGAAGGATCAGGTGTGAGAAAATACAGTGATAATAAGATTAAGTACAGATATATCGACGATTTGACAAAACTCGATGGAATTATAAATTATATTTATGCTCAAGAAAAGGCTGGAAACAACAATTTTTTGAACGAAAAGAAAGCGATTAAGGATTTTATTTCGAACAAACTTGATGAAATGATTGAAAAACATGATGGAATTAAATATTTAAAACGAATTTTGCCGACAATAAGTTCATCTATGATTGAGGGTAGTGGACTTTTGAATGATTTTATCAACAATTTACCTTTTGAATTACACGTACCAACTTATCAGTATCTGGGGCCTGGCACAAAACTCGAAAAAAGACTAAAAAGAGGAGATCCTGGTATAAATAAATTAGATCAAGCTGCTATGGAACACGATATTTTTTATGCAAAACATAGAGACACAAATTCCAGACATATAGCAGATAAAGTTTTGCAAGATAAAGCAATGGATAGATTTTTATCAAAAGATGCTAGTTTAGGTGAAAGATTTGTTGCGCTTCCAACAGCTGGAGCAATGTTTTTGAAGAGAAAACTAGGAATGGGAATCGAAGAGAACTTGAAATTTTAACTATATAAATGGAGGTGAATGTAAATTTCAGCAAAAATCAGAAAGAAAAAATAAAATCCGCTTTTAAGAAAAAAATACCCGTTAGTATTCAATTTAAAATAGATCAACTAAAAAATGGCGAAGATAAGATATTTTTAACAAATAGACAATACAATAAACTCGAAAAACATAAGAAAAACAATAAAGGAACCAGAATAGAATTTTCTTATAATCAGTTGAAAGAACTTAAAAATGGTGGACTTTTGAAAGATTTATTAGATTTTGGAGAAAATATTCCAGTTGTTAAAAATGTTGTTCCTTATGTTCGTAAAGCTGCTCCAATCGTTAAAAAAGATGTGATTCCTATTGTTCGAAACATTTTAAATTGGTTAGATAAAGAGTTGGAAGATGTTACAGGATCTGGATTAGATGAAAAAACTTTGAATTACGTGAAATCAAACATTGAAAAAAAAATTTAAACCTTTAACATTCGGGGAATTGGAAGAAATCTGCAAAAATATTAAACATTTTAGAGGAATCTTCATGAGAGATACATTACCTGAAAAAGTTAAGAAATTTGAATGTGGAATTGTGAATTTAGACTCGATTATGGGAAGTGGAACGCATTGGATTTGTTATTATAAAAATGATAAGAATGCATGTTATTTTGATTCGTATGGAAGAATTGAGGACAAACCACCTATAGAATTGATTAAATATTTGAAAAAATCAAGCGTCTACTACAATGATTCTCAGATTCAAGACTATAAAGATCCCCCAATTTGTGGTCATTTATGTGTTTTTGTGTTGAATGAACTGAGTGATGGTAAAGATTTTAAAGAAGTTGTTAACAAATTATTACTTAATAAATATGGATTCACAAAATATTTTTGACGTATTTGGAACACAAATTATTCAAAATGTAGATAATAGTTTGAATTTTGATAGTTTGAGAAATGAGTTTGATAACAAGTTAGAAAATTTATTACAAAACCTTCCAGATTCAGATATGTTTGCTGTCGAGATTGAAGATTTTAAAGCAGAATATGATAACAAACTTGCAAATTTCATGAGTTCAAATGAAGTTGCTGATAAAATAAAAACATTGAAAAAAGAATTTGAAGATGGTGCAAAAAAAATATTTACCAATTTAATGTCTCATATCGAAAAAGCTGATAAAATTACTGAAGCGATCAAAGTTGAAAAGAATTATGTTAGTTTGGCTAATAAAAAAAGAATTGTCGGTGTTCGACCTGGTATTGACAAACATGATGTTGTTGTTAAAGAACAAATTTTAAAACCTCTAAAATTATCAGAAAACATCGATATTGTTGATTTACATGATCCGAATGTTAAAAATGCCTTAGATTTTAAAGGAAAAAGAATTAGCAGTGTTAGTAAAGGAATTAATCCATTTGATGTTGTTGTAATGATTCAATTAGAAGATCCTATTAAAATGTTTAATGAACTAAAACAAAATTATGAGAATCATAAACAGCATGTTAAAGATTTTACAACAGAAGTCTATGAAAAACTTGATGAAAGAAGTAAAAGATCAGTAGACGATGTTGGTGAAATTAATGAAAAACTTACTAAATTTAAAGAGTCTTTTGATAAGTTTAGTTTAGATGCTACGAAAACTTTTGAGAATATTGGTCATAAATTTGTTGAATACAATGATTCTTATGCTGTCAAATTTCAAAAATTAGAAGAAAAAATTAATAAGTTCGAGGAAGATCTTACTGAAATAGGTATTCTCGCAGGGTTTTATGCATGATAAAATTTCCTTATATAAATGGCGCTCATATACTGTGTGAGATGTAAAAAAAAAACTGCAACAAATGATATAAAATATTACGCAAATATCAATGGAGTTAAAAGAATTTCTGGAAAATGTGCTGAATGTAACGCTAAAAAGAGCCAATTTATAAAAACTTGAAATTTTTTCCTAATAAATAGAGATGGCGGGACATTACAGTGCTTTCGATCTTTTTATAATGCAACACGAAAGAGATTTGAAAAAAGAACATTGGGATGATATTTCTCAAAAATATGAATTATCCGAAGATATGATGAGATTATACGTAAACAAATTGAATTGGTATAACATTGCTAAATATCAAAATCTGTCCCCAGAGTTCATTCAAGAAAATATACATTATCAATTAAAAGATCATATGTCTGTTCTTTGTCTCTATCAACACTTGAGTATAAAATTTTTGGATGAAAATAAAGATACAGTTGATTGGAACAATATTATAGATAGCGGTTACTATCCTGTGCAAATTTTATTGAAATATGTGACCGAGATCGCAAAATTTAAGGAAGAGAATCCTGAATATGACGAAGTAGATCATTAAAAATGACTCTAATCTTTTTAATTATTTTACTAAAATTTATATCTTTTCTTATAAAAACGTACATTAGATCGATGAAAAAATGATATCTTTCTTATACATGATGTTTAAAATTTCTAAATTTTCTCTTATTAAATGGCGGACTACAGAAAATATGCTAGTGATATTGAAAGGGCGGAGTTTAAAAATTTCTATCCAATTAGTAAACAACATTTGAATGAACCGAATAAAAGAACTGAGTTTAATATTGATTTTGGAGATAATTTTTGCTCGTCTAACTTCCAGTTTTATATTTCTGGAACTTTAACAAAACAAGATGGTCAAGCATATCTTGGAACTGATAATGTTAGATTAATCGATAATTTTATACCGTTTTTATTTTCTAAGATTGAAGTAAGAAAACACAATAAATTGATAGAAGAAGTCGAAAACTGTGGCCAATTAAGCACAATTAAAGGAACTATTTCGTATTCAAAAAGTGATGTTATTTCTCAAACTTCTAATGGCTTTGAATCAGATTTTAAATTTGGTGTTTTTGAAGCAGCTGGAAATTTATCTCATTTTGGATTAGGATTTTTTGAAAATGTTACTATTCCGATCTATAAAGGAGGATTTTATCTAAGTTTTATAAGAGCAGAAGACAATGATGTGATTCTGAAGACTGCAACTGGAAATTTTATGCCTGTTGATGGAAAAAATAACAATTACAGATTTTTTCATTAGAGTTCCAATGATTGATTATAAAACCACGAGTAAAATTCAGTTGATTGATGAAATTACAAAATCTCAAAACATCATGTTTAATTTTCTAGATTGGCAATGTATTGAACAAAAAGGTATTTCCGGAACAACTTATTCGTTCGATATTACAAATATTTATAGAAATATCTTCAATCCCAAGTTCGTTATCATTGGTTTTCAAACAGGTAGACAGAATAATCAAGAAAAAAATCCTTCAAAGTTTGATAGTTTGGATGTAAAAAATATCAGAGTAAAATTGAACGGTTCTTATTATCCAGATGAATTACAAAATTTAAACATTTCAGGAGGTCTTTTCAGAATCATGTATCAGATGTATCAAGATTTTAAGAAAGTTTACTGTAATAATAAGGAAATGTATTACAATCCTAAAGAATTTTTAGCGAATAGACCTGTTTATGTCATTGATACAACAAAGAGTTTGACAAATATTTCTGGTTCAAAGAACGATATAATTATCAATATGGATTTTCAAAATGCTATTACTAACTCGACATGTTATGTGGTTGTGGTTTCTGAGAAATTTTTAGCCTATGATGTGATTAAGAACGATATTAGAGAAATTCAGTAAAATTTTTGAAAAAAATCGTCTTATTGTCTATATTATTCATTGGATAATTCTACAACTTTACAGAATTGTTAAAGACATTGATATAAGTATTCATTTTTAAAAACTTCGTTGGAGCTAACGGTTCCTCCAGGAAATATAATGGTAGGAGGGCTCACAAGTTTTATCAGAAAGTTACTTATTTCACTCACCGAGAGGGAATCAATGTTTCAAACAAAAAATTATTCTAAATCTTCTAGTTTTGTCAGAAAACCTTTCAATCACTTTTACTTTGTAATGCAACATTTATAGTTATTTCTCAAAACTAAAAATTTCATTGTATTTGAAAAAAATAAAATAAAAATAAAATGCAATTAGTTACAAATCAGTCAGACCGTTGCGCATTCTATAGGTTAGGCAGGAAAGCTCGTTCACGTAACTCGTCATTTAATAACCCGCTGGGTGTACGAAAGTAAATTGGATTATTGTTGGACCATTTTTTTTAATTTTCATTGCTCTTTGTGGGGAGGGGGAGTGTTAAATTGAAATAAATTCTTCTAAACATGTTTGCATAATTTATATAAACCTGGATAGTGTTTCCTGTCATGAAAATAAAATGTAATATGAAATCAACTTTCCATATTCAGTAACTATTAAGTAATATGTTTTTTGTAAAGCGGGTTTAGATGTAATAAGTTTTCAATAGGCATATTATTTAAGTTTGTTGAACATAATACAAAAATAATATAATATAATCAATGTATTTCCTAAAGTATGATTTTTATAATAATAATTAACTGATTATCTTAGATACACGATAATATATGTGTCTGTGAATTTGTTGGAATAAATATATGATTTATTATTTTATTTGATGATAAAATTAAGAATATAATTAGGTTTACCTGGTGCATATTCTTTGGTACTGGACAAAATGAGGTGTTTAACAGTACTTTACAACATTGATTTCCCTAAAAACTATATATTATGTGGAAACTCCACAACTGGGACTACTGATCACTTGATCACTTCTTAAGTATGTTATAATGCCTAAAACAATATGGAAAACAAACAAATAAACAAAATTAGTACATCTTTAGCGCCTTAAAACTTTAGAATCGTTTATTGTAACGTATATAGTATATGTAATACTTTTTTAATTATGTAAATAAAAATTATATGTTTATGTAAACTGTATAACTACATATTCAATTTATATCATATGCAACTCATATTTGACGATAGTCAAGGATTCCTTGCTACAAAACCTCAAGAATAGTATTTGTTGTGAAGAAAATTTAAATATTCTCTTAGAGAAAACTACACTAGTTTGTTAGATTTATTTCTTTGTTAGAATTATACAAAATGAGTAATTTGATTAGTAAAATAAATGGAACCTATTATATTAGTGGTCTTTTAATGCTAGGCACTAGTTAATCATTAATATTTCTTGTTATATGGTGGGTAGAGTTTTAAAATTGAATGCACTAAAAGAACTAAAACGTGTCCGAAATGTAAAACATTGGTGAAGTACAAATCGAGGGACAATTGTAGAATAGGGACACAACACGTGTTGGAATGCTGTATACCTAACTCTGTATTTCCAGTGGTGCAGCACAATGTGTCGTTATGCCAAGTCAGGTCGGGAACAAAAGAGAATATTATATAATAATCCCTTGTGACTCGGAAGGGCGGTACAAAGAAAACAATACAAATTAAATGACTGTATTCTTATTATAAATGACTTCTCTAGCTCTCTATGTACTCTGTAGAGACAACGTTTGTTCTAACACGTAATGATTAGTTATGGCGATTAAAATTATTTGGAATAACGGGAACGTGCGTACAGTGGTTTACGTATAACAGTATGTGGTACTTCTTCTTACGAGCAGGCTTTACTGTATTTAACATTCTAAACAATTGAGAGTCGAAGAGTACCAAATACTAACTCCATATAGAATTTCAATTTAACAAGCATTAAAGAAATGTTTCTGTACCATTCTGAAGGTTCATGAGAGAGTAGAGGTGTTAATTATGAATTTTGGAGTGGTTGAAGAATCATAATAAGTGAACAAAAATTAGGAAGTGAAAATCTGGTGGGATCGAGCCGAAGACCAGACAGATGTTCTATCCGGGGATGATCAATAGAACACTGGTTGTGGAACTGTGCCGCTATTGTATAAAGCTTAAACAATGTTACCAAAGGATTTGGCATTTTTTAAAAACAACCAGTACTTTAGTTGGTAACCAATCAACGGTCAGTAAGACTAGTCAATCACTATGAACTCTTGAAGGCAGCCAGCGCTATGATAATCTATTGTTTACATAATTGATAACTTATTACCTTTTTGGATTATTTCACCGATTTGGCATATCTGGTATTTTTTTCGATTTCACCTTATTAAGTAAAATTCCATTGTTTCCAAACCCGTAAGAACCTATATATTAAGATAAAATAAGCACCGTACCCACTACACTGCGCCATTGGCACATAAAAAGAATGTGCTACAAATTGCCGCAGTGATAGTATAAATCGATGAACGGTTTACATCAGTCACAATATGTATTTCTAGTGCAAGTATCACACCAAAACACAATCACAATCATTTTTTGTGATTTATTCACAATTTATCTTTGTTTTTTATGAATAGAAACCATGAAGTGGTACAAAAATATTCACTGTTTGTACAAAATTAATACGTTACTTTTACATAAAATTTGTACAAACCTTTATTGGTGATCTTCAAAATTTGACCGATTTATTAATGCAATTGACAATTCGGTTTTCTAAAATGGTTCTATTTAGATTTTACCTAAAACATCTCCAGATAGCAAGTTTGTAATTTTGGCTTCATTACAGGAACAAGTAACGGATTTCAGAGACCGTATTTGGAACCTGGCAACTAGGAAAGCATCTAATTTTGGACACGTGTTCTTTAAAAAGTGTAAATTTTCGTTGAACATGCTAAAAAAGGATTTATCATTTGTTTAGAAACAAGCAGTACTTTGGGTGCTAACTCATCAAAAGACAGAGTAATGAAGCTAGATATTGTGACCAATAGTGATGAAATGTGCCAATCTTTGTCTATTATATATTTTAATCTTAAATAATTTCTTGTTGGATATAATACTGAATAAATGGATTACTCTGTTATTGTGATCCGCAAAACTTTGGTTCAACTTCGTTCGCCTTCCTATAATATTTCATAATACAGAGCAAAAGAATGTGTAGTGTAATTTTATTGTCACTTTTCAGAACTTCCAAATTATATCCAATTACTATTTTTATAACCTTTTGTACTACACGAGGGACCATAAAAGTAACGGTTACATAAAGTAACTTGTTTATTCTTCCATGTTACACGCGAGATACTCGTATGTACCTGTACGTATTGCTCGTACAAACGTACTGATGCATTATTTAATCAGTAGCCTACAAAAATTGTCTACTAACAGTGTAGCATTCTATAATTAATATACGAAAAATGAGCGGATGCGGGTAGTATCAACACATTTTGCGGAAAAGAAGCGGAAAAGTGCATTTTTGTTCTACAATTTTTCTTTAAGTTGGTACGATTATGAAAACAAGTTGTATGAACCTACAAATAGACACATTATTTATATATGGATAGAAACTATATAAGAAAAATCAAATACTATACAAAATGAAACTCCTATAGAGTCAGATTACACCGAAACCAACGTAAGAATAAAAAGTTGCCAAAAGAGAAAAAAAATAGCTTATACAAAGCAAAACGTTTAATATCATATTTTTTATGATCCGGTGATAATAAGTGTGAAAGTACTCTTTATCGCATATGGGCTACTAAATTTTAGTCAAATATAAAATGATTTCATCATAAAAAATTGAGTAAATTAATACTATGTTTTTTCTTAATGTTTGCAACAAATGTTTATCAGTTTAAACGCTATGCAGTCGAAAAGTTGTACGTTTCGTAAATTTTAATTTATTCCGCAGAGGCCCCCCAGTTTCGTATTGCCCCCCTCCAAATATACAACCTGGCTGCGTTCTTGGTAGTGCAAAATATCGTTAGGAATGTTGTAAATGTGGGTTTAGATCGGTTGTTAGCGAAACCAGTAAATTCCATACTAACTCAACATTAACATCTAAACTGAAACCACAGATACTATGATTGGACATATTCACAATTTGTTTCATTGCCAGGTAACAAATAACTGGAAAGAAATCTGTAGGGTTGTAACCGTTTTTACATGCTAATTACAGGATTTCAGGTTCAGGTTACGAGAGACAGATTTTATTCCTCGATACCTGGGAACGCAATAGTAACATTTTGCTCTCAATATTTGTAGAGATATCGTGACAGAAAATGTACAATTCTTCTTGTACTTCTAAAATCGCAATTTGAAATTTGTAGACCCATATCCACCTAAGAGCCACCTAAGACTGCTTCATCAAAATTCTCAATTTGGAACGAACAAACTGAACCAAATCCAACTTATGTGCGAGGATCTGAAAACTGATCTGCTCGTAGTAACCGAAAACGTTTTCAACATTGAGAATATCGCACTGTGCAAAATCACAAATTACAAATTTGCTTTCACGTTTTGTTCAACCACTCCAGAGGAAAAGGAGTTGCTATATTTTCTTAAACAAAATTTTTTATCTAGACCTTTTCCGATCCAAGAATCGACAGAAAAAGATTTTGAAGCAGTCGGGATCAAAATTCAAACGACACAATCAGAATTACTCGTGCTCGGAATTTACATGTCTGCTAGTGGTAATGAAGATATCTTCTTTTTCAAAAATTTGCTAAATTATTGCCATGACTGACTAACCAACGTCAAGAATTCTTCGTCATGGGGATTTCAACATTGACGTGTTGGACAACACTTGTATTTGATGCTGGCTCAAAATCTAGCACTGGACTCTCTCACCAACACATGTGACATCCTGCTCCAATTCAGGCCTCACAAAAGTGTGTTTTCTTGTCACATCAGACAAATGTACTGCATGATAAGCGTGTACCCTGCTGACCAGATGTTTCAACTCATCCCATATTTTAATGTGGTAGACGTTTGAAGTGACATGTTTAGCATATGAAAGAGTTCGCCGGGATCCGAGCGTCCGACTCCGTCAGGTTTATTGTTTAGTCTAAAAACTGTGGGCCAAGCCGCATTTCCTACTTATCTAATGATATTGAGATATGATAGCCACGTACCGCGCCCACGGCGACCTAGTGGCTTTCAAAATTTGATTTGATCAATTTAAACACAAGTTAACACAATGCAAATAATGAATTAAAACTGATTGCAGTCACACATATGTAGTCAACGTAACTCAGACACCTGATAAGTTGTGGAACCGTGTTAGGCTTAATACCTTATAACATTGAGCTATCACTTTACGGAAAATGGCGTTGATGACAACTCATATACAGTTTGTTAAACCTATAGTTAATCGCAATTTTCAACAAAATAGCAATAAGTATTTTCGGATGAAACAGTATTGAAATGCAGAATCCATACAGTAAAGACCTTATATTGTCTCTTTATTACGATAAGGGTATGGAATATTAATTAAAAATTTTATTTATAATCTTTTGTAATGTATTGTGTAGTACGTAGTCATATTATGCATATTGTACTGTTTTACTTTTTAAACAGTTTTATAATACATGTTTCTGAACTGATAAATGTTTAGTTTGAGGCACATGACAATTTAAAGTATGTCTCTTATATTTAAACAAAGTTTTACTAATACTTTTGATCAACTCCAAATTCCAAACGCTTAATAAAGGATTATTTTTTATTTTAGCCGGCATACTTGATTTCTGAAGATAATTTTTCTGCGAAACAAAATATTGTATTACCAGCTCTACTGTGTGTTGCAGTATCCCACACATTGAATCAAATAATAAACCATAATTGTTGAATATTTAATGTACTTAGATATATTACAAATCGTATAGAACAATCATATAACATAGGACAAATTCAACACACACACACACACACACACACACACACACACACACACACACACACACACACACACACACACACACACACACATAAAACAATAATATGAAATAACACGGTAGCCCGTGTTAATAAGAGGGTTTCTAAATTAATATGAAAACTAAGAAGTGATAGATTTATAACTTTTTATTTAAATTGTATGGATGTCAAATATCTTGACAACCGTATATCAATGTTGATGACAGTTGCTAAGGAACGTGTGTACATGAGATGTTAGTTTAATTGTTTTATTTACAACATTAAATATATAGTTCATACTTCCCTTTACGCTAGCGCTAGTAGTTGTTAGTTCTTACTTTCGCAGACAGAGGCGCTGTTGTAGAGAACATGTGTAATTGTTTCTTAACATCTTTTGTATTATATATTTATAGTTTATCAGTAATACATATTTAATTTAAATATACTTTGAGAAAAACATTTATTATTGTTTAAGTTTGTCCATAAAGAATGAAACGTAAATTAATAATATTTATAGTAAACTTACAATTACGACACTCGTTGTTCGAACTGCAGGAACGTTACTTATATAGTGGTTCAACATATAATTGCCTAGATTTTATTAAGGGTATGGTAAAAGTTAATCTTCTCTGAATTTAATTTTTGTAGAACCTCCGGGTTCCCATAAACATTCATAACTTAGAAGGATCACCAGTAGTGAGTGATTGGCTTACCTATTCTTTCCAGTAAAGGTGGGCTAAATCAGTACATACTTGTATCCGTTACTTCTGTGAACAACGTCTCTGATACGTAATGAATGTTTTCCAGTGCTGGTTTAAGTATTGCTTTATGAGTTACAAATAGTGGATTTAAAATACTTCTGTAACTAGCGCCAAGCACTATGACCCCTCCCCCCCTTCAAAACAGATTGACCATATCCAAAGTAAGCTATTGTTATTTCTTCTAAAGTTATAAATTCTTGCAGTTGACTTACAGCATAAATGGGTTTTCTTCGACTAACATTAAGGTAAAGGACATCTGCAGATAAATTCATTCTATTGTCCAATATAACTCATACATATTTATACTTGTCAACCCTTTCTAAAGATCTACAATGAAAATCCTGACTACTGGTATCACCACACATAATGCCGCATTAATGAACAAAGCTGTGGATGTTAGCACGTAAAATACTCGAAACTGGTTGGTTCCTTTGACTTCAGGAGAAACAGGGGAATGGATACAAATGTGCCTCAACGACTTATTCTTTTCTAGACTACTGTCTGAAAGAGAACAAAAAATATCGGAAAGCTTTATAAACGATCACTTAGACATTTGAAATGAACATAGTTGAAACAATTATTATATCCCTTGTACCGGAAGAAGAAACCAAGCGACCAAAGTTGTCAATTTAAGCTTTTGTATGCATATATTTTCTTGATCCGGGTAAAAAAAATCAAAATCACACCTATGTACTGTGTCATTACTTTGTTTCTGTGAAAATAAAAAAAAAAACCAATAACCTGTTGTAAATAAACAAAATACTCGATACGCTGATCAATTCTTTCCTAACTTTCAAAGCAGATTTAATACAAATCGATAATTTTTTAAAACAACGCCTGTATCATAATCTTGACTATCTATTACGTCTCTTCACATTTAATTTAATCATAAGCAAAATAGAAACATGCATACGTAATAAGCTTTATCTCAAGCTTATCTGGTCTTATTTAAATAGTTTATAAAAGAACGCTGAACTGAGGCTATTTGAAACTGTAATCGCATACTTTCAATAACGGCCACCAAGTTTAAAAGACACCCATTGTTCTCCATTTTGCCGCTAGTGGTGGTGTTGGCGTTCACTGTCATTGAAAAGGCACGGTTTAATTCACTTGTATTATGCTAATTTATCAAAATATAACTATAAATCAAGTTACAATTGGTGCAAAAATCTAGATGATGCTCCAATCGCACTCAGCGCACTAAATTGTGTACCTGACGAGTCAATAAGAACACCACTTCGTCTCGTTTACATTATTGTTTGTGTTCCGAGTGTCTGTGTCGAAACGATGTAGAGAGTTCGTTTTGAGCTTCTTCATCGCCGACTGTTTTGGATCTGTTTAGATGGATGTTGACTTTCACCACGTTAGACTTCAGACGCTGCACTAATTGGAAGCTGAACTTCACATTCTTATTGAATCAATACTTTCCAACACCGCTATACGTTATATGAATAAATATTTGGGTCAAAATATTTGTTATATTTTTATAATAGCACAAATAGGACAAAATTTAAAAAAATGCAAAAATATAAAGTAAATACAGCTTTTTTTGACTAAACACGGAAATGAACAAGCTTATTTTTATCACAGACAACTAGGCCTTGTTTCTGGTTAGGACTGCTTTGAATTAGTCAGTTAAAATTTCGTAACTTATCTTCGCAGTTTCATTTTGAAAGTATGAGTTTAACTAAACACTGCCAAAACTGCTACAATTATCGTTGTTATTTACATTAAAACTGTAGGTTACTGTTTGCAAAGACTTTGGTCTATATACTCTAAATTAATTGTGAAATTGTAGGCTATACTGTTTAATGTAAATAAAGCTTATATTGCAGGAAACCTACCCTTAGATTTCGATCTGATTTGTTAACATTAACAAATTTTGCAAGCCACTAGGCCGCCGTGGGCGCGGTACGTGGCTATCATATCTCAATACCATTAGCAAAGTAGGAAATGCGGCTTAGCCCACAGTTTCCAGAATATAGTTTGTTTTAATAAACAATAACCATGACGGAGTCGGATGCTCGGATCCCGGCCAACTCTTTCATATGCTAAACATCTCACTTCAAACGTCTACCACATTAAAATATACACCTACATTACATCGGAAACATTTTTTTTTACTTTTAGGGTAGTATTCGGAATTCAAAACCATGTATTAGAGTGGAAGAACAATATTTTGTGGATTTTGATGACCAAACGTATGGATAAAAACACAGTTTCGTGTTTACAATGTAAGCTTTCTCCACTTTAACACAGGGGTGTACCCATGTTTCTTCTGCGACTAACCTATCATATGGAGGAGTACAGCAAGGGTTGGCCTTTAGTCTGCGAGTGAGGAAGATATACCCATTAGTGTAAGACATAACTATTAAATTAAATAAATATTGTAACGGGTTTTGGGACCAAATTTAAAAATGCATAAATCTAAAATAAACACAGCTATTTTGACTAAACACGAAAATGAACATACTTATATTTATCGCAGACAGCTAGGCATTGTTGCTGGTTAGGTCTGCTTTGAATGCTATCAGTTTGCTTTAACAAGACAATTTCAAAAGTAAGAGTATATATTCAGTGGCGGCCGGCGGGTCGGGTCGCACCGGGCCACCTTTCTTGGGGTGACACCCACCCGGTCTCTCAACTTGAAGAACAATGCACAAACAAACAAACACAAAAAAAAAATAAATCGCTATCACATAAATATGTCTTTTTTGGGTGATTCCTCCACTAGCACTAGCTCAGCTCTATGTATAAGCTCGTGGATTCGCTATGTATCGGGGATTCCCGCAAAAGAGTCTGACGCTGTCATGGGGGATTCCTCGTCCCATACTCGCAAACTTTGACGTTTCAGTTGCAACACTTCTCATTTGTTTCGTGAAGTGTGTTGTGTTTGGTTGTCGAGAATTTTTAAACGTATATTTTTCTATAGTGATAGAAGATTGGGTGTCTCTAGATTTCTTTAATGTTTATTGTAGAATGGGAGTTTACAGAATCTCTTCCAAATCTCATGATTGCACTGAAACTGTTCATGCCGGTTTGGATGTCCGTAGCTTCATGTGAGAGGAGTTTCAGTAATTTAAAACTAATAAAAACCTATTTGCGGGCAACAATGACCCAATCGCGGCTTAGCAATCTTGGTATATTAGCCATCGAACACGAGGCATACAAAATATAAATCTCGACGAAGTCATTGCTGTCATTTGCAGCTGTACAAGCTAGGAAGAAGAAATATTAATTATGTAACAGTCCCTTTTCTGTCTAAGTTATTATTGTTTTGCTATTTCTTTAATATTATAAATAATAAATGTTCCATGACCTTTATCATATAAAATTTATTGCTTTTTACTTTCGATAGGGTGACACCACCAACTTCTGCACCGTTCACTTTGTGTTAAGAAACTGATTGGCAGTATACGACAAGTTGGACGAGTAGTTGAGCACTATATAGTTTCATAGTTGGTAATTTGACGCGTTTGAGGGGAGCTACACGAGTTTTTGAAAGTATCTGGTGAACTATCACTTCGCCACTGGATATCTAACATCTAAAATACAGCAATGCAGCATATACACTCTCACTTGCATCAGAGAAGGCATTTAGTTCAAGGGAGTGAGCAAGTAGTAAACAAGTTTTCCGTAGAAGATGTTTAAGGCATTTTTACAAGTCGGAGGGTTTATTAGATCATTATGGAATTGGTAAAAAAACAATCGGTCTGTAAACAATAATGCCATATCCTTGTTAGGCAACAACCTGTCGGGAGCACAGTGAACTACGTATACAAGAGTTATAAAGAAAGGCCTGTTACGCTTATTAATGTCTACTAACGTCACATTATAAGTATATTGTGCCAAAAACTGGTTACTTGTCTAATTGAGATTATTAAGTCTTACGCATATACCGGTCATACATGTTATAAGGCTTAAAAATTGGAAATGTACACGTACATTTATCTTAATATAGATTTATTTATGTGCGATAAACTTCACCTCACTCTTAAAATTGTTATATTTATATTACGGCGTACATATTTTAACTGTATACCGACAATGGAAAAATAATAACTTTAACCAGAGATCATAATTTCTATTACAAATTAATAAAGTTAATGTAGTTGTATTTTTTACAAACAATAAAAAGGGGCTATATATTTTTTCGATTTGTATCAACAGTTTTTAACTTCATAATACTTAACTTGAATATTTTGAGATTATACAGTTTTAAGTGTTAATTTTGAATTAAGCAATTTGTATTTAAATATACTGGGTACCTCTACTTTACACTGCTTAATATATTAATTTGTTTATAACATTATTCGGTAAAGTCGCTAAGGTTATTATAAATATAGTACACTATTGTACACGTAACCAATGGTGTACACGTAAAATTGGCACTAATTATATACAATTAATATTTGTTATAGAATATAGATCATAATGTTTTAAATTCATTAACCATATAATTAGTTCTGGGACAATTGCTGCAATACACATTAGACATGTATAATTAATTAATTTATAACAATAAGCGGCACGTTAATAATAACTATATATTTTGACTTAATTAAATAAACTCAACATAATTATATTTAGAAATTATATATTGGAATATTTAAATATTTGGAATTATATATATCTATTGCAGTCTGAATAACACAAACGATGCAATAAAATCACTTTCTAAGCTAGATCATGATATTGATAAGCCAAAGTTAAGATTTGGTGAGACTTGAACAACTTGTTTTTGCCTCCTTAATTAATTATTAGATTTAAATGTTTAAAATTTTTATTGTCGTCTGATAAATTAACCACTTTACGGAATTTTAAACCTTTAGGGATGTTTTTCCTTCTTGTATAAAACATGGAGCTCGTTTTAATTAATGTTTAATATCTCTGTTGTGAGCTATATCGTTTCACAATTGGGAAATATTTATGCTTGGCACTTGAAACATCTGGAATAATATTCTATGCTATTTCCAAATGACAATTCAATGAGTTGATAACAATTCTCAGTCCAATTTGGGTTGTCCATTTGTTATGAGAACTTATATATTACTAACAATGGAAATAACACAAAGTATTGTAGTATTTAAAAACAAGTGTTTCTGTTAGCGCTAAACTCACTATGTTATGCATAATCAGTTGCTATATTACATAAGAGCAGAACCTCTGGCCTCTTCTCTGCCAGCACACACAGTAACAACACTACGATTAAAGTTAGTTTTTTACAATGCAGGGTTTGTTATGTTAAAAACTACTTTTTCACGGACATTTTCCATCGTTAAGTGAAATTTTACTTTATTGCAGCAACTGTCCTTGAACTAATATATGGTTAATGAATTTAAAACATTATGATCTATATTCTATAGCAAATATTAATTGTATATAATTAGTGTCAATTTTAAGTGTACATCATTAGTTACGTGTGCAATAGTATACTATATTTATAATAACCTAGCGACTTTACCGAATAAGGTTATAAACAAATTAATATATTAAGCAGTGTAAAGTAGAGATACTCAGTATATTTAAATACAAATTACTCAACTCTAAAATTAACACTTAAAACTGTATAATCTCAAAATATCCAAGTTATTATAATAAATAAATATTAGTATTATGAAGGTAAAAACTGTTGATCGAAAAACCCCTTTTTATTGTTTGTAAAAAATACAACTACATTAACTTTATTAATTTGTAATAGAAATTATGATCCCTGGTTAAAGTTATTACTTTTTCCATTGTCGGTGTTAATAATAATAATAGATATAACACAGTCATAAATTTCAAGACTACAGCACTTGCTCACAACAGAACAGCTCGAAAGATTCAAATGAATTACCTACTTTTACTACACGGTACATGCTAGGGGAATAATCGGCTTTAAATTGTTGCTGTAATAAATACATAACAGTTACAGGGCTGGAATGTTCCCTACCTAAGTATAAATATAATCTTATTATATCATATACTATATACTTCTTTACTGAGAGGAAATGTATTAGAAGTAAAGTGAACAATCTAAACACAATCAAAACAATGTGATCCATTTTGTCCACTTATTTTGAAAGTGTACACGTTTGTATTAAAGTTATAAACCAAGTCAATTGTGTAATTTCCAAATGTAAACTAAATAGTATATAAGTTTTAGTACACTTTCCATAACATGTTCTCTCAGCTCGTCAAAATTAAGGTGGTGAGTGATGCCATGTCTTGTACAACAAATGGGTTAATCCAGTATTAGTATGGATAGGCCTAAATATGTCATGTTTTGTAGTAATGTGAAGGTCACATACGCGTACATAATAATTTACATTTTATAAAAAAAATAATTATATAATTTACATTATTTAAATCCAATTATATAATATTTTTTATAATATTTTATTCTATGACTCAAGTTTTTGTATGTTTCTCAAAGCAATCTTAACTAATTTTAAGGTTTCAATTTTGTATTCTGTCTCCAAAGTAATTAAGTGATGAGATATCTCTAAAAATCCACAATGCCAGTTTGAAAGTTTTTCTAAATATCTCCTACAGTCTGTTGTACAAGTTCTTCGTTTGACCACAAAGTGGCTGAGTTAATTTTGAATTTTGCCACCAGACTGCCACCGACGAACTAGTTTGCGCTGTATCCGCAAGGTGCGCTGTTGTTGTGAACTATTTCGCAAAAGTAGTAAATAAATATTTACTACTTTCAATCCAAATAAAAGGATTTAAGAACAAATATAAATGTTAAATTATTTTATTAAAAACATTAGTTATAATAAGTATGTGTAGTAGTTTATTTTTTTATAAATACAGCAAATATTTTCACAATGTCTTAATATGCTCTCGCTAGTAGAAAAACGTTTTGTTTTTTTTATAATAACTGACTAATAACCGTCCTTCATCGACTGCCTGCCTGCCTTCGAGGTCCAGCTGCGGAAAACATCATTGACGTCCATCGTTTGATCATATTTTGGAAGCTATTGTCAGACATTCTTAAATGAATGTTGACTAATAGCTCATATCAGAGTATAGATATATACATTTATGTTGGCAAGAATGGGGAGTGAATGTTTGAATGTGGCCTTATTGTGGGATGAATGAAAAACTTGTATATGAAAATATATTACTCTACACCAGCTACAAGTTGTTCAGCTGAAAGATCTTTCTCAGTTTTACGCAGGATTAAGAATTATTTACGATCAAGTCAAAGACCCGACGGACTAGTCAACAGTGCAGTGTTGTGCGGACAACACTGTAAAGTTGGATTTTGAGGATATTATCAATACCTTTCTTTGATACAGACCGTTCAAGAAGAAAACCTTTTATTTGAACAAAAACTCTAAAAAAAAGTCTAAAATATCAAGTAGGTTAACAAGGTATGTTTTAGAAATAAGCCAAATACTAGAATACTGTGCCTGTAATAATGCAAACTGTACAACTATACTGAACATTACTTTATTTCCAATATTATACTATTTTGTAAAAGTATCATACTTTGCTTTTTACCACGACAAGGTTTCTCCTTAACCTGGTTTTTCTTACACAATAAACTCTTGATTATCTGGGGTACTACATTTAAAGAGGAAACAATAAACTAAAATTGGTTTGAAAACTGTAATAAAATAATTATTTAAATAATTTCACTTTGAAAGGTTTTAAATATGTACTATAATTGATTAAAAGTTATCCGAATTAATATAAGAATAATCTCCAACGTATAGGCTACTGTACAGGTCCTTGGTATAGTCGAGACCGGTAGAGTAGTTGAGGCTGTTTGCACAGCGAATACCTGTTAGGTGAGTCACCAATGGTTGAAATCACCGGTTATTATCACAAAAGTGGCTTTAGTCATTAATCTTATAAACAATCGTTTGCATTGTTATTAATGTTTCTAAATTTTTGTGATTTATTCATCCCAGGGACCCTAAGAATGTCCGTGAAAACTTTCAGTACAATCGATTGAATAGTTTTATTTGTGAATACAAAACAAACAAACAAAGGCAATTTCGCATTTATAATATTATTATTATGATATAAAATATTAATTGTTACCTGTAAAGATAGTATGACTAATAAGGCGAGCTAATTGGCACGAAAATATTTAGTTCCATATGTTTTCAATATCGGAAAGCTAAAAAATTCAAAATTTAAAATTGGATTGATATGAAAGTAATCCTTCCGATAACTTGCAAACAGCTTTAAACCCGTATAATTGTTTGAATATTAAAAGATAAATTTAAGATATTACAACTTTTTTAACGAGTCCAGCCTACTAAACAAGCTTACTAAACACATAAAACATTATTCATTTATGTCAAAGTTGCACATTTGAATCCAAAAGCCAATAAAACTGACATCTAGGTTAGTGTGTTATTTTAGATTCAATGTGGTAATGTAAAGGGATTATACCCTTTCGTGTGAATGGGGTTGAAAGAAACAACTGCAAAATAATTATAACTAATTTTTATTTTCATGTCATTAACTCCATGATCACGAAAGCCTGTTATCCCTCTTCATTGCCACATTTAAACTAAAATAGCGCATCAATAAATTGTTAGTTTAATTGGCCTTTCCAATTAAATATATAGAATGTTGATAGTAATATAGAATGTATTTATATGTTTAGAAAGGTTTTTAGAAAATGTACCGGACATTTTACGTAACAGCACACCTAACAGGCTGGACTTTGCAAATTATTTATAATCTACATGTTACTTTGACATGTACATAATTATACAGTTTTAAAGTTGTTTGTAGGTATCAGTAGGGTTACTTACATTTAAACGTAATTTTACAAGTTTTATGTTTATGCCTACCGACATTGAAAAAATACATGCAACAAAAAATTATCATGCCGATTAACTCTTTTATTGTTCATACTATCTTTACAAATAAAAATGATTTTTTAAGTTTTCGTATAAAACATAAATTAACCGTGAACGCACGTCTAACGTGCACTTTATTTAAAAGATAGGACCTCTGACGGTCGACATCGCCTGTTTGGCGTTCGTATATTAAAACACAGTTTTCAGAGCATCTGTGTGCAAATTTTAATTGCTGGCATATGTTTGGATTTTTCTCAGGAAGGGTTTTTAATCGAGAACGCACATCTAACGTTATTTTACTTTATCAATACGTCCTCTACGGTCGAGTTCTTGTATTTGGGATTTTGTGTTATTTTATTGGTAACAGGACACCTTTGTGCAAATTTTTAATACGAAAAACTGTATAGATTTTGAGAACGATCGTTTAATTAGGTTTTTACATTTTATCAATTTTTTTATAATTAATTGAAGCGCCTTCTAACTGTGAACTGCAACATTTACGCACGGAAAACAAAGGGACGATGACGTCTCGGTCTAGACGAGGGAGGGAGGGAGAGAGAGAGAGGAGAGAGAGAGAGAGAGAGATTGAGAGAGAGAGAGAGAGAGGGAGGGAGAGAGAGAGAGAGAGAGAGAGAGAGAGAGAGAGAGAGAGAGAGAGAGAGAGAGAGAGAGAGAGAGAGAGAGAGAGAGAGAGAGAGAGAGAGAGAGAGAGAAGAGAGAGAGGAGAGAGAGAGAGAGAGAGAGTGAGAGAGAGAGAGAGAGAGAGAGGAGAGAGAGAGAGAGAGAGAGAGAGAGAGAGAGAGAGAGAGACTATGATCGATCATGATCTCCGCCTCTGATACGCCTAATTGCAATAACCACTCATTGATACTATTTTTAAAAACTTACAAGGATTGTGCGTTAAAGAAATTATAAGCGTTAAAGAATCTAGAAACATTTCTGAATAGTATTTAATGATATGTAATACGAATTAGTTGTGGATTAAAATCTATATAGTTGTAAAGTGGCTTTTCCTGTGTCACGGGCATATCGGGTGTTATATGAATGTGGAATTTCTGAAAACATAGAGTGAAAGTGTGAGAAGATGTAAACTATGAGAGATTTTATAAATAACTGACAAACTGTAAGGACTGATCATTCTTTAAATAGAGTGTCAGTAGTGTAACGGCGTTTATTATGAAAGGCAAGTTTTAGCTACTGTTTCTGGCATAAAAACAGTCTGTTTAGAGTTGTTTTACTAGCTCCCCCCAAGCGATATTTCCAAATGAAAGCATAGACTGATTGTAAGCGTAGTACGCCAACTTTATCTCTCTTGCATTAAGAACATCGCTCAGCTGTCTGAAAACAAAAATCAACCGACGTAATTTTTTAACTAAGTAATCTATATGATATGACCATGTCATCCTATGATAAAAAATAACTCCAAGATATTAATAATCAATTACTCAGGTTGACAATTCCATGAATTTTAGTTAAAAAACTTATTGTCTGGTATGTATCACGCTCTGATAGTTTGAGCATAACCAAACAAACTCTTGCATTCTCAGTCATCAATTGATTTTAATGAGCTGCTGAACCGCACATTGGTAACAGTGTCGGCTCAGCAGCGTCCAAATAATAAAATATTTTTGTCACTATATAGCATTAACTAACTAATGGTATCGGTATGGGGAGGTACAGTAGTGTAGAAGACAAAAATATCTTCTATTTTACAGTTTATTCACCTCACAACAATCAATTATTATTTATTCAATATACTAAAATATATAATTTATGTATGTGGACAGCGGAACTACGCACTACACTACCTACACCTCTCGGCTAACTGAAGAACTAAAACAGAAGTCAGCGCACCTAGTAGCCGCAGTTATAACTAACTCGTATGCCCTACTACATGTATATACAGAATAAATATATAAGGTCGTAAAATATTACAATTTATTGATCTCCTTTTTACATTTTGATATTAATGCATCGTACAGATCATCTGTATTACACTATTTTTTAACGATTTGAACAAATAATTAAAATAATTCTACAATAAAATATCTAACCACACAACTGTATTTAAATTGCAAGTTCTCTCTCTCTCTCTCTCACTCTCTCTCTCTCTCTCTCTCTCTCTCTCTCTCTCTCTCTCTCTCTCTCTCTCTCTCTCTCTCTCTCTCTCTCTCTCTCTCTCTCTCTCTCTCTCTCTAAATATATATATATATATATATATATATATATATTATATATATATATTTGGAATTATATATTTGGAGAAGATAAATAATTTATTTAATTTAAATGCTCTGTGTAATACACTATAAATAATGTATTGAATCAAACTGAACATTTTATGTTCTTTTATTGAAAGATCTGTAAAAAATAAATAATAAAATAACTGCCTGTTGTTCTGGAAAGTATATAAAATGTATGTTAATAAAAATTCTGTTCAAATCAGATACAACTTTTTATTGTACCCGTTATTAACAAGAAGTTTTAGAATATCATTATAATAGACAATTCAATTCAAAGATTCTTGATGGAAACATTCTTAGAAATAATAAAAATATCATGGGCTATATCTCTCTTTAAAATTCGAATATGAAAAATATGTTAGCGAACAGCGAAACACAAACTTATCAAACGTATTTTACAATTGAATCTGACATGAAGTTTTGAATGCACTATCATATTTCGTTTTACTTGGAGATAATACAGTTAAAAAGGCTGTATGATATTCAGAAGTATTTTATAAAAAAATTCCGATTATTTTAGTAAAAATAATCCTATAACTTCCACTACAACTAAGATACAGAAGCATATTCCTTAAGGTTTTACATTATATCACGTTTGCTTACAAATCCGACTTCTAGCCTTAAAACAGCCAATTTGGATATTTTCATTTTTAGTTATAACGTTAATGTTAATAATATTTAAATTGTTTATAAATTTAAAATTACATTCATTGTTCAAAATCTATACTGCTTGGCGCTAGTTACAGAAGTATTTTAAATCCACTATTTGTAACTCATAAAGCAATACTTAAACCAGCACTGGAAAAACAGGCATTACGTATCAGAGACGTTGTTCACAGAAGTAACGGATACAAGTATGTACTGATTTAGCCCACCTTTACTGGAAAGAATAGGTAAGCCAATCACTCACTACTGGTGATCCTTCTAAGATATGAATGTTTATAAGAAGAACCCGGAGGTTCTCCAAAAATTAAATTCAGAGAAGATTAACTGTTACCATACCCACAATAAAATCTAGGCAATTATATGTTGAACCACTATATAAGTAACGTTCCTGCAGTTCGAAGAACGATTGTCGTAATTGTAACTTTACTATAAATATTATTAATTTACGTTTCATTCTTTATGGACAAACTTAAACAATAATAAATGTTTTTCTCAAAGTATATTTAAATTAAATATGTATTACTGATAAACTATAAATATATAATACAAAAGATGTTAAGAAAACAATTACACATGTTCTCTACAACAGCGCCTCTGTCTGCGAAAGTAAGAACTAACAACTACTAGCGCTAGCGTAAAGGGAAGTATGAACTATATATTTAATGTTGTAAATAAAACAATTAAAACTAACATCTCATGTACACACGTTCCTTAGCAACTGTCATCAACATTGATATACGGTTGTCAAGATATTTGACATCCATACAATTTAAATAAACGTAATTAATTTTGTCCCATGTTATATGATTGTCCTGTACGATTTTTAATATATCCAAGTACATTAAATATTCAACGATTATGTTTTATTATTTGATTCAATTTGTTGGAGACTGTAACACACAGTAGAGCTGTTAATACAATCTTGTGTTTCGCAGAATAAATATCTTCAGAAATCAAGTATGCCGGCTAAAAATTTAAAAATACCCTTTTTATATATACATGTATTTTGGAATTTGGAGTTGATCAAAAGTATTAGTAAACTTTGTTTAAATACAAGAGACATACTTTAAATTGTCATGTACATCAAACTAAACATTATCAGTTCAGAAACATGTATTATAAACTGTATTTGAGTTGTCATCAACGCCATTTTCCGCAGAGTGATAGTTCAATGTTATAAGATATTAAGCCTAACACGGCTTTCACAACTTATCAGGTGTCTGAGTTACGGTGACTACATATGTGTCCATGCACTGAATCGGTTCCGACCCAACTAATCTAATACTTACAAATCGAAGCGAGCGCTAACTGAACTCTTATAAAATTGTAAAAGTAATATAGTATTGTGTACTATACATTGGGTTATCACCTGACTGATATTTTTAGATAAGACATTATAAGTCGTTAGAAACAATATATGAATATAATGAAGTTTATTCCACAATAATTCAAATTTATAAGACATGACAATAATGGAATAATACTAACCACTGTTACTAGTAATTGTGGCTAGTTAACAAATTTCAATACATAATAAATATAACATATTTGAGTTCAGTTCAGTATACTGTATAATTAAGGTTGACGTGCAGCTTTGCAGTGTTTGTGGCGTGTCTTGATGTGGGGGAGGCGAACAGTAGATAATATAAGATAAGGTAAGACAGTTAGAGTGTTTTACAATGAACCTAGACTTAGCTTGTTTGCAATGGATACACCGTTTAAAACTACGATTACAAAGTTATTTGATTTTATATATAAAAGTACACAGTTTCATATTCATTACAAATACAAAGGCAAACAGATACAATACTTTAATAATACTATAATACTTAATTAATCATACATATAATTTTAACAAATATATTTTCCTGTAGACAAGTAAGTTCTTTTTTATCTAAAAGCCATATTTTCAGCTTTTTACGAAAAAGGTTTATATTTTCTATTTCTTTAATTTCAGTAGGCAACTTGTTAAAATACTTTGGTCCCAGATATAAGAATGATTGTTTTATTATAAACTTGTTTACTTTTGGTAACATGAATAGTCTGAGCTCATTACTACGCATATTATAGTGGCTCCTTGAGAACCCTTTGTTGCCACTTGTGCAATAAAAAAGTCGTAATGTTTTAAAAGTGAACAAAATGTTGTATAGGGAGGATGTTAAGGTTTTGGTACAGTGGAAATGAAGATTCTAATGTGGAATTTTTTAGCATAATGCGTAGAAACATATTCTGTGTTCTTCTCAAGTTGTCAATAACTGTCTTTGACCCACCTGCCCAACAGACAATGCCATACTGCAGTCTAGAGTGTATTAGTCCATAATACAAACTACGCAGCAAGCCTACGTCACAAAAGTTTCTTAGAAAATAAAATTTACGTAAGTTATATTTTATTTGATTATGCAAAAGGTTTCCATGTGCCTTCCATGTTAGATTTTCATCAACATTTATACCTAGGTATTTAAAAGAGTTTACTTTTTCAATGATTGCACAGTTACAGTTCAACATATTATTACAGGTATCGTTATGGTACCTCCTTATTGGAAAACGGAAATCGAAAGTTTTGTGATCAAAATTTATATATTTTGTTTTGTTTGTATTCAACATCATTTTATTTACTTCACACCATTGTTTAATAATATTAAGGTCGTGAGATATATGAGAGTAAAGGTTGTCTTTAATTTTATCAGAGTATACAAAAGCAATATCATCTGCAAAAGCAAATATGTTGCCCTTAAAATCCCGATTCAGTAGATCATTTATGAAAATAATGAATAGATTTGCAGCCAAAACAGAGCCCTGGGGCACTCCGGCCTTAACAACCTGGGGTGAACTTAAATGATTACTTATTCGCACTTGTTGAATGCGACCCGTGAGAAAACTTGAAAAACAAATTTAATGCTACACCTCTTATACCAATTGCCTCCATATTTGATAATAAAATATTATGATTTACAAAATCAAAAGCTTTTTTGAAGTCGACAAAAAGTGCAGATGTCTTACAACTGTTACTGAAGCTGTTGTATAATAATGAAACAAAATCAATCAGCGCATCTTCGGTTGACTTGCCTTGTGTAAAACCAAATTGCCTATTGTTTTGAAAGTTTATTGTTTTTAGATATGTTTACATATCTACATGTTACATTTTTGTTACATGTTTGTTACATTTTTGTCCCTGCTATGTTACATTTTTGATTTAATTGGGCAGTCTGCTGAGGAAATGAATATCCGCCTGCGAAAGCAGGCGTTCATAAGGAATATTAGTCTTCCACAGTACCAATAAGTAGTGTTTGACTATCTGAAAGTAGAACTCGTCCACATATGTTCTGTTAAAATTGCGTAATTTATCTTCGAAGTTTTATTTTGAAAGTATCATTTTGACTAAACAGTGCCAAAAAAACTACCATTATCGTTGTTATTAACACAAAAACTGAAGGTAACTGTTTGAAAATAATTTGCTCTATATACCGTACTCTAAATTAATTGTGAAATAGTCGGCTAGACTGTTTAATGTAAATAAAGCTTATATTGCAGGATACCTACCCTTAGATTTCAATCTGTAAGCTATTAAAGTGCATAGAAACGTATTTATTAGTATAACGCCTTAACTTACTTTTTTATTATTATTTTTATTTTATTTTATTTTATTTATTTATTTATTTATTATGCCTTATAGAATGCTTTTGACAACAAGAAGCGTTTAAGATGAGTCTTTAACGCCTTAGGCATTGGAGCATTTTTGATTTAATTGGGCAGTCTGCTGAGGAAATGAATATCCGCCTGCGAAAGCAGGCGTTCATAAACCACCGTTCTATGTCTCCCAGTTCGGTAGATTGCTCTACCACGTGTCCCGTACACGTGTATGTCTTGGCCTCTGGTTAAGGCACATTTACTCATACAAAAAAAAGTTGTTTCCAAAATGTAGAGGCGCGGCAGAGTCAACAGCTGCAATTTTCTAGATGCATGAGCTACTGGTACGTCATCTTTTATCAAGATTATTTAGTGATGGCCTCTAATAAAACCAATTCAAGATATTAAATGAGGATTATTATATTATCATTTAATAATATAATTTCGTTACTGTCAGAACCACGCTTTACATAATCTATGACTAAGCCTAGCACTTGGTCTACTTTAATAAAATTATGATCTGACTGAAACCGAAAGCCTTTTTCAGAGTTTCTTTAGAAGTTTATTCTCCTAATCAAATTAAGTTCAACTGAGCCTGAAAGCATGATGTCATCCTGTGTTTTTACTACGTAAAATTCTAAACAATGATTCATGTACTTAGGAACTACATTTAAAGTACATTTACCTGAAGTATTTAACTTCTGTCCAGTATAAAGGGTTAGCCTAACATCAGTATTGGCTAGTTTGATATCATTACAGCGAACATGAAACAAATTTCGATTTAGAATATTAATTTCAGCACCTGCATCAATATTATTCCAGGGATGCTAAGGACTATCTCACTTTAAGCATACATGTTTGTTTGCAGCAGCGGTCTTAAAATGTAGTGTTTACATTACAAGAAACTAACACTCACAGTACCAGGTCACTGTATAGTTTAATTAAATTAATACAGGTGTCACTGCTGTCTCTCAGGTTAATGGGCATAATAAGCTTAGACTTAAACATATTAAGGGAATGCACATTTTGATCAAACCGTTTATTAGTTTGAGAAAGATCAATATGCGCATTTTGGATACCTCCGTCCCAACTGGACCCAAAATTCGGCTGTACTATCAGCAAAAAGTGAATTTCTAATTTTAGAAAAATGATTTATGTAGATAAACAGGATAGGTCCCAAAGTGCTATCCTGGATTACCCCACAATCTACTGACGTCAGAGAACTATTGACTGTGTTAATTGTGGTTATCTCTCCGCGTTTTCCGAGGTAGGTGTCATTCCAACTAAACCAATGACCTTTTATTCCAACTAATTTTAATTTTTGTAATAATTTTCACTCATGTTAATACTGTAAAAATGTCACGTTTTTCCATGCATCTGTTTTTATAGAAGTGCCTGAATTCCACACTTTAAATGTATGTAATTTCACGTGCAATGATAAAATAATGCTTGTACTCTATATGTACTCAATGAACTTACCTTAAAAAGCTATACATTTAATTTACGTTAAAAAATGTTCGAATCCAAAATCGATTGCACGGTCTTAAATAAATTTACCCATGTAAATTTTAGAAAACTGACAATCACAAAAACATTCTTTCCCTGCTGTTAGTTTCACCAGTTCAGTTTCTTTGCTCCGAATCAACCCTTCTTATTTTTTCTATTTCACCCTATTAAGCAAAATTCTGTTGATTCCAAATCCGTAAGAACCTTTATATTAAGACGATAGTTATACCACAAGCAACGAAATATTAAAAATAAATATTAATACTTAGTTACTTATATGATTCATACAACTTTAGGGTGGGAGAAAGTTGAAAACAATTATATTAAATTAATACATATAATTACAAAATTTTAACCCTTTTATTGCTAGATAAATATGGTACAAGTTTTAAAGAAGGGAAAACCGGAATAACATTTTGCACTAATATACATTTCATTATTCAATACACCAAGCCTTAGTGGAGTGTCTTTTTGGCCCTCACCTAAATTTATATCGAACTATCATTTACCTACTTGTTCGCTTACTATAGCAATAAAACTATTTTAAAAAGTAAAATGTAATGAGGTAAAGGATATTTTATTTAAGGAGACGAAGTTAAATGTAAGAAGCTCTCTTTGACGATTAACCTGGGGTATACCGGACTACTACCAATGGCCGAGCAAGCGGATTGCATGAATGTCAAGATAGCGCAGCGGTCACCCATCCAAGCAGTAACCACGCTCGACGTTGCTTGACTCTGTTATCTTGTGGTAAGCACCGTACCCACTACACTGCGCCATTGGCACATAACAAGAATGTGCTACAAATTGCCGCAGTGATAGTATAAATCGAAGAAGGGTTTACATCAGTCATAATATGTATTTCGAGTGCAAGTATCTACCTATTCACAATAAAAAAACCAAATTATTTATTAACTGTACAAAATATTAAATTATTTATGCTTACAATTTTAACTACCATTTCTTGGTGAAATTTAAAATTTTACCGAATCATTAATGTAATTTACAATTGTTTTCTAAAATGGTTCCATTTAGATTTAATCTAAAAACATCTCCAGATAGCAAAGTTTGTAATTTTGGCTTAATTACAGGAACAAGTAACGGGATCCAGAGACCATCTTTGGAACCTGGCAAACTAGGAATCTAGTTTTGGACACGTGTTGTTAAAAAAGTATAATTTTTCGCAGAGCATGCTAAAAAAGGACCTGGAATTTGTTCAGAAACAACCAGTGCTTTGAGTGCTAACCCATCAAAAGACAAAGAAATCAAGCTAGATATTACTTATATACATTTTTGAAGTGTAGGAAATGGAAAATACGTATGGTTGGAAAAATATGATAGATGGTTTAAAAGCCATATTGATTTACTTTTGAACTACTGCTGTCTCTAAACGTTTATGAACACAGTTTACACAGCTGAAAATTGTTAAAAGGATCAGATGCGAACTAATAATGTTTAAATTATAATAAAAACATAAAATAGTGGTCTTTAGCAATATAGTTATATTAGAATGAATATATGAACTTTTAGAATATGTAAAAGAAATATTATTAGAGTGAGTTCATATTGATAGTAAAAATATCCTTAAGAGCAATATTATTAAAAATATTTTAAATTATTTTCTTAAATTATATATACCAATGAACAACTAAAAATTATCTCAATAAACGAATAATTAAAAGTCTTTATTTCGTCTTGGAGTGATAGCAAGTTTTTTAACTTTGTTTGTTCGGGGAAGTTAACTTACAGGAATATTAAAATAAAGCAAATCCAAAATAATTTCACAGAAAAAACTCGGTTGCACCACTGTCTAGCGAAAAGCAGCCGCCATTCTTATAATGACTGTATCAAAAACAGTTTCCAATTGTAATTACATCCGAGAGAACCAACAACTCATATAGTGCTCAAGGCGATATAAATTGAAATGATCAAAAGTAAAATCAGGTAAAAGTCAAGGAACTTAGGGAATATAAATAATCTAAGCCCTCGGTACCCGACAGGATCAATGAAATGAAGGCTTTAATTACTAAATACTTTCCAAAACTGTGAAGTAAGTCCGACAGAAATGTAGAAACAAGGGTGAAGTGAAAATGAACTCAGCACAACAATAGGACCTGTTTATTAGAAGTTATATATGATAAGCCTTCTCTGACGCTTAACCGAACCACTACCGATTGCCGGGCTTGCACGACCATTATAGGTTAGCGGTCACCCATCCAAGCAGTTGCCACGCTCAACGTTGCTTGACTCGGTCAATTTGTATTGTATAAGGTTATCGGCCACCAATAACGTGCACATGCTAGTGGCCTTTAAAAATTTGGTTGGAGCTAACGGTTCCTCCAGGAAATATAATGGTAGGAGGGCTCACAAGTTTTATCAGAAAGTTACTTATTTCACTCACCGAGAGGGAAATCAATGTTTCAAACAAAAAATTATTCTAAATCTTCTAGTTTTGTCAGAAAACCTTTCAATCACTTTTACTTTGTAATGCAACATTTATAGTTATTTCTCAAAACTAAAAATTTCATTGTATTTGAAAAAAATAAAATAAAAATAAAATGCAATTAGTTACAAATCAGTCAGACCGTTGCGCATTCTATAGGTTAGGCAGGAAAGCTCGTTCACGTAACTCGTCATTTAATAACCCGCTGGGTGTACGAAAGTAAATTGGATTATTGTTGGACCATTTTTTTAAATTTTCATTGCTCTTTGTGGGGAGGGGGAGTGTTAAATTGAAATAAATTCTTCTAAACATGTTTGCATAATTTATATAAACCTGGATAGTGTTTCCTGTCATGAAAATAAAATGTAATATGAAATCAACTTTCCATATTCAGTAACTATTAAGTAATATGTTTTTTGTAAAGCGGGTTTAGATGTAATAAGTTTTCAATAGGCATATTATTTAAGTTTGTTGAACATAATACAAAAATAATATAATATAATCAATGTATTTCCTAAAGTATGATTTTTATAATAATAATTAACTGATTATCTTAGATACACGATAATATATGTGTCTGTGAATTTGTTGGAATAAATATATGATTTATTATTTTATTTGATGATAAAATTAAGAATATAATTAGGTTTACCTGGTGCATATTCTTTGGTACTGGACAAAATGAGGTGTTTAACAGTACTTTACAACATTGATTTCCCTAAAAACTATATATTATGTGGAAACTCCACAACTGGGACTACTGATCACTTGATCACTTCTTAAGTATGTTATAATGCCTAAAACAATATGGAAAACAAACAAATAAACAAAATTAGTACATCTTTAGCGCCTTAAAACTTTAGAATCGTTTATTGTAACGTATATAGTATATGTAATACTTTTTTAATTATGTAAATAAAAATTATATGTTTATGTAAACTGTATAACTACATATTCAATTTATATCATATGCAACTCATATTTGACGATAGTCAAGGATTCCTTGCTACAAAACCTCAAGAATAGCATTTGTTGTGAAGAAAATTTAAATATTCTCTTAGAGAAAACTACACTAGTTTGTTAGATTTAATTCTTTGTTAGAATTATACAAAATGAGTAATTTGATTAGTAACATAAATGAAACCTATTATATTAGTGGTCTTTTAATGCTAGGCACTAGTTAATCATTAATATTTCTTGTTATATGGTGGGTAGAGTTTTAAAATTGAATGCACTAAAAGAACTAAAACGTGTCCGAAATGTAAAACATTGGTGAAGTACAAATCGAGGGACAATTGTAGAATAGGGACACAACACGTGTTGGAATGCTGTATACCTAACTCTGTATTTCCAGTGGTGCAGCACAATGTGTCGTTATGCCAAGTCAGGTCGGGAACAAAAGAGAATATTATATAATAATCCCTTGTGACTCGGAAGGGCGGTACAAAGAAAACATTACAAATTAAATGACTGTATTCTTATTATAAATGACTTCTCTAGCTCTCTATGTACTCTGTAGAGACAACGTTTGTTCTAACACGTAATGATTAGTTATGGCGATTAAAATTATTTGGAATAACGGGAACGTGCGTACAGTGGTTTACGTATAACAGTATGTGGTACTTCTTCTTACGAGCAGGCTTTACTGTATTTAACATTCTAAACAATTGAGAGTCGAAGAGTACCAAATACTAACACCATATAGAATTTCAATTTAACAAGCATTAAAGAAATGTTTCTGTACCATTCTGAAGGTTCATGAGAGAGTAGAGGTGTTAATTATGAATTTTGGAGTGGTTGAAGAATCATAATAAGTGAACAAAAATTAGGAAGTGAAAATCTGGTGGGATCGAGCCGAAGACCAGACAGATGTTCTATCCGGGGATGATCAATAGAACACTGGTTGTGGAACTGTGCCGCTATTGTATAAAGCTTAAACAATGTTACCAAAGGATTTGGCATTTTTTTAAAACAACCAGTACTTTAGTTGGTAACCAATCAACGGTCAGTAAGACTAGTCAATCACTATGAACTCTTGAAGGCAGCCAGCGCTATGATAATCTATTGTTTACATAATTGATAACTTATTACCTTTTTGGATTATTTCACCGATTTGGCATATCTGGTATTTTTTTCGATTTCACCCTATTAAGTAAAATTCCATTGTTTCCAAACCCGTAAGAACCTATATATTAAGATAAGATAAGCACTGTACCCACTACACTGCGCCATTGGCACATAAAAAGAATGTGCTACAAATTGCCGCAGTGATAGTATAAATCGATGAACGGTTTACATCAGTCACAATATGTATTTCTAGTGCAAGTATCACACAAAAACACAATCACAATCATTTTTTGTGATTTATTCACAATTTATCTTTGTTTTTTATGAATAGAAACCATGAAGTGGTACAAAAATATTCACTGATTGTACAAAATTAATACGTTACTTTTACATAAAATTTGTACAAACCTTTATTGGTGATCTTCAAAATTTGACCGATTTATTAATGCAATTGACAATTCGGTTTTCTAAAATGGTTCCATTTAGATTTTACCTAAAACATCTCCAGATAGCAAGTTTGTAATTTTGGCTTCATTACAGGAACAAGTAACGGATTTCAGAGACCGTATTTGGAACCTGGCAACTAGGAAAGCATCTAATTTTGGACACGTGTTCTTTAAAAAGTGTAATTTTTCGTTGAACATGCTAAAAAAGGATTTATCATTTGTTTAGAAACAAGCAGTACTTTAGGTGCTAACTCATCAAAAGACAGAGTAATGAAGCTAGATATTGTGACCAATAGTGATGAAATGTGCCAATCTTTGTCTATTATATATTTTAATCTTAAATAATTTCTTGTTGGATATAATACTGAATAAATGGATTACTCTGTTATTGTGATCCGCAAAACTTTTGTTCAACTTCGTTCGCCTTCCTATAATATTTCATAATACAGAGCACAAGAATGTGTAGTGTAATTTTATTGTCACTTTTCAGAACTTCCAAATTATATCCAATTACTATTTTTATAACCTTTTGTACTACACGAGGGACCATAAAAGTAACGGTTACATAAAGTAACTTGTTTATTCTTCCATGTTACACGCGAGATACTCGTATGTACCTGTACGTATTGCTCGTACAAACGTACTGATGCATTATTTAATCAGTAGCCTACAAAAATTGTCTACTAACAGTGTAGCATTCTATAATTAATATACGAAAAATGAGCGGATGCGGGTAGTATCAACACATTTTGCGGAAAAGAAGCGGAAAAGTGCATTTTTGTTCTACAATTTGTATATTTTTCTTTAAGTTGGTACGATTATGAAAACAAGTTGTATGAACCTACAAATAGACACATTATTTATATATGGATAGAAACTATATAAGAAAAATCAAATACTATACAAAATGAACTCCTATAGAGTCAGATTACACCGAAACCAACGTAAGAATAAAAAGTTGCCAAAAGAGAAAAAAAATAGCTTATACAAAGCAAAACGTTTAAAATCATATTTTTTATGATCCGGTGATAATAAGTGTGAAAGTACTCTTTATCGCATATGGGCTACTAAATTTTAGTCAAATATAAAATGATTTCATCATAAAAAATTGAGTAAATTAATACTATGTTTTTTTTAATGTTTGCAACAAATGTTTATCAGTTTAAACGCTATGCAGTCGAAAAGTTGTACGTTTCGTAAATTTTAATTTATTCCGCAGAGGCCCCCCAGTTTCGTATTGCCCCCCTCCAAATATACAACCTGGCTGCGTTCTTGGTAGTGCAAAATATCGTTAGGAATGTTGTAAATGTGGGTTTAGATCGGTTGTTAGCGAAACCAGTAAATTCCATACTAACTCAACATTAACATCTAAACTGAAACCACAGATACTATGATTGGACATATTCACAATTTGTTTCATTGCCAGGTAACAAATAACTGGAAAGAAATCTGTAGGGTTGTAACCGTTTTTACGTGCTAATTACAGGATTTCAGGTTCAGGTTACGAGAGACAGATTTTATTCCTCGATACCTGGGAACGCAATAGTAACATTTTGCTCTCAATATTTGTAGAGATATCGTGACAGAAAATGTACAATTCTTCTTGTACTTCTAAAATCGCAATTTGAAATTTGTAGACCCATATCCACCTAAGAGCCACCTAAGACTGCTTCATCAAAATTCTCAATTTGGAACCAACAAACTGAACCAAATCCAACTTATGTGCGAGGATCTGAAAACTGATCTGCTCGTAGTAACCGAAAACGTTTTCAACATTGAGAATATCGCACTGTGCAAAATCCCAAATTACAAATTTGCTTTCACGTTTTGTTCAACCACTCCAGAGGAAAAGGAGTTGCTATATTTTCTTAAACAAAATTTTTTATCTAGACCTTTTCCGATCCAAGAATCGACAGAAAAAGATTTTGAAGCAGTCGGGATCAAAATTCAAACGACACAATCAGAATTACTCGTGCTCGGAATTTACATGTCTGCTAAATTCCATGTCTGCTAAAACAGTGGTAATGAAGATATCTTCTTTTTCAAAAATTTGCTAAATTATTGCCATGACTGACTAACCAACGTCAAGAATTCTTCGTCATGGGGATTTCAACATTGACGTGTTGGACAACACTTGTATTTGATGCTGGCTCAAAATCTAGCACTGGACTCTCTCACCAACACATGTGACATCCTGCTCCAATTCAGGCCTCACAAAAGTGTGTTTTCTTGTCACATCAGACAAATGTACTGCATGATAAGCGTGTACCCTGCTGACCAGATGTTTCAACTCATCCCATATTTTAATGTGGTAGACGTTTGAAGTGACATGTTTAGCATATGAAAGAGTTCGCCGGGATCCGAGCGTCCGCTTCCGTCAGGTTTATTGTTTAGTCTAAAAACTGTGGGCCAAGCCGCATTTCCTACTTATCTAATGATATTGAGATATGATATGATAGCCACGTACCGCGCCCACGGCGGCCTAGTAGCTTTCAAAATTTGATTTGATCAATTTAAACACAAGTTAACACAATGCAAATATTGAATTAAAACTGATTGTAGTCACACATATGTAGTCACCGTAACTCAGACACCTGATAAGTTGTGGAACCGTGTTAGGCTTAATACCTTATAACATTGAACTATCACTTTACAGAAAATGGCGTTGATGACAACTCAAATACAATTTGTTAAACCTATAGTTAATCGCAATTTTCAACAAAATAGCAATAAGTATTTTCGGATGAAACAGTATTGAAATGCAGAATCCATACAGTAAAGACCTTATATTGTCTCTTTATTACGATAAGGGTATGGAATATTAATTAAAAATTTTATTTATAATCTTTTGTAATGTATTCTGTAGTACGTAGTCATATTATGCATATTGTACTGTTTTACTTTTTAAACAGTTTTATAATACATGTTTCTGAACTGATAAATGTTTAGTTTGAGGCACATGACAATTTAAAGTATGTCTCTTGTATTTAAACAAAGTTTACTAATACTTTTGATCAACTCCAAATTCCAAACGCTTAATAAAGGATTATTTTTTATTTTAGCCGGCATACTTGATTTCTGAAGATAATTTTTCTGCGAAACAAAATATTGTATTACCAGCTCTACTGTGTGTTGCAGTATCCCACACATTGAATTAAATAATAAAACATAATTGTTGAATATTTAATGTACTTAGATATATTACAAATCGTATAGAACAATCATATAACATAGGACAAATTCAACACACACACACACACACACACACACACACACACACACACACACACACACACACACACACACACACACACACACATAAAACAATAATATGAAATAACACGGTAGCCCGTGTTAATAAGAGGGTTTCTAAATTAGTATGAAAACTAAAATTAGATAGATTTATAACTTTTTATTTAAATTGTATGAATGTCAAATATCTTGACAACCGTATATCAATGTTGATGACAGTTGCTAAGGAACGTGTGTACATGAGATGTTAGTTTAATTGTTTTATTTACAACATTAAATATATAGTTCATACTTCCCTTTACGCTAGCGCTAGTAGTTGTTAGTTCTTACTTTCGCACACAGAGGCGCTGTTGTAGAGAACATGTGTAATTGTTTCTTAACATCTTTTGTATTATATATTTATAGTTTATCAGTAATACATATTTAATTTAAATATACTTTGAGAAAAACATTTATTATTGTTTAAGTTTGTCCATAAAGAATGAAACGTAAATTAATAATATTTATAGTAAAGTTACAATTACGACAATCGTTCTTCGAACTGCAGGAACGTTACTTATATAGTGGTTCAACATATAATTGCCTAGATTTAATTGTGTGTATGGTTAAAGTTAATCTTCTCTGAATTTAATTTTTGGAGAACCTCCGGGTTCTCATAAACATTCATAACTTAGAAGGATCACCAGTAGTGAGTGATTGGCTTACCTATTCTTTCCAGTAAAGGTGGGCTAAATCAGTACATACTTGTATCCGTTACTTCTGTGAACAACGTCTCTGATACGTAATGAATGTTTTCCAGTGCTGGTTTAAGTATTGCTTTATGAGTTACAAATAGTGGATTTAAAATACTTCTGTAACTAGCGCCAAACACTATGACCCCTCCCCCCCTTCAAAACAGATTGACCATATCCAAAGTAAGCTATTGTTATTTCTTCTAAAGTTATAAATTCTTGCAGTTGACTTACAGCATAAGTGGGTTTTCTTCGTCTACCATTAAGGTAAAGGACATCTGCAGATAAATTCATTCTATTGTCCAATATAACTCATACATATTTATACTTGTCAACCCTTTCTAAAGATCTACAATGAAAATCCTGACTACTGGTATCACCACACGTAATGCCGCATTAATGAACAAAGCTGTGGATGTTAGCACGTAAAATACTCGAAACTGGTTGGTTCCTTTGACTTCAGGAGAAACAGGGGAATGGATACAAATGTGCCTCAACGACTTATTCTTTTCTAGACTACTGTCTGAAAGAGAACAAAAAATATCGGAAAGCTTTATAAACGATTACTTAGACATTTGAAATGAACATAGTTGAAACAATTATTATATCCCTTGTACCGGAAGAAGAAACCAAGCGACCAAAGTTGTCAATTTAAGCTTTTGTATGCATATACATTGTATTTTCTTGATCCGGGTAAAAAAAAATCAAAATCACACCTATGTACTGTGTCATTACTTTGTTTCTGTGAAAATAAAAGTAAAAACCAATAACCTGTTGTAAATAAACAAAATACTCGATACGCTGATCAATTCTTTCCTAACTTTCAAAGTAGATTTAATACAAATTGATAATTTTTTAAAACAACGCCTGTATCATAATCTTGACTATCTATTACGTCTCTTCACATTTAATTTAATCATAAGCAAAATAGAAACATGCATACGTAATAAGCTTTATCTCAAGCTTATCTGGTCTTATTTGAATAGTTTATAAAAGAACGCTGAACTGAGGCTATTTGAAACTGTAATCGCATACTTTCAATAACGGCCACCAGGTTAAAAGACACCCATAGTTCTCCATTTTGCCGCTAGTGGTGGTGTTGGCGTTCACTGTCATTGAAAAGGCACGGTTTAATTCACTTGTATTATGCTAATTTATCAAAATATAACTATAAATCAAGTTACAATTGGTGCAAAAATCTAGATGATGCTCCAATCGCACTCAGCCCACTAAATTGTGTACCTGACGAGTCAATAAGAACACCACTTCGTCTCGTTTACATTATTGTTTGTGTTCCGAGTGTCTGTGTCGAAACGATGTAGAGAGTTCGTTTTGAGCTTCTTCATCGCCGACTGTTTTGGATCTGTTTAGATGGATGTTGACTTTCACCACGTTAGACTTCAGACGCTGCACTAATTGGAAGCTGAACTTCACATTCTTATTGAATCAATACTTTCCAACACCGCTATACGTTATATGAATAAATATTTGGGTCAAAATATTTGTTATATTTTTATAATAGCACAAATAGGACAAAATTTATAAAAATGCAAAAATATAAAGTAAATACAGCTTTTTTGACTAAACACGGAAATGAACAAGCTTATTTTTATCACAGACAACTAGGCCTTGTTTCTGGTTAGGACTGCTTTGAATTAGTCAGTTAAAATTTCGTAATTTATCTTCGCAGTTTCATTTTGAAAGTATGAGTTTAACTAAACACTGCCAAAACAGCTACAATTATCGTTGTTATTTACATTAAAACTGTAGGTTACTGTTTGCAAAGACTTTGGTCTATATACTGTAAATTAATTGTGAAATTGTAGGCTATACTG
The DNA here is from genome assembly GCF_021130785.1 of Homalodisca vitripennis. Taxonomy (NCBI): domain Eukaryota; kingdom Metazoa; phylum Arthropoda; class Insecta; order Hemiptera; family Cicadellidae; genus Homalodisca; species Homalodisca vitripennis. Next base: position 124,384,412 of record NC_060215.1, on the reverse strand, counting down.
TTTAATAAAAATAAAGCTTATATTGCAGGAAACCTACCCTTAGATTTCGATCTGATTTGTTAACATTAACAAATTTTGCAAGCCACTAGGCCGCCGTGGGCGCGGTACGTGGCTATCATATCTCAATACCATTAGCAAAGTAGGAAATGCGGCTTAGCCCACAGTTTCCAGAATATAGTTTGTTTTAATAAACAATAACCATGACGGAGTCGGATGCTCGGATCCCGGCCAACTCTTTCATATGCTAAACATCTCACTTCAAACGTCTACCACATTAAAATATACACCTACATTACATCGGAAACATTTTTTTTTACTTTTAGGGTAGTATTCGGAATTCAACCATGTATTAGAGTGAAAGAACAATATTTTGTGGATTTTGATGACCAAACGTATGGATAAAAACACAGTTTCGTGTTTACAATGCAAGCTTTCTCCACTTTAACACAGGGGTGTACCCATGTTTCTTCTGCGACTAACCTATCATATGGAGGAGTACAGCAAGGGTTGGCCTTTAGTCTGCGAGTGAGGAAGATATACCCATTAGTGTGAGACATAACTATTAAATTAAATAAATATTGTAACGGGTTTTGGGACCAAATTTAAAAATGCATAAATCTAAAATAAACACAGCTATTTTGACTAAACACGAAAATGAACATACTTATATTTATCGCAGACAGCTAGGCATTGTTGCTGGTTAGGTCTGCTTTGAATGCTATCAGTTTGCTTTAACAAGACAATTTCAAAAGTAAGAGTATATATTCAGTGGCGGCCGGCGGGTCGGGTCGCACCGGGCCACCTTTCTTGGGGTGACACCCACCCGGTCTCTCAACTTGAAGAACAATGCACAAACAAACAAACACAAAAAAAAATAAATCGCTATCACATAAATATGTCTTTTTTGGTGATTCCTCCACTAGCACTAGCTCAGCTCTATGTATAAGCTCGTGGATTCGCTATGTATCGGGGATTCCCGCAAAAGAGTCTGACGCTGTCATGGGGGATTCCTCGTCCCATACTCGCAAACTTTGACGTTTCAGTTGCAACACTTCTCATTTGTTTCGTGAAGTGTGTTGTGTTTGGTTGTCGAGAATTTTTAAACGTATATTTTTCTATAGTGATAGAAGATTGGGTGTCTCTAGATTTCTTTAATGTTTATTGTAGAATGGGAGTTTACAGAATCTCTTCCAAATCTCATGATTGCACTGAAACTGTTCATGCCGGTTTGGATGTCCGTAGCTTCATGTGAGAGGAGTTTCAGTAATTTAAAACTAATAAAAACCTATTTGCGGGCAACAATGACCCAATCGCGGCTTAGCAATCTTGGTATATTAGCCATCGAACACGAGGCATACAAAATATAAATCTCGACGAAGTCATTGCTGTCATTTGCAGCTGTACAAGCTAGGAAGAAGAAATATTAATTATGTAACAGTCCCTTTTCTGTCTAAGTTATTATTGTTTTGCTATTTCTTTAATATTATAAATAATAAATGTTCCATGACCTTTATCATATAAAATTTATTGCTTTTTACTTTCGATAGGGTGACACCACCAAATTCTGCACCGTTCACTTTGTGTTAAGAAACTGATTGGCAGTATACGACAAGTTGGACGAGTAGTTGAGCACTATATAGTTTCATAGTTGGTAATTTGACGCGTTTGAGGGGAGCTACACGAGTTTTTGAAAGTATCTGGTGAACTATCACTTCGCCACTGGATATCTAACATCTAAAATACAGCAATGCAGCATATACACTCTCACTTGCATCAGAGAAGGCATTTAGTTCAAGGGAGTGAGCAAGTAGTAAACAAGTTTTCCGTAGAAGATGTTTAAGGCATTTTTACAAGTCGGAGGGTTTATTAGATCATTATGGAATTGGTAAAAAAACAATCGGTCTGTAAACAATAATGCCATATCCTTGTTAGGCAACAACCTGTCGGGAGCACAGTGAACTACGTATACAAGAGTTATAAAGAAAGGCCTGTTACGCTTATTAATGTCTACTAACGTCACATTATAAGTATATTGTGCCAAAAACTGGTTACTTGTCTAATTGAGATTATTAAGTCTTACGCATATACCGGTCATACATGTTATAAGGCTTAAAAATTGGAAATGTACACGTACATTTATCTTAATATAGATTTATTTATGCGCGTTAAACTTCACCTCACTCTTAAAATTGTTATATTTATATTACGGCGTACATATTTTAACTGTATACCGACAATGGAAAAATAATAACTTTAACCAGAGATCATAATTTCTATTACAAATTAATAAAGTTAATGTAGTTGTATTTTTTACAAACAATAAAAAGGGGCTATATATTTTTTCGATTTGTATCAACAGTTTTTAACTTCATAATACTTAACTTGAATATTTTGAGATTATACAGTTTTAAGTGTTAATTTTGAATTAAGCAATTTGTATTTAAATATACTGGGTACCTATACTTTACACTGCTTAATATATTAATTTGTTTATAACATTATTCGGTAAAGTAGCTAGGTTATTATAAATATAGTACACTATTGTACACGTAACCAATGGTGTACACGTAAAATTGGCACTAATTATATACAATTAATATTTGTTATAGAATATAGATCATAATTTTTTAAATTCATTAACCATATATTAGTTCAGGGACAATTGCTGCAATACACATTAGACATGTATGATTAATTAATTTATAACAATAAGCGGCACATTAATAATAACTATATATATTTTGACTTAATTAAATAAACTCAACATAATTATATTTAGAAATTTATATATTTGGAATATTTAAATATTTGGAATTATATATATCTATTGCAGTCTGAATAACACAAACGATGCAATAAAATCACTTTCTAAGCTAGATCATGATGTTGATAAGCCAAAGTTAAGATTTGGTGAGACTTGAACAACTTGTTTTTGCCTCCTTAATTAATTATTAGATTTAAATGTTTAAAATTTTTATTTTCGTCTGACAAATTAACCACTTTACGGAATTTTAAACCTTTAGGGATGTTTTCCTTCTTGTATAAAACATGGAGCTCGTTTTAATTAATGTTTAATATCTGTTGTGAGCTATATCGTTTCACAATAGGGAAATATTTATGCTTGGCTCCTGAAACATCTGGAATAATATTCTATGCTATTTCCAAATGACAATTCAATGAGTTGATAACAATTCTCAGTCCAATTTGGTTGTCCGTTTGTTATGAGAACTTATATATTACTAACAATGGAAATAACACAAAGTATTGTAGTATTTAAAAACAAGTGTTTCTGTTAGCGCTAAACTCACTATGTTATGCATAATCAGTTGCTAGATTACATAAGAGCAGTACCTCTGGCCTCTTCTCTGCCAGCACACACAGTAACAACACTACGATTAAAGTTAGTTTTTTACAATGCAGGGTTTGTTATGTTAAAACTACTTTTTCACGGACATTTTCCATCGTTAAGTGAAATTTTACTTTATTGCAGCAACTGTCCTTGAACTAATATATGGTTAATGAATTTAAAACATTATGATCTATATTCTATAGCAAATATTAATTGTATATAATTAGTGTCAATTTTAAGTGTACATCATTAGTTACGTGTAAAATAGTATACTATATTTATAATAACCTAGCGACTTTATTAAATAAGGTTATAAACAAATTAATATATTAAGCAGTGTAAAGTAGAGATACTCAGTATATTTAAATACAAATTACTCAACTCTAAAATTAACACCTAAAACTGTATAATCTCAAAATATCCAAGTTATTATAATAAATAAATATTAGTATTATGAATGTAAAAACTGTTGATCAAAAAACCCCTTTTTATTGTTTCTAAAAAATACAACTACATTAACTTTATTAATTTGTAATAGAAATTATGATCCCTGGTTAAAGTTATTACTTTTTCCATTGTCGGTGTTAATAATAATAATTAGAGGAAAGTACCCAAATACGGACCCTGCCTTAATGTGGACCCCCATGGTTATTGTCTCTGATGAGTGCTGAAACCTGAGCAACAAACAGTTTAAATACTAGTGCAAGGTTCCACCACAAAGTAGAAGAGCGCTAGCGTCACCTGCTCCAGTTGCTTTCTTGACAGTCGGCCATTTACGTGTTTTTGCAATACTAAAAGTTTTTGTTGAGTGCTCAGTTTTTTTAGTTGGACGCGATAAGTGACAGGTAAGCCTTACAACCCTTATATATTCTTAAATGGTAATGTTGAAGGAATCACGTAACCATGTAATTATTTCCATGGGATATTTTTTTAATTAAATATGGCGTTTTAAAAATTCAGAAATGAGGTGCCTAAAACGGACCCCCAACAGTTGCCTAAAACTGGACCCCCTGCATAAACGTGTGATATTTTATTTAAAAATAGGCCTAGTTATTTTTTCCAGATTATATTCCTTATTGTATTGTTTTCAGATTAAAAAGAAGAATGGGGAAAATAGCCCAGCGAAAATGGAATGAATCTGACATGATAAAAGCAATAGACGCAGTTCGTAAAAAAAATATGGGATGGAAAAAGGCTAGTAAACACTTCAATGTGCCCAAAACTACTCTTATAAGATTATCTAATGTTAAGTACGGCACATCTGAAGAGGCAGTAAAAGTAAAGAGGGGTAGGCCAACTGTTTTGAGTAAAGATATTGAAGAGGAGCTAGTTACTTACTGTCTTGCGATGGAGGCATCATTTTTTGGTCTTACTCGTGCTGATCTCCGAAGAATCGCTGTCCAATTGGCAGAAAGAAATCAAATCGCACACCCTTTCAAAAAATGAAATTGCAGGGAAAAAAATGGGTACGTCTTTTCTTACAAAGGCACAAGTCTAAGTTATCAGAAAGAAAGCCAACTGGGACTTCTTATAGCAGGGCTCTTGGGTTTAGCAAGGAAAATGTTGAGATGTTTTTTGGCCCTTTTGGATGAAGTTTATGAGAAGGAAAAATTTACTCCTGATAGAATTTATAATGTTGACGAGAGCGGAATAAACCGTTGTTCAATCAATAAAAGTAGCAAAGGTTGTAGGTCTAAGGGGGAAAAAACAGGTTGCTTCCTTGACTTCAGGAGAGCGTGGAGCCCTAATCACTGTTGTAGCTTGCATGAGTGCTAGTGGTTTCTTTTGTGCCCCCGTTGGTAGTTTTCCTAGAAAAAACATTGAGTGAACAACTTACAAAAGGAGCTCCAGCTGGAAACTATCTTTTCCACACATCCTTCAGGATGGATTCAGACAAATTCTTTCACAGAGTGGTTTCGACATTTCATTAAGTTCTCCAATCCCACAAAAGAAAAACCTGTGCTCTTGTTGCTGGATGGGCACTTTAGCCACACCCAAAACATAGATTTAATTGACCTGGCAAAAGAAAATCATGTGACCATTTCTTTCTCTGCCTCCCCACTGCTCTCATAAACTCCAGCCGTTGGACAAGACCTTCATGGGTCCTCTGAAAATCCATTACAGTGATGAAATAAGACAGTGGCTCAGAATTAACCAACGTCCTGTCACCGCGTTTGATGTGATGGAGTTATTGGTAAAGCTTACATCAAATGTCAGAGAGCTGAAGTAGCGATCAATGGTTTTAAAGTAAACTGGGATATGGCCATTGAACAAAACAATATTCTCGGACGCTGAATACATAGAAGAAGCTAACAAACAAAGAGATTCCTCTTTTTATGAAGCTGTATTGAAGAAAAATAAACCTAAAGGCACAAACCTAAGCCCACCAATAAATCAGAACCAAAGTACTTCGAATGGAACAAGGTGGTTTTCAAGAGATCGATTTAAATAGGCCATCAGCATCAACAAGTTCAGTAGTTGGTTATCTTCCTTTGCCGGATGAAGAACTCGAGATGAGCCCCTGCCACATCTTGTCAGATCAGCCCATTTGACATAACCCCACTTCCACAAGTCAAGAAAAGAACGTCAAATAGAGGACGAAAAGCCTGCAAGTCTACAGTCATTACTTCTACTCCTTATAAAAACTCAATTAGAGGAGGCCAAAAAAGCTAAAGAAGAGAAGGAAGCACAGCAAAAGGCAAAGAACCGTATTACTGGAGGATGTCGGGGGAACACGGAAGAAAGGAAGGGAAAACAACTGGTTAAGAAACAAACGTCTTTCTTTTGATGAACGGGATGAAAAAAGTATCCGGGCAGTGAAGCAGATGAGAGTGTCTCATCCGGAAATTCAGAACTCGAGGTACCTCCTGGTGTAATTCCAGCCAAAGAAGACGACGCGGCTTGTATGTTTTGCGACAGAAAGTTTTCAGAGGACAATAAAGGAGAACTCTGGGTAATGTGTATCATGTGTTCTATGTGGGCCCATGTAGATTGCGCAGGAGCTGATAAGGACATTTATATCTGTGATTTTTGCCTTTAATAATCTACAACAACCTATTCACTGAACCCAATGTACATTTTCCCAACCTTGAATTTTCCACATTTTCAATTTTCTACGTTAAAAAAAATGTTCAAATAAAAAAACTTTCTGTCAAACCGTTTTGCAATTGATTTTCAGTTTTATTCCCTTTCCTAGTTCAGTAAATTAAGTTTTTTTGTCATTTTACCCAGGGGTCCAGTTTAGGCAACCTTTTTGAAATTCACTGAAGTGTAAGGTTTACAAATTTTTGTATTTACTCCTGTAAACTTATATATATTTTTTGGCATATAATAAATTACAAATAGTACACGACATAGTAAAGTAAATATTACATAGTTTTAAAACAGGTTTTTTTTTTTCAATAATTTATATATTTTATAATATAAAAACAAAAAATGGGGGTCCGAATTTGGGCACTTTCCTCTAGATATAACACAGTCATAAATTTCAAGACTACAGCACTTGCCCACAACAGAACAGCACGTAAGATTCAAATGAATTACCTACTTTTACTACACGGTACATGCTAGGGCAATAATCGGCTTTAAATTGTTGCTGTAATAAATACATAACAGTTACAGGGCTGGAATGTTCCCTACCTAAGTATAAATATAATCTTATTATATCATATACTATATAATTCTTTACTGAGAGGAAATATATTAGAAGTAAAGTGAACAATCTAAACACAATCAAAACAATGTGATCCATTTTGTCCACTTATTTTGAAAGTGTACACGTTTGTATTAAAGTTATAAACCAAGTCAATTGTGTAATTTCCAAATGTAAACTAAATAGTATATAAGTTTTAGTACACTTTCCATAACATGTTCTCTCAGCTCGTCAAAATTAAGGTGGTGAGTGATCCCATGTCTTGTACAACAAATGGGTTAATCCAGTATTAGTATAGATAGGCCTAAATATGTCATGTTTTGTAGTAATGTGAAGGTCACATACGCGTACATAATAATTTACATTTTATAAACAAATAATTATATAATTTACATTATTTAAATCCAATTATATAATATTTTTTATAATATTTTATTCTATGACTCAAGTTTTTGTATGTTTCTCAAAGCAATCTTAACTAATTTTAAGGTTTCAATTTTGTATTCTGTCTCCAAAGTAATTAAGTGATGAGATATCTCTAAAAATCCACAATGCCAGTTTGAAAGTTTTTCTAAATATCTCCTACAGTCTGTTGTACAAGTTCTTCGTTTGACCACCAGATGGCTGAGTTAATTTTGAATTTTGCCACCAGACTGCCACCGACGAACTAGTTTGCGCTGTATCCGCAAGGTGCGCTGTTGTTGTGAACTATTTCGCAAAAGTAAATAAATATTTACTACTTTAAATCAAAATAAAAGGATTTAAGAACAAATATAAATGTTAAATTATTTTATTAAAAACATTAGTTATAATAAGTATGTGTAGTAGTTTATTTTTTTATAAATACAGCAAATATTTTCACAATGTCTTAATATGCTCTCGCTAGTAGAAAAACGTTTTGTTTTTTTATAATAACTGACTAATATCCGTCCTTCATCGACTGCCTGCCTGCCTTCGAGGTCCAGCTGCTGAAAACATCATTGACGTCCATCGTCGATGATGTTTTCAGCTATCATATTTTGGAAGCTATTGTCAGACATTCTTAAATGAATGTTGACTAATAGCTCATATCAGAGTATAGATATATACATTTATGTTGGCAAGAATGGGGAGTGAATGTTTGAATGTGGCCTTATTGTGGGATGAATGAAAAACTTGTATATGAAAATATATTACTCTACACCAGCTACAAGTTGTTCAGCTGAAAGATCTTTCTCAGTTTTACGCAGGATTAAGAATTATTTACGATTAAGTCAAAGACCCGACGGACTAGTCAACAGTGCAGTGTTTTGCATTGAATCGGACAACACTGTAAAGTTGGATTTAGAGGATATTATCAATACCTTTGATACAGACCGTTCAAGAAGAAAACCTTTTATTTGAACAAAAACTCTAAAAAAAAAGTCTAAAATATCAAGTAGGTTAACAAGGTATGTTTTAGAAATAAGCCAAATACTAGAATACTGTGCCTGTAATAATGTAAACTGTACAACTATACTGAACATTACTTTATTTCCAATATTATACTATTTTGTAAAAGTATCATACTTTGCTTTTTACCACGACAAGGTTTCTCCTTAACCTGGTTTTTCTTACACAATAAACTCTTGATTATCTGGGGTACTACATTTAAAAAGGAAACAATAAACTAAAATTGGTTTGAAAACTGTAATAAAATAATTATTTAAATAATTTCACTTTGAAAGGTTTTAAATATGTACTATAATTGATTAAAAGTTATCCGAATTAATATAAGAATAATCTCCAACGTATAGGCTACTGTACAGGTCCTTGGTATACACATTTATTGCTTGAAGTCGAGACCGGTAGAGTAGTTGAGGCTGTTTGCACAGCGAATACCTGTTAGGTGAGTCACCAATGGTTGAAATCACCGGTTATTATCACAAAAGTGGCTTTAGTCATTAATCTTATAAACAATCGTTTGTATTGTTATTAATGTTTCTAAATTTTGTGATTTATTCATCCCAGGGACCCTAAGAATGTCCGTGAAAACTTTCAGTACAATCGATTGAATAGTTTATTTGTGAATACAAAACAAACAAACAAAGGCAATTTCGCATTTATAATATTATTATGATATAAAATATTAATTGTTACCTGTAAAGATAGTATGACTAATAAGGCGAGCTAATTGGCACGATAACGTTTAGTTCCATATGTTTTCAATATCGGAAAGCTAAAAAATTCAAAATTTAAAATTGGATTGATATGAAAGTAATCCTTCCGATAACTTGCAAACAGCTTTAAAACCGTATAATTGTTTGAATATTAAAAGATAAATTTAAGATATTACAACTTTTTAACGAGTCCAGCCTACTAAACAAGCTTACTAAACACATAAAACATTATTCATTTATGTCAAAGTTGCACATTTGAATCCAAAAGCCAATAAAACTGACATCTAGGTTAGTGTGTTATTTTAGATTCAATGTGGTAATGTAAAGGGATTATACCCTTTCGTGTGAATGGGGTTGAAAGAAACAACTGCAAAATAATTATAACTAATTTTTATTTTCATGTCATTAACTCCATGATCACGAAAGCCTGTTATCCCTCTTCATTGCCACATTTAAACTAAAATAGCGCATCAATAAATTGTTAGTTTAATTGGCCTTTCCAATTAAATATATAGAATGTTGATAGTAATATAGAATGTATTTATATGTTTAGAAAGGTTTTTAGAAAATGTACCGGACATTTTACGTAACAGCACACCTAACAGGCTGGACTTTGCAAATTATTTATAATCTACATGTTACTTTGACATGTACATAATTATACAGTTTTAAAGTTGTTTGTAGGTATCAGTAGGGTTACTTACATTTAAACGTAATTTTACAAGTTTTATGTTTATGCCTACCGACATTGAAAAAATACATGCAACAAAAAATTATCATGCCGATTAACTCTTTTATTGTTCATACTATCTTTACAAATAAAAATGATTTTTTAAGTTTTCGTATAAAACATAAATTAACCGTGAACGCACGTCTAACGTGCACTTTATTTAAAAGATAGGACCTCTGACGGTCGACATCGCCTGTTTGGCGTTCGTATATTAAAATACAGTTTTCAGAGCATCTGTGTGCAAATTTTAATTGCTGGCATATGTTTGGATTTTTCTCAGGAAGGGTTTTTAATCGAGAACGCACATCTAACGTTATTTTACTTTATCAATACGTCCTCTACGGTCGAGTTCTTGTATTTGGGATTTTGTGTTATTTTATTGGTAACAGGACACCTTTGTGCAAATTTTTAATACGAAAAACTGTATAGATTTTGAGAACGATCGTTTAATTAGGTTTTTACATTTTATCAATTTTTTTATAATTAATTGAAGCGCCTTCTAACTGTGAACTGCAACATTTACGCACGGAAAACAAAGGGACGATGACGTCTCGGTCTAGGACGAGGGAGGGAGAGAGAGAGAGAGAGAGAGAGAGAGAGAGAGAGAGGAGAGAGAGAGAGAGAGAGAGAGAGAGAGAGAGAGAGAGAGAGAGAGAGAGAGAGAGAGAGAGAGAGAGAGAGAGAGAGAGAGAGAGAGAGAGAGAGAGAGAGAGAGAGAGACTATGATCGATCATGATCTCCGCCTCTGATACGCCTAATTGCAATAACCACTCATTGATACTATTTTTAAAAACTTACAAGGATTGTGCGTTAAAGAAATTATAAGCGTTAAAGAATCTAGAAACATTTATGAATAGTATTTAATGATATGTAATACGAATTAGTTGTGGATTAAAAATCTATATAGTTGTAAAGTGGCTTTTCCTGTGTCACGGGCATATCGGGTGTTATATGAATGTGGAATTTCTGAAAACATAGAGTGAAAGTGTGAGAAGATGTAAACTATGAGAGATTTTATAAATAACTGACAAACTGTAAGGACTGATCATTCTTTAAATAGAGTGTCAGTAGTGTAACGGCGTTTATTATGAAAGGCAAGTTTTAGCTACTGTTTCTGGCATAAAAACAGTCTGTTTTAGAGTTGTTTTACTAGCTCCCCCCAAGCGATATTTCCAAATGAAAGCATAGACTGATTGTAAGCGTAGTACGCCAACTTTATCTCTCTTGCATTAAGAACATCGCTCAGCTGTCTGAAAACAAAAAATCAACCGACGTAATTTTTAACTAAGTAATCTATATGATATGACCATGTCATCCTATGATAAAAAATAACTCCAAGATATTAATAATCAATTACTCAGGTTGACAATTCCATGAATTTTAGTTAAAAACTTATTGTATGGTATGTATCACGCTCTGATAGTTTGAGCATAACCAAACAAACTCTTGCATTCTCAGTCATCAATTGATTTTAATGAGCTGCTGAACCGCACATTGGTAACAGTGTCGGCTCAGCAGCGTCCAAATAATAAAATATTTTTGTCACTATATAGCATTAACTAACTAATGGTATCGGTATGGGGAGGTACAGTAGTGTAGAAGACAAAAATATCTTCTATTTTACAGTTTATTCACCTCACAACAATCAATTTATTATTTATTCAATATACTAAAATATATAATTTATGTATGTGGACAGCGGAACTACGCACTACACTACCTACACCTCTCGGCTAACTGAAGAACTAAAACAGAAGTCAGCGCACCTAGTAGCCGCAGTTATAACTAACTCGTATGCCCTACTACATGTATATACAGAATAAATATATAAGGTCGTAAAATATTACAATTTATTGATCTCCTTTTTACATTTTGATATTAATGCATCGTACAGATCATCTGTATTACACTATTTTTTAACGATTTGAACAAATAATTAAAATAATTCTACAATAAAATATCTAACCACACAACTGTATTTAAATTGCAAGTTCTCTCTCTCACTCTCTCTCTCTCTCTCTCTCTCTCTCTCTCTCTCTCTCTCTCTCTCTCTCTCTCTCTCTCTCTCTCTCTCTCTCTCTCTCTCTCTCTCTCTCTCTAAATATATATATATATATATTATATTTGGAATTTATATTTGGAGAAGATAAATAATTTATTTAATTTAAATGCTCTGTGTAATACACTATAAATAATGTATTGAATCAAACTGAACATTTTATGTTCTTTTATTGAAAGATCTGTAAAAAATAAATAATAAAATAACTGCCTGTTGTTCTGGAAAGTATATAAAATGTATGTTAATAAAAATTCTGTTTCAAATCAGATACAACTTTTTATTGTACCCGTTATTAACAAGAAGTTTTAGAATATCATTATAATAGACAATTCAATTCAAAGATTCTTGATGGAAAACATTCTTAGAAAATAATAAAAATATCATGGGCTATATCTCTCTTTAAAATTCGAATATGAAAAATATGTTAGCGAACAGCGAAACACACAAACTTATCAAACGTATTTTACAATTGAATCTGACATGAAGTTTTGAATGCACTATCATATTTCGTTTTACTTGGAGATAATACAGTTAAAAAGGCTGTATGATATTCAGAAGTATTTTATAAAAAATTCCGATTATTTTAGTAAAAATAATCCTATAACTTCCACTACAACTAAGATACAGGAGAAATATTCCTTAAGGTTTTACATTATATCACGTTTGCTTACAAATCCGACTTCTAGCCTTAAAAACAGCCAATTTGGATATTTTCATTTTTAGTTATAACGTTAATGTTAATAATATTTAAATTGTTTATAAATTTAAAATTACATTCATTGTTCAAATCTATACTGCTTGGCGCTAGTTACAGAAGTATTTTAAATCCACTATTTGTAACTCATAAAGCAATACTTAAACCAGCACTGGAAAAACAGGCATTACGTATCAGAGACGTTGTTCACAGAAGTAACGGATACAAGTATGTACTGATTTAGCCCACCTTTACTGGAAAGAATAGGTAAGCCAATCACTCACTACTGGTGATCCTTCTAAGATATGAATGTTTATAAGAAGAACCCGGAGGTTCTCCAAAAATTAAATTCAGAGAAGATTAACTGTTACCATACCCACAATAAAATCTAGGCAATTATATGTTGAACCACTATATAAGTAAACGTTCCTGCAGTTCGAAGAACGATTGTCGTAATTGTAACTTTACTATAAATATTATTAATTTACGTTTCATTCTTTATGGACAAACTTAAACAATAATAAATGTTTTTCTCAAAGTATATTTAAATTAAATATGTATTACTGATAAACTATAAATATATAATACAAAAGATGTTAAGAAACAATTACACATGTTCTCTACAACAGCGCCTCTGTCTGCGAAAGTAAGAACTAACAACTACTAGCGCTAGCGTAAAGGGAAGTATGAAACTATATATTTAATGTTGTAAATAAAACAATTAAACTAACATCTCATGTACACACGTTCCTTAGCAACTGTCATCAACATTGATATACGGTTGTCAAGATATTTGACATCCATACAATTTAAATAAAACGTAATTAATTTTGTCCCATGTTATATGATTGTCCTGTACGATTTTTAATATATCCAAGTACATTAAATATTCAACGATTATGTTTTATTATTTGATTCAATTTGTTGGAGACTGTAACACACAGTAGAGCTGTTAATACAATCTTGTGTTTCGCAGAATAAATATCTTCAGAAATCAAGTATGCCGGCTAAAATTAAAAAAATACCCTTTTTATATATACATGTATTTTGGAATTTGGAGTTGATCAAAAGTATTAGTAAACTTTGTTTAAATACAAGAGACATACTTTAAATTGTCATGTACATCAAACTAAACATTATCAGTTCAGAAACATGTATTATAAACTGTATTTGAGTTGTCATCAACGCCATTTTCCGCAGAGTGATAGTTCAATGTTATAAGATATTAAGCCTAACACGGCTTTCACAACTTATCAGGTGTCTGAGTTACGGTGACTACATATGTGTCCATGCACTGAATCGGTTCCGACCCAACTAATCTAATACTTACAAACCGAAAGCGAGCGCTAACTGAACTCTTATAAAATTGTAAAAGTAATATAGTATTGTGTACTATACATTGGGTTATCACCTGACTGATATTTTTAGATAAGACATTATAAGTCGTTAGAAACAATATATGAATATAATGAAGTTTATTCCACAGTAATTCAATTTTATAAGACATGACAATAATGGAATAATACTAACCACTGTTACTAGTAATTGTGGCTAGTTAACAAATTTCAATACATAATAAATATAACATATTTGAGTTCAGTTCAGTATACTGTATAATTAAGGTTGACGTGCAGCTTTGCAGTGTTTGTGGCGTGTCTTGATGTGGGGGAGGCGAACAGTAGATAATATAAGATAAGATAAGACAGTTAGAGTGTTTTACAATGAACCTAGACTTAGCTTGTTTGCAATGGATACACCGTTTAAAACTACGATTACAAAGTTATTTGATTTTATATATAAAAGTACACAGTTTCATATTCATTACAAATACAAAGGCAAACAGATACAATACTTTAATAATACTATAATACTTAATTAATCATACATATAATTTTAACAAATATTTTCCTGTAGACAAGTAAGTTCTTTTTTATCTAAAAGCCATATTTTCAGCTTTTTACGAAAAAGGTTTATATTTTCTATTTCTTTAATTTCAGTAGGCAACTTGTTAAAATACTTTGGTCCCAGATATAAGAATGATTGTTTTATTATAAACTTGTTTACGTTTTTGGTAACATGAATAGTCTGAGCTCATTACTACGCATATTATAGTGGCTCCTTGAGAACCCTTTGTTGCCACTTGTGCAATAAAAAAGTCGTAATGTTTTAAAAGTGAACAAATGTTGTATAGGGAGGATGTTAAGGTTTTGGTACAGTGGAAATGAAGATTCTAATGTGGAATTTTTTAGCATAATGCGTAGAAACATATTCTGTGTTCTTCTCAAGTTGTCAATAACTGTCTTTGACCCACCTGCCCAACAGACAATGCCATACTGCAGTCTAGAGTGTATTAGTCCATAATACAAAACTACGCAGCAAGCCTACGTCACAAAAGTTTCTTAGAAAATAAAATTTACGTAAGTTATATTTTATTTGATTATGCAAAAGGTTTCCATGTGCCTTCCATGTTAGATTTTTCATCAACATTTATACCTAGGTATTTAAAAGAGTTTACTTTTTCAATGATTGCCACAGTTACAGTTCAACATATTATTACAGGTATCGTTTATGGTACCTCCTTATTGGAAAACGGAAATCGAAAGTTTTGTGATCAAAATTTATATATTTTTGTTTTGTTTGTATTCAACATCATTTTATTTACTTCACACCATTGTTTAATAATATTAAGGTCGTGAGATATATGAGAGTAAAGGTTGTCTTTAATTTTATCAGAGTATACAAAAGCAATATCATCTGCAAAAGCAAATATGTTGCCCTTAAAATCCCGATTCAGTAGATCATTTATGAAAATAATGAATAGATTTGCAGCCAAAACAGAGCCCTGGGGCACTCCGGCCTTAACAACCTGGGGTGAACTTAAATGATTACTTATTCGCACTTGTTGAATGCGACCCGTGAGAAAACTTGAAAACAAATTTAATGCTACACCTCTTATACCAATTGCCTCCATATTTGATAATAAAATATTATGATTTACAAAATCAAAAGCTTTTTTGAAGTCGACAAAAAAAGTGCAGATGTCTTACAACTGTTACTGAAGCTGTTGTATAATAATGAAAACAAAATCAATCAGCGCATCTTCGGTTGACTTGCCTTGTGTAAAAACCAAATTGCCTATTGTTTTGAAAGTTTATTGTTTTTAGATATGTTTACATATCTACATGTTTACATTTTTGTTACATGTTTGTTACATTTTTGTCCCTGCTATGTTACATTTTTGATTTAATTGGGCAGTCTGCTGAGGAAATGAATATCCGCCTGCGAAAGCAGGCGTTCATAAGGAATATTAGTCTTCCACAGTACCAATAAGTAGTGTTTGACTATCTGAAAAGTAGAACTCGTCCACATATGTTCTGTTAAAATTGCGTAATTTATCTTCGAAGTTTTATTTTGAAAGTATCATTTTGACTAAACAGTGCCAAAAAAACTACCATTATCGTTGTTATTAACACAAAAACTGAAGGTAACTGTTTGAAAATAATTTGCTCTATATACCGTACTCTAAATTAATTGTGAAATAGTCGGCTAGACTGTTTAATGTAAATAAAGCTTATATTGCAGGATACCTACCCTTAGATTTCAATCTGTAAGCTATTAAAAGTGCATAGAAAACGTATTTATTAGTATAACGCCTTAACTTACTTTTTTATTATTATTTTTATTTTATTTTATTTTATTTATTTATTTATTTATTATGCCTTATAGAATGCTTTTAACAACAAGAAGCGTTTAAGATGAGTCTTTAACGCCTTAGGCATTGGAGCATTTTTGATTTAATTGGGCAGTCTGCTGAGGAAATGAATATCCGCCTGCGAAAGCAGGCGTTCATAAACCACCGTTCTATGTCTCCCAGTTCGGTAGATTGCTCTACCACGTGTCCCGTACACGTGTATGTCTTGGCCTCTGGTTAAGGCACATTTACTCATACAAAAAAAAAGTTGTTTTCCAAAATGTATAGGCGCGGCAGAGTCAACAGCTGCAATTTTCTAGATGCATGAGCTACTGGTACGTCATCTTTTTATCAAGATTATTTAGTGATGGCCTCTAATAAAACCAATTCAAGATATTAAATGAGGATTATTATATTATCATTTAATAATATAAATTTCGTTACTGTCAGAACCACGCTTTACATAATCTATGACTAAGCCTAGCACTTGGTCTACTTTAATAAAATTATGATCTGACTGAAACCGAAAGCCTTTTTCAGAGTTTCTTTAGAAGTTTATTCTCCTAATCAAATTAAGTTCAACTGAGCCTGAAAGCATGATGTCATCCTGTGTTTTTACTACGTAAAATTCTAAACAATGATTCATGTACTTAGGAACTACATTTAAAGTACATTTACCTGAAGTATTTAACTTCTGTCCAGTATAAAGGGTTAGCCTAAACATCAGTATTGGCTAGTTTGATATCATTACAGCGAAACATGAAACAAATTTCGATTTAGAATATTAATTTCAGCACCTGCATCAATATTATTCCAGGGATGCTAAGGACTATCTCACTTTAAGCATACATGTTTGTTTGCAGCAGCGGTCTTAAAATGTAGTGTTTACATTACAAGAAACTAACACTCACAGTACCAGGTCACTGTATAGTTTAATTAAATTAATACAGATGTCACTGCTGTCTCTCAGGTTAATGGGCATAATAAGCTTAGACTTAAACATATTAAGGGAATGCACATTTTGATCAAACCGTTTATTAGTTTGAGAAAGATCAATATGCGCATTTTGGATACCTCCGTCCCAACTGGACCCAAAATTCGGCTGTACTATCAGCAAAAAGTGAATTTCTAATTTTAGAAAAATTATTTATGTAGATAAACAGGATAGGTCCCAAAGTGCTATCCTGGATTACCCCACAATCTACTGACGTCAGAGAACTATTGACTGTGTTAATTGTGGTTATCTCTCCAGCGTTTTCCGAGGTAGGTGTCATTCCAACTAAACCAATGACCTTTTATTCCAACTAATTTTAATTTTTGTAATAATTTTCACTCATGTTAATACTGTAAAAATGTCACGTTTTTCCATGCATCTGTTTTTATAGAAGTGCCTGAATTCCACACTTTAAATGTATGTAATTTCACGTGCAATGATAAAATAATGCTTGTACTCTATATGTACTCAATGAACTTACCTTAAAAAGCTATACATTTAATTTACGTTAAAAAATGTTCGAATCCAAAATCGATTGCACGGTCTTAAATAAATTTACCCATGTAAATTTTAGAAAACTGACAATCACAAAAACATTCTTTCCCTGCTGTTAGTTTCACCAGTTCAGTTTCTTTGCTCCGAATCAACCCTTCTTATTTTTTCTATTTCACCCTATTAAGCAAAATTCTGTTGATTCCAAATCCGTAAGAACCTTTATATTAAGACGATAGTTATACCACAAGCAACGAAATATTAAAAATAAATATTAATACTTAGTTACTTATATGATTCATACAACTTTAGGGTGGGAGAAAGTTGAAAACAATTATATTAAATTAATACATATAATTACAAATTTTAACCCTTTTATTGCTAGATAAATATGGTACAAGTTTTAAAGAAGGGAAAAACCGGAAGAACATTTTGCACTAATATACATTTCATTATTCAATACACCAAGCCTTAGTGGAGTGTCTTTTTGGCCCTCACCTAAATTATATCGAACTATCATTTACCTACTTGTTCGCTTACTATAGCAATAAAACTATTTTAAAAAAGTAAAATGTAATGAGGTAAAGGATATTTTATTTAAGGAGACGAAGTTAAATGTAAGAAGCTCTCTTTGACGATTAACCTGGGGTATACCGGACTACTACCAATGGCCGAGCAAGCGGATTGCATGAATGTCAAGATAGCGCAGCGGTCACCCATCCAAGCAGTAACCACGCTCGACGTTGCTTGACTCTGTTATCTTGTGGTAAGCACCGTACCCACTACACTGCGCCATTGGCACATAACAAGAATGTGCTACAAATTGCCGCAGTGATAGTATAAATCGAAGAAGGGTTTACATCAGTCATAATATGTATTTCGAGTGCAAGTATCTACCTATTCACAATAAAAAAACCAAATTATTTATTAACTGTACAAAATATTAAATTATTTATGCTTACAATTTTAACTACCATTTCTTGGTGAAATTTAAAATTTTACCGAATCATTATTGTAATTTACAATTGTTTTCTAAAATGGTTCCATTTAGATTTAATCTAAAACATCTCCAGATAGCAAAGTTTGTAATTTTTGGCTTAATTACAGGAACAAGTAAACGGGATCCAGAGACCATCTTTGGAACCTGGCAAACTAGGGAATCTAGTTTTGGACACGTGTGTTGTTAAAAAAGTATATTAATTTTTCGCAGAGCATGCTAAAAAAGGACCTGGAATTTGTTCAGAAACAACCAGTGCTTTGAGTGCTAACCCATCAAAAGACAAAGAAATCAAGCTAGATATTACTTATATACATTTTTGAAGTGTAGGAAATGGAAAATACGTATGGTTGGAAAAAAATATGATAGATGGTTTAAAAGCCATATTGATTTACTTTTGAACTACTGCTGTCTCTAAACGTTTATGAACACAGTTTACACAGCTGAAAATTGTTAAAAGGATCAGATGAGAACTAATAATGTTTAAATTATAATAAAAACACAAAATAGTGGTCTTTAGCAATATAGTTATATTAGAATGAATATATGAAACTTTTAGAATATGTAAAAGAAATATTATTAGAGTGAGTTCATATTGATAGTAAAAATATCCTTAAGAGCAATATTATTAAAAATATTTTAAATTATTTTCTTAAAATTATATATACCAATGAAACAACTAAAAATTAATCTCAATAAACGAATAATTAAAAAGTCTTTATTTCGTCTTGGAGTGATAGCAAGTTTTTTAACTTTATTTGTTCGGGGAAGTTAAACTTACAGGAATATTAAAATAAAGCAAATCCAAAATAATTTCACAGAAAAAACTCGGTTGCACCACTGTCTAGCGAAAAGCAGCCGCCCATTCTTATAATGACTGTATCAAAAACAGTTTTCCAATTGTAATTACATCCGAGAGAACCAACAAACTCATATAGTGCTCAAGGCGATATAAATTGAAATGATCAAAAGTAAAAATCAGGTAAAAGTCAAGGAACTTAGGGAATATAAATAATCTAAGCCCTCGGTACCCGACAGGATCAATGAAATGAAGGACCTTTTAATTACTAAAATACTTTCCAAAACTGTGAAGTAAGTCCGACAGAAATGTAGAAACAAGGGTTGAAGTGAAAATGAACTCAGCACAACAATAGGACCTGTTTATTAGAAGTTATATATGATAAGCCTTTCTCTGACGCTTAACCGAACCACTACCGATTGCCGGGCTTGCACGACCATTATAGGTTAGCGGTCACCCATCCAAGCAGTTGCCACGCTCTAACGTTTGCTTGACTCGGTCAATTTGTATTGTATAAGGTTATCGGCCACCAATAACGTGCACATGCTAGTGGCCTTTAAAAATTTGGTTGGAGCTAACGGTTCCTCCAGGAAATATAATGGTAGGAGGGCTCACAAGTTTTATCAGAAAGTTACTTATTTCACTCACCGAGAGGGAATCAATGTTTCAAACAAAAAATTATTCTAAATCTTCTAGTTTTGTCAGAAAACCTTTCAATCACTTTTTACTTTGTAATGCAACATTTATAGTTATTTCTCAAAACTAAAAATTTCATTGTATTTGAAAAAAATAAAATAAAAATAAAATGCAATTAGTTACAAATCAGTCAGACCGTTGGCGCATTCTATAGGTTAGGCAGGGAAAGCTCGTTCACGTAACTCGTTCATTTAATAACCCGCTGGGTGTACGAAAGTAAATTGGATTATTGTTGGACCATTTTTTTTAATTTTCATTGCTCTTTGTGGGGGAGGGGGAGTGTTAAATTGAAAATAAATTCTTCTAAACATGTTTGCATAATTTATATAAACCTGGATAGTGTTTCCTGTCATGAAAATAAAATGTAATATGAAATCAACTTTCCATATTCAGTAACTATTAAGTAATATGTTTTTTGTAAAGCGGGTTTAGATGTAATAAGTTTTCAATAGGCATATTATTTAAGTTTGTTGAACATAATACAAAAATAATATAATATAATCAATGTATTTCCTAAAGTATGATTTTTATAATAATAATTAACTGATTATCTTAGATACACGATAAATATATGTGTCTGTGAATTTGTTGGAATAAATATATGATTTATTATTTTATTTGATGATAAAATTAAAGAATATAATTAGGTTTACCTGGTGCATATTCTTTGGTACTGGACAAAATGAGGTGTTTAACAGTACTTTACAACATTGATTTCCCTAAAAACTATATATTATGTGGAAACTCCACAACTGGGACTACTGATCACTTGATCACTTCTTAAGTATGTTATAATGCCTAAAACAATATGGAAAACAAACAAATAAACAAAATTAGTACATCTTTAGCGCCTTAAAACTTTAGAATCGTTTATTGTAACGTATATAGTATATGTAATATTTTTTTAATTATGTAAATAAAAATTATATGTTTATGTAAACTGTATAACTACCATATTCAATTTATATCATATGCAACTCATATTTGACGATAGTCAAGGATTCCTTGCTACAAAACCTCAAGAATAGCATTTGTTGTGAAGAAAATTTAAATATTCTCTTAGAGAAAACTACACTAGTTTGTTAGATTTAATTCTTTGTTAGAATTATACAAAATGAGTAATTTGATTAGTAACATAAATTAAACCTATTATATTAGTGGTCTTTTCTTTTAATGCTAGGCAACTAGTTAATCTTTAATATTTCTTGTTATATGGTGGGTAGAGTTTTAAAATTTGAATGCACTAAAAAGAACTAAAACGTGTCCGAAATGTAAAACATTGGTGAAGTACAAATCGAGGGACAATTGTAGAATAGGGACACCAAACACGTGTTGGAATGCTGTATACCTAACTCTGTATTTCCAGTTGGTGCAGCACAATTTGTCGTTATGCCAAGTCAGGTCGGGAACAAAAGAGAATATTATATAATAATCCCTTGTGACTCGGAAGGGCGGTACAAAGAAAACAATACAAATTAAATGACTGTATTCCTTATTATAAATGACTTCTCTAGCTCTCTATTGTACTCTTTAGAGACAACGTTTGTTCTAACACGTAATTGATTAGTTATGGCGATTAAAATTATTTGGAATAACGGGAACGTGCGTACAGTGGTTTACGTATTAAAACAGTATGTGGTACTTCTTCTTACGAGCAGGCTTTACTGTATTTAACATTCTAAACAATTGAGAGTCGAAGAGTACCAAATACTAACACCATATAGAATTTCAATTTAACAAGCATTAAAGAAATGTTTCTGTACCATTCTGAAGGTTCATGAGAGAGTAGAGGTGTTAATTATGAATTTTGGAGTGGTTGAAAGAATCATAATAAGTGAACAAAAATTAGGAAGTGAAAATCTGGTGGGATCGAGCCGAAGACCAGACAGATGTTCTATCCGGGGATGATCAATAGAAACACTGGTTGTGGAACTGTGCCGCTATTGTATAAAGCTTAAACAATGTTACCAAAGGATTTGGCATTTTTTTAAAACAACCAGTACTTTAGTTGGTAACCAATCAACGGTCAGTAAGACTAGTCAATCACTATGAACTCTTGAAGGCAGCCAGCGCTATGATAATCTATTGTTTACATAATTGATAACTTATTACCTTTTTGGATTATTTCACCGATTTGGCATATCTGGTATTTTTTTCGATTTCACCCTATTAAGTAAAATTCCATTGTTTCCAAACCCGTAAGAACCTATATATTAAGATAAGATGGGGGGGGTGGGGGGGGGGGGGGGTGGGGGGGGGGGGGGGTGGGGGGGGGGGGGGGTGGGGGGGGGGGGGGGTGGGGGGGGGGGGGGGTGGGGGGGGGGGAGCATTTTAAATAATCCTTAAATAAGACTCAGAAATATATTACAAACTTTCATCCATTTTAGATAAAAGTTTAGAGATCAGGTCACCAAAGTCAGAGTGAAGCCATTTTTATGAGTACCTCTGAAATTTCTGTCCGATATTTCACGATATTTTATAGGATAGCTCGAACGATTTCAGTAACAACTCAACTAATTTAGGCTAGTATGGAGAAATGATGAATGAAGAAGTCTAAAGGGAAACTATAGTAGAAGTTCTTAACTTTTTAGTTTACACACTGTTGATGTATGAATAATGGCATTTAACATTATTTTAATCTTATTAAAAACAACCCAGACAAATATAAACTTCTATGCGTACCATAACATTTCAAATGTAACTGATTTTGAGCAATGAATATCAAACACATTTACCATCGCTGCATAGATGTGAGAAAATCATTATACTTGTTATTCTTGACCTAAAATTTCACAACAATCAGTCTCTAGTAGTTGTGTCAGTTGAATAGTTATACATTTAAGTACACAATACTAAATTGTATACAATTAATTTTTTGGAGTACAAATTTAAAACCTCACTGTTTGCAAAACTTACGTACTGCAAAATAAATAGTCAAAGGCATCATTTGACATACATCGCATTTATTAAAAATGTACAACTATAGCTTAGTACACGAGAAGGTGACCAATATTACAGTCAATCAAAATGTATTTTCTTTTCAGTGCGCCATGGTAGGGCGGCTACTTCGGAAACTTCTTGTGGTCCAGAGATTGCATTTGATAGAGAACTTCCGGCAAGTCGCGCAACTGCACAATCTCATAGAACCTAAATAACACAAACTATTTACACACACATTTTCCATGTTGTACTCATTATAGGGAATAGGTATTCAGTTTTTGGAATATTAAATAAATAAGGTTATTTGTTTGCTAGTTATTAATAATTAATTGTTTGCTATACCAATGATTATGAAGTAGAATACTATTTGCGAGTGCTGTGAATTTCTCCTATGTATTGTTTATTATTTTTATTTTTATTGAAACATCATAATAACTTTTCTTATTCGTCTATGCTACATGTACCTCAAATTGTATAAATTTCTATAAGCTATGAGTATAGGCTTACTTCTTATTATTCTTTAAAATACTTTTTTACTTATGTTAAGAAACTTTTCAAAAATTACATGATTTTGTTTAAACAACACTATGTCTCAGATTATACTACTTTAAATTATCTGCAAATAACACTGTATCAATAAAACATACTAAAAGTAACGTTCAATATTCCGGAAAATTGAGACTACGCGGGAGGTCACGCGTGAGCAAACTGCCTTGTATTATTTTACGTTTGTAGAAAAATAATTGTTTATACTTTTAAAGATAATTTAATTAAAGACCAAAATGCATTTCAACATTTAAGTTTTTTATCAGGGAATATTGCAAAATTGGATGCAGAGGACTGCAGAACTTAATTATTTTGAAAACAAAGTCAGTTACACTAACAGATGTAAAGGTCTTGAAGAGCTTTAATCATAATAATACTACTGAACTCCGAAACTGCAGCAATATACATCTGTTACCTCTGGCATGTAAACATTAATTTCATAATTTAGTTCAGAGTACAGTGTGTGAACGGTGATAATATTGTGGTACTATATATATATATATATATATATCTTTTGCCTTGGATCTTGCCAGGATGCTGCCTTCCTTTCCTTACTTTTTGAACTGGAAACTGCTCGTTTTTGTCTCTCTACCTGATAATTGAGATCCTCAATCGGGGACTTTGGAGCTAGCAGCTATTCATCTTGTTGCGTCAGCTATTCTTCCTCCATTATTTCTTAATGGTACTTCTTTTCATGTTTCCATTTTAAACAGTTATTGAAAAATCCATAAATAATCATAAAATGAATAAAATAACACTCTATAAGTGAAACATGAACTTTACATACAAATACTTCAACTTAAATGGAAATTGATGGGCTGAAAAATAATTTTATGCAAATACGATTTTCCTAAGTTAAATTTTTTTAGCAAAATCCAGAAAAATTTCATTTTGAGCTAAATAGTTTTGGTTATGATCCATGGAAAAACAGTTTTGGGAAAAAATTTTAAAGATTGGCGAACAGCCATAGGGTTAAGATGAGAATATTTTTAAGACCCCTTGAATTGAGATGATAGACTGACATCAAGAGCAGCATTAATTGAATACAGTATTATACTAATAATTGCAAATTTGATGACTTGAAAACAGTTTGACATCACCAACACGACCGCTATTTGTTGCAGGTGAACTGGCTATGGAGAAGATGAGATACAACTGGCATCAGCCATCTACTACGTGGTGCATGGTCCAACTACCCCTATAATGAAGATCAACCTAAAATGACAATTTAAGCAGTATCACGTATAAAATTTTTAGTCTAGACAGGAAATAAAATAACATAGTATCCTTTAATGATATTTCAACATTTGTGTTATGACTACACACAATACAATATGTATTTGTTTATAAGTACCAAATATTTGGAAGTGAGGTGAATTGTTTTGTTTAGTAAGCCCTACTATTTTACAAAGAAAATCATATTTATACATTTTATGAGTATTGCCATTTAATAATAATGTCGGGAATGTGTTCGGAATGTAATGTGGAGTTTGTGTCCGGCGACATAGTAGCTAAATGTGTCGAGTGTGGTGCGTCATTTCATATGGCGTGCACGCGAGCAGGCTCTGCACAAAACTTTACAAAGATTAAATGGAGGTCGTGGAGGTGTGATGTGTGTAAGGACGAGTCATTGTCGCAGCGGAGCACCGAGGATTCTTCAGATATAAAACGCTTTTTTACCGTGGCGCTAACTTCAATGAAGGACGAAATCAATTCTGTTTTAAATAAAAAATTCGATGAAGTTCAGGGTGCCATAACGTCACTAACTGCTGAATTTAAGGCACTGTCGAAGAAGTTGGTCGTTTTGGAGAATGAGCAGCAAGAATTGAAGAAACGCTGCGACAGCCTAGAGCGCGCCAAGGCGACACTCAGCGGTGAGGTGCGGGAGCGGAGGCAGCAACTGCGTGACGCTGACCAGCAATCGCGGGCCGCCAACCTGGAGACCGTGGGGTTGCCTGTCACACACGGCGAGGTGCGGGAGCTGAGGCAACAACTGCGTGACGCTGACCAGCAATCGCGGGCCGCCAACCTGGAGATCGTGGGGTTGCCTGTCACATACGGCGAGAACATCTACGATCGTCTGCAGAAGGTCGCCGCCATTGTCCAGGTTCCATTCAAGAGGGAGGATATTTCCAAAGCACACCGCCTGCGACTCTTCTCCAAAAAACACGCTCATCCGCCCGTCATCGTTCAGTTTGTTTCACCAAGCATCAAGGAGTCGTGGCTTGCGGCTGCCCGGACCAAGAGGAATCTTGACGCCAGAGATATCTCTCCATTTCTTCAGCCGAGCCGAGTGTACATCAACGATCATCTGACGAGGTTCAACAAGACGCTACTGGGACGTGCACGCAGACTGGTCCGTGAGAAGAGAATACACTTTGCACGCTACTTTAATGGCAAGGTGTTGATCAGGTCTAAGGAGGGTGATGAAGCGGTAAGAGTTTTGGAGATGGATGACCTGGACCAGTTTGACCACCAGGGTTGCGGCGGCATGCAGTATTAGTATGTATTAATATGTCGGAGTTACATAGGGTTTTATAAATTTAATTCTTTTTTATATATACGACTATTATTTATATTACATTCTTGCATCAGAAAGTTAAATGTTATTTTAACTTTGTTTGAAATGGCGAGAAATGTTATGTTTTATTAAAAAGTGTTAAATTTTATATAATATAATTAGAGTAAGTACAAATAAAAATAAATTTATTTCACTATACTCATTTACATGCATGCTGCATGGATCCATTGATACATGCTGCACTATCAGTATGTATTGATGTGTGAGAGATATATAGGCTTTTTAAATATTTTTTTGGTATCTATACGCCTATTATTTCGTTACATTTCTTAAATCAGAAATTTAAATGTTATTTGTTTTGTTTTAATTTGCCAGAAATGTTATGTTTCATTAAAAAGTGTTTTAATTTCATATTAATAGAATTAAACAGTAAAATATAAATAAAAATACATTTATTTTATTATACTCATTTAAATTCATACTGCAAGAATCCATGAATACATGCTACGGTATCTAAATGGCCAGAAATGTTACGTTATTATTAAAAATGTGTTTTAAATTTATATAAATACTTAGAGTAAAATAAATATAAATACATTATTTTATAGAACTCATTTAAAGGCATATAGATTAACAACTTATTATATATATATATATATATATATATATATATATATATATATATGTGTGTGTGTGTGTGTGTGTGTGTGTGTGTGTGTGTGTGTGTGTGTGTGTGTGTGTGTGTGTGTGTGTGTGTGTGTGTGTGTGTGTGTGTGTGTGTATTTGTGTTTGTAGGAATATGTGTTTATTGTATGTCTATGTCATCATTTATAATATACATGTGTGAATATAAATGTTTAGGTTATTCAGTTTTTTCTTTCAGTTAAGCTAAACACATAAAGTTACTACTAAATGTATTTTAGGTTTACCTCGTTTGTTATTTCCTGACATAAAAATTTATATTCGGTTTTGTTTTCCTTTAAATTGGGTAAAATGTTCCAAACATGTCTATAATTTTGTCATATCCTATTACCGCAAAATTACAGAAACTACTAGCTTATTTATATTTACATATTTATACAAGTACAATAACCACTTTAGAGGAGGATTGTGTACAAGTGTGTGAATTTATGTGTGTTTTACTTGATATAAATGTTCTCCTTTAAATTTTTGGTTAAGAATAGCAATATTTTCAAACGATTGTGCGGACTAATAGCGTAATAAATGTATACATTTATTATCAATAGGTAATCATCCTAGTGTAATAAATACTCTGTAATAAATATTAATGATTTACACTAGTAAATCTACATTAACTATAATGTAGATTTTTTTTAGGAGCAACTCGATTTGATTGTTTTGTCGGGGGGGGGGAGGAGGAGTGAGCAAAAATTGACGGTTTTAATTTCTTGAGCACAACTACAAAACAGAACAAGAACGACGCAACTATAATATTTATAAACAAAAGAGTATCACTTACTTCTAGACAGACAACTTTTGGAGACGTGCACAGCATCGCTTTGGACTTTACATATAGGAATAAACAACTTCAATGTTCTAGCATTATATAGGACTTTTGAAAGTAACATTGCGCAATTTTTAACGGACTTACAAGAATACTATGCCAACATACCTATACATGTAATGTGTATTTTTATTGCTAAAAAATGACTTTATAACTGACAGCTATTTAAACATTCTATTCGGTGCAGGACTAGTGCAGTGTATAGACAAACCAACACGAGTGACAGATCACAGCACGTCTTGTCTCGATCACATACGAGTATTTGTCAGATACCATGTTATGAACATCGTCAAGTCAGCAGTGTTCCAGAAAAGTATTACTGACCACTACTCAGTTCTGCTCTAACTATTGCTGCCACTGTCGCTGCCTCTGTTGCAGTCACTGACAACACCGCCGCTCTCCCCACTTGCGTTAATCGCACTCTACTCACCGACAATCTTATTCACTCAGACTGGAGTTCGGTCTGGAGTTTTGTTGATGTAAATTCTTGCGCACAAATATTTTGCTCACTTGTCTAAAGTTCAATCGAAAAATCTAATATATCTATCAAACGTATGTAATCCCGTTCAAAAAAAATTAAACCGAGGATAACGCCCAGTCTGATACGCTCAATTATAATTAGAGACAAAATAAGCAAATCAGTAAAAAGGCAACCTTTTAATATAAACTTGAGAAATTACTATCGAAAATATAGATTAACATTGAACAAGACCTGGAAAAATGTAAAAAGACAGTATTATAGAACAAAGATGAGTGAAATTGGAGGAAACGCTATATTGTTGTGGAATGTAATAAGCGAATTATCTGGGAAGGTAAATAACAAAGATCCTTTTCCTATTGATAAATACTTTCCGGGTATCCCTTCCACCCATAGTTTGTGTACACGGGCGGCTAAGTAATTTAATACTTTTTTGCCGCAGTAGGCCACAACTTGGCGAGTTTAGACGCCGGTGGGGAGCCGCTGATGCGTGATTCGGACTTAAGACTTATCACGGACTTCGTCTTACTTATGACTTAGTCTTTCACACTATTACTGAACTGGATCTCGCACGTTATGTGACTGGAATGCGCGGCGGATCCGCTCCGGGTCGTGTCGGTGTCTCGTTTCCTATGCTTAAAGAAAACCTAAATATTATTTTACAGCCTTTTTACACTTAATAAATCTCGGCTTGACTTCCGGCCTTTTTTCAGACAATTTTAAAATTGCCAAAGTATTTCCTCTGTATAAATCCAACGATTAAAAAGACAGAAATAATTACCGTCCTATATCTCTTTTAAATGTATTCTCTAAAGTGCTCGAGAGAATCGATAAATACCAATTGTACAATATATTCATTATAACAACATTTTATGTGAGTGTCAGTATGGGTTTCGGTGGGACAAACAATTTTCAGATGCCTTATCTGAAGTTAATAAAGAAATCAATGATGCCATCCCATGTAATGACCGTGTTACGCTAATTTTCTTCGATTTAAAACAGATGTTGATTATGTTTACGAAGAAAAATTATTAGTTAAGTTGGAGGCGATAAGGGGTTCGTGGCAGAGCCCTCTCATGGTTTCAAAGTTATCTGAATAATAGGCAACAGTATGTGACCATTTGTGGGGCTGAGAGCGAACCTCTTCCAGGCGTAGTACAGCGCAGTACTATGGGGCCAATTTTATTTTTAATATATATTAACGAAGTCTCTAAATTGAACTTAATAAGTAAAGTTTTCTTGTTTGCAGATGCCAATCTACTGTTTGTTCGTTCAAAAACATGAGAAGTAACTCAAATAAAGCTTTAAAAGATCAACATATTAAAAAAAAATGGTTTGATCAAGATTTTCTTTCTTTAAACATTCATAAAACTAAATTTATGCCACTTTCGCTGTCCATAAAATCAGATTACTTCCTCCAAGATCTTTTTATCCACAGTTTTGACAATTATCTCGACACTACATGTAGATGTCGAATTACATAGGTGTCACATTTGACCGCCGAGTAAACTGGACTGAGCACATAGAACTACTAAAAAAGAACCTCCGTAAATATATACAGGTATTTGCATTTCATCAACTGAGAGATGTTCTAGGCAGACGAGAAGTAAGATTGGCGTACTAAGCGTATGTCCAGTCGCTGCTCTCTTTGGAATAATCGCTTGGGGTGGTTCATACAACACAATACTTGAACCACTCAATGTTGCTCAAAAAGCTATATCAAAAATAGGATTTACAAACCCCCGCCGATTCACTCCTGACACTCAATATAGAGAAACTGAAATATTTACCATAAGATAACTTTATATCAAGAATCTCCTACTTTATATTAAAAAAATTCCAGTAACCTCTTTTATCCAGTTTCACATTTACATAATAACCGCTGTTCCATTAGTTTTGGAATACGATCTTTTAGAGTGAATAAATCGATATCAACTAGTAATTGCTACTACATCTCCCAAATTTTATATTCAAGTATTTCTTCAAATTTAAACAACACTAATATTTTTCTGCGCCTTTAGTTTCTATTTTTTTAAATTCATAAATAAACACATTTTTTAATTTAACCGTATCGGACGCCGAATCACTGATAGCGACCAACAAAGGACAGTTTTGACCGCTACCTCTCCGAACACACTTCGTCACATTGACTCAAGAAATACATTAACTTTGGCTGCATATAGTTGGAGTTCATCAATTAAACCAAATAATAATAGTTCAATCCCATTGTTGCAATTATTGTTTTTATTTGAGCAACTCTGGTCTACACACAGGCCACATTGCCTATGTAGACCCATTTCCTTAGAACAACCTTTCCTCAGGCAGATAAGATAACGATTTATTATAATAAACCTGTTTATTTAATGTTATTTGTTCCTTTTGATTAATAATAATTGTTACGTGTACATTTTCTGTTCTGGTATATATTGCAAATCTAATGGAAATAAACTAATTAATTCATTCATTGTGTATAATTGAATTATTTACATGAAAATCGCCCATAGTTAAAAAATACCACGTATGTATTGACGAACTAGCTGTTACCCGCGGCTAATCGCGCATAATTGCTTTTACTAAGTAATATAAGGACTTTTCTAAAGATTGTGTGCGAAGCCGCGGGTAACAGCTAGTACAAAATAAAATATAAACAAATTTAAGAATGAAGGCTGTCACTAAAAAATGTCATAGAGGTATTACAAAGCTGTTCATTAGTTTTCTTCCTACGTTATCTCTTTCTTTTGGTGTTAAAGCTGTCCGAAGATTTATTATCTGAATTTAGATAATGTAAGTCATCAATAAGTGAGAGACTTGAATATTTTGTTTTATGTTGTGACTGTGAAGTTCAGTAAATTGAGTAAGTGGGAGGGGACGGCTGGTGTGTTCTTACCTCCAGCGTACATTGCAACGATTTTACATCTTTGGGCAAATTTGAAATTCTTCTTTTTTACACTATTCAAATCAATATTTAATGTAGTAATATTAACATTTATATAAATTATGGACTTCAGTTCGGTATGGTTATTTTCTTTAATAAAATAATAGTTTATTGCCGACCATTTAGCAAAATTGTCAGATTGCTGATCCTTTCTTCAGAGATAAAGAAACATTAAATATCATCTTGCATTCACTTTTCTTTCCAAATCAAGGGATTTCAAGGTCTCACGGTAGTTCCTTGTCAGTAAAGAAATCTCCTGGGTAAAACTTTCTTTGTCGTTGGGTATAGTATTACAATCTTCACAGTTTTTACTGATTAGGATGCTCATAGCAAATCTGATTTTTATATCGTGATCTGCAAAGATGCCGTTTAAGCAATTTTCAAGATTGATCAATTCGGATTTGCAATCTCTTCCTTTTTATGCAAAGTGTATTCCTAGTGAGAGCCATTGTTTTGGAATCTTACAGACACTAACAAAGAAATATTCACATGCGCGCATAGTGTGTGTGTGTGTGTTTGTGTGTGTGTGTGTGTGTGTGTGTGTGTGTGTGTGTGTGTGTGTGTGTGTGTGTGTGTGTGTGTGTGTGTGTGTGTGTGTGTGTGTGTGTGTGTGTGTGTGTGTGTGTTGAACTGTGGATTTCAGTGCGATCTATAAATACTAATTTATATTAATCTTAGAACTAATTAATTAAAATTAAATAAATAAATAACAAACAAAGCATAGAACGTAATTGAATTATGTAAGTAAATTTTCATGTACAAAAATATCGGTACATCATTAGTTTATGTTTAGGAATAATTAGTTCTGAGTCTCCTGCAATGGACAGCGATGAAACAGGTAGATTCTGTACTGCTCAACTGTTAGTTTTGTACACAACCAATTCCAAAGGATTCATTGATGTCCTACAAATTTCTTGGTTACACCATAGTAAATATTTTGTATGCAGTATTAAATTTTTGGACTTATTGGTTATTTATGTCAATATATCCCCAGCTATGATCATACTTAGGCTTTTATGCAACTTCATATCACGTAACTGTAAGTGGTTTTTTATTGTCATTTTTTGAATTTAACAGAAACTTGTATATCTTATAAAATTGCTAGTTAACCATTAAATTATGCACTTGTTGTATTAATTGAAGAATTTTACGTTTAAGGACACCCCGAGTCCCATTTAACGGTAAAGCTAAATTTATTTTGAATTTTTTTTTAAATTTTATCTCATAATTCTCTGGAACCATAATACATATAGACCTATTTTTAAATACTGGGTTTTTGTCTAGTTACGCAGAGATAATCGTATATTTTCATAAAAACTGATATTTTTTCAGAATTAAAAAATGTTTAAAAAACTACAAATAACCATGGTTTTTTTATTTCAAATTTATTAATTTTAAAATTTATGAGACTCTCTAGGGAACTAGATATATTCACTGTAAATGTACCATAACAATTTCAGAGCGCTAAGTCTAACGATTTTGAGATATGCGACATCCAATTAAAAAAAATAAAATTACGGGAAATTAAAAAAACTCAAATAAAGTAGGCATAGGCTTAATAAAATAAGAAGTATAATTACCATTAGTGTAAGCCAGCACCATTTGGTGGATTGTCAGGCTCCTGGTATAGGTCTTCAAGCCTTCCGTCCTGTTCTGCTGATTTTTTCAGTTCTGTCGTCGCTTTTTCCGCTCTACGAACGCGATCAAAATCCACACGTTCCATCGCCAACAGCACATTCTGTCCTGCTTTCAGTCCTAAATTCTCAAGACTTCTGAACTTTCTTAAATAGCGTTCATTGAATGACAAAACTGCTTCAAATATGCCAAATTTTAATATTGAAAAAGTGTTAAAAGACATTTTGGGAATTTGAGTTTAAACAAGATTATTGAGGACTCGTTGGGGTATTTGTCTTTGATTGGCCTTTGAGGCATTTCCCAAGCATCCGAGGGTCAGCAAGGCTCCTGAGTATAGATTTTATCTTCAACATTACTACCTATGGCACATGGAAGTACTACATAAGCTATATATCCTTGTGCTATACAAACAGTATAAGTGCCAAAGGCCACACGCTCTCCCAAAAGTTGTCTGAAATAATTGCAGACGTTAAATAAATTTTTTAAGTAACCTTCTATTTTTTCATTTTATGTGTTGTATATCATTCGTAAGAGAAATTTCCATAGAGCAATAATCTGTAAACCCTCAAAAAACGCAAAACAATTAAATTTGGCCAATTTAGTGTGCTCTTAACATGTATCCCGTAAAAAAGCTATAAATAAGTATAAATAAGTTGCTCTCAAGGAGTCAGGGGTTCCTCAGGGTAGCTGCTTAGGTCCTATTATGTTTCTATTGTATACTGCGGATCTTAATCTTGAGTTATCATTCTGTTCCCTTTACTCCTACGCTGATGACACTCAGCTTGTGTTGTCATATCCTCCATTACAGTCTTCCTTGGCAATGCAGCAGATTAATGCTGATTTGTCGAGGGTCAGGCTCTGGGCTGACGATCACGGGCTTCAGTTGAATCCAAGAAAGTGTTCACTTGTTAATTTTTACCCCTCTTCAAATGCAGTCTTTCTTGGTAATGGACCCTTGGGAGTTTCCTTGGGAGGTGTTCCTTTGCAGGTTTCAGACACAGTAAAAATCCTTGGCGTTACTTTTGACAAGCAGTTAACCTTCTTGAACCATGTTCAAAATATCAATCGTGGTGTAATGAATAGGTTAAGAGTGTTGTTTAGGTTTAAGGGGTTGCTCCAGGAGGAAGTGAAACTAAAGATTGTCAAAGCTGTGGTTTTCCCAGTTATTGTTTATGCTCTTCCTGTATTTGGGGGAAGATTGACCCTTGAGGGTGCGGTCCTGATTGATAGGTTACAGAACTCTGCTGTAAGATTTGTGTACGGCCTGAGAAAATTTGATCACGTTAGCCAGTATCGCCGTACAGCAAGGATCCTCCCGATAAAGTACATTTTCAAACTCCAGGTGGCTTGCCTTGTTCACAAGGTGTTGCTGACGGGAAAACCCTCTTACCTCAGGGGGATGCTACAGACCCGGGCTGAGATTAGGGACTGTCACACTCGGCAGGACGCCATGCTGGAGGTGCCCAGGGTCAGGCTGGAGATGGGGAGGAATGGATTTCAATACTTTGGCCCCCAGATATACAACAGTGTCCCTCACAGTCTAAAGGCTTATGGATATTCCTCGTTTAAGGACAATCTGAGACTGGCTTTGGAGGAGGAGTGTTTCACCTCTAAATAGCTGTGTAATGTATTAGATTAGTTTAAGTTAGGTTAGATTAGTTTAATTTTATATTTCTCGGATGATGATATAGATTTGTATGTGCCTTGATTTAAAATGTATGACTTCAGTTATTTTGAAAAACAACAATGTAATGTTGAAAATCGCTGCAAATAAAGACGTTATTATTATTATTAAATATTGACACCAATTTTAGCATTTTTCGAATTACGGAACCGTTTAAAATTTACACAGTAACTTGTGTCCGACTTTGATTTACTGGATGAAACATGGTTTCAGAGTCTTTTTTTAAGTCAAAATACTGTCGTTGCAAAAATGACCATTTTCAACTTTTTCATTTTTATAAAATTTATTTAACTTCAAACTTAAGTTGTAAAAGTAAAAATTAAGTGTCTCGTTCAGGTCTACAAACCCAATTACACTGTAAAATACGACAGATGAAGAATAATTAATGGCTATTTGTTGGGATCGTTCAGTTAACGTGGATTCTATAAAACCTGCGGGTAAATTTAAAGTTAAATTTCTGACTAGAGGGATATTAAATTAAATTGTATTAATTAATTTACTGTCAAAATAAATAAATACTTGTAACCAATTTCTGTGCAACTCAATAACTAATTGAACATTAAATTGATAAGAATTTGTAAAGAGAAATTCCAATTTCGGACATAAGCGTAGCACCAGTAGTAGACCTAGTACTGATACTAGTTGTGATAGTCTCCGAGTCGGACTTTGGATCTGAGGTAGAGATCTCACAGTTTCAATTCCTTTAAGTATTCAAATCATCGGACAGGCCAATCGCTGAAGATAATGGAAAAAACCAGGCTCAACAGGAGATTGGCCTATACTGTTAATAAAAGTAATAAAGATTTACAAAGGATATTATTAATTCTATAAAGATAAAGAATAAATGTGCTAAGAAACGGAAATTCTCTAAATTCCATGAAAGTTTGTTTAATGATCTCAGGAGAGGTGTTAAATTGAAAATACATTTGGCTTATCGAGAATATACACAAACATTAAGTATTGCATTAATGTAGATATTTTGGCTCTTTCGAGATGAAATTTAAAGACAAAGTGGTTCCAGTTGATCACATTTCCGATTCGTTTGTAGACTTTTTTTCTTCAGTTTTCTCGGTTAACTCCGGAAGTAAACCTAAGAATATTAGTACTAGTATTAGTATATTAGTACAGTTCAATATGTGTTAGCAGCGATTAAAAAATTGAAATCAAAGAAATATTCTGGACCAGACTGTATTCCTACATATATAGTAAAGGGTTGTGCTGAGGTACTGTTGATCCTTTGTGCTATTTCTTCAATCTGTTTTAAAAACCTGTATTTTCCCGGAGAAACGGAAGGAAGCTAAGGTGGTTCCCATTTTTAAATCAGGAACATTGAAGACATTGAAAATTACCGTCATATTTCATTGTTAAATACATTCGCTAAGATATTTGAATCACTTCTCTATAACTATATGTTTTATAACGTAAAATCTGATATTTCTCCCTAGCAGCATGGCTTTCTTCCTTGTAAATCAGCAGTATCTAATCTAATAGAATTTTCTTTTGACGTAGCATCTGAATGGGATACTGGTGGCAGGGTTGATGTAGTGTATACATATTTTTCTAATGCGTTTGATAAATTAGATCACGATATTTTGTTAAGTAAATTATCTTGTTTTAATTTATCCCCGTCATTTATTAGTTTTATTGAGACTTATATAAAGCTTCGCAGTCAGTTTTTTATGGTGTCTAACATTATGTCTAAAAAGTACATTAGCACTTTAAGTGTTCCCCAGGGATCTAACTTAGGCACATTACTATTCTTGATATATATTAATGATCATCCTAATTATTTAACACGGTCTAAATGCCTTTTGTTTGCCGATGATTTGAAACTATATAGAAAGATTCGAGTTAATCACGACGTTGCTGAACTGCAATCAACGTTAAATTTATTTAGTCTTTGGTGCTTAGACAACAACCTATTTTTAAAGAAGTGTTTTGCGATGACTTATACTAGGAAAAAATATTTGACTCTACCAGAATACTCTATTAATGGCACTAAGCTACTATTAGTGACTCATGTTAAAGATCTTGGCATAATTTTTACTCGGCTTTTACGTTTGACAATCACCTTAATTTTAACATAAATGGATGCCATAGGATGTTGGGTTTTTTAATTAGAAACACAATGTTTTTTCATTCAATTAATCCTATCATTAAACTATACAATGCATTCGTAAGAATTAGGCAGGAGTATTGTGCAATAATTTGGACCCCTTATTCGTTACACAGCATTGCTTCTCTGGAGCTAATTCATAGCAAGTTTCTAAGGTATTTATATTTTAAAAGATTTAATGTTCCTTGTGAGCGAAAACTGTCAACAATTGTCCTAAGAATTATTTTTTCTCTTGAAACTTTGTTAACAAGACGAAACCGATCTATTATTTTATACATTTATAAGTATAAGTTGATAGTTATTTTTTAGTTGGTAAGGTTTTTCCACATGTCCCAAGAAATAATCTGAGACCCTCCTTGGTTTTTTTACACCAACTTGTAATACAGTGCAGTTTTATAACTTTACATTTTTTAAAGGTATTAGGTTGTTAAAAATGTATAAAAATGAATTGGATATATTTAATAATAATTTTAATTCATTTGTAAATAAGCTAAATATTATTTTTTAAACTTAAGGTAGTAACCGAGTTTTGTTAAAGTTTAAATTATTATTCTGTATTTAATTTTTTTTTTCTCGTGCTGTAATGGAAACAGTTAATTTTTACTCAGCCTAATAATGATTTTGTAATTAATTTCTTTGTATACGTACTTATATAATATATTTTAAATTATTATTATTAACTTCTATTGTAAATATAGCTGTTTTGGGATAATATTCCTGTAGCTATTGTACAAAAATAAATCGATAAATAAAATAATTAGTGTGTAAATCAACCTAAATATAATATCATATTTAAAAAATGAGACATTTTTCACCTCTCACTGTGAACGGTGTAACTCTGTAATGAAATATGCAACACTGTATTAGTTTCATACATATCAGGCCTATCATGAGATATGTTCAAATATTCAATGAACAGTGTAGACCAGGTAAAAAGTTTGCAAATTTGATGAAAAGTAGATCTAATTATTAGTGCGGGAAAGATATTTTATAAAACTAAAAATTAATGCACCTAAATTATCAATGTTATATGCGGGTCCATAAGTAAAACTGAAGACTAAAAGTTGTCTACTCATTTTCCTGAAACCGTGTGGTAAAACAAACTTATGACACAGGTAAAAAATTTCTAACAACTGAAAAAGTACTAAAACTCTAGTTAACAAAAATGTTTATGTTACAAACAAAAAATTACCTATGTTGAAGTATAAAAGTATATGATGTTCAGTCTTGCTACTTTTGTAAAGATCGAACAAATTTTTTTTCTAAGACCTCAAAAATGGTATGTGAATCAGAGGGAACAAAACAGTAATGTGTGTGTGTGTGTGTGTGTGTGTGTGTGTGTGTGTGTGTGTGTATGTGTTGTGTTAACTGTGTGCGATTTCAGTGTGATTGCACACATATTTGTTATAACCTCTGAAAAGGTCTAACAATAATACTTCTATACCCCGGCATAAATTTAACTTATCAACATCTATATGTCATATTCTAATGTATTACTTTTTAAATATAGTTGGTTTAAACATAAACTTAAGAATATTATTGCAGGTATATATTACAGAGAAGGTTATCCCAACAAATATTTTATATACAGTGACGTTTGTACTCATATTAAGCGCATACCCTTTTTTCAGTTTTAACGTGCCTTATCTCGGCTTTCGAGTGGAATAATGTATTTGATTGTTGAAGAAAAGTTTTGGCGCAGCCTTTAAGATGCCATTTATAAACAGGGGAAAATATATATATTTTTATAATCATTATAAAATTAATCAAGAGTGATTTAGGCAGTGATTAGTGTTTTTTTATATTTGGGTTTGATTAAATCATTACAAAAATTACCTAATTCCCCCCCCCTGCCATGTAAAAAAACCACCCCAACCCCCCCCCCACTTCGGCTTCTTACCTCTGTAAGAAGTTAGGTGGACCTGTAACTTCTTGCGTAGTTAAAAAAAAATCACCTTAAAGTCCTACAAACATGAAATAAAAACATATTCTCCATAACGAATATCTATTGCACTATGTTATTAAGCTGTACAAATATTTCCATGAGAACTTAGCACAACTTTATGAGTAGTTCTTTGTGTAAAGTTTGTTATTGATCATGGAAAATTTAAAAGGGTAAAAGAATTTGTGAAATTCCCATCGTTATATATTATAAAATCTATAACACAATGTTTCAAAGATCGAAATTCATGCTATTCGTCAGAGGAGAAGACAATTAGTAATAAAATTCAAAATACTTGGCATTGAACTGCCACTAATTAAAAAAAGAGAAAGAAAAAATATTATTAGGAGTTAATGAAAGATGTTTAGAGTCCAGAAAGGAGAAATGACCCCAGGCGTTATTGTAAGTGACGAATACTAGTCAAGCACAGGTGAAAGTGCAATGCAACAATGATTTCTTCGTCAATTTTATCACAATATATTTTTACTAATCTTTTAAGAATAAAATATTCATACAATGAAAATTTATGACAGATAGTAAAATATTACTGTGGTACTAAATAAATTAAAAGTAAATTATTATAATTCTTGTTGGTGAATTAATAAAAAAGTAACTGGAAATTATATTACATTCTATAGTAAATTTACGTTTGGAAAGCAAAGATAGAAAAAACTATGATTTTCAGACAACTGAAACCAATAAGTAAATGTTTTGTTGCTTTTGTAAACTCCAGTTCACCTTCGTCTTGGTCCAGTGTCTGGAATGTGACGCTGTCAACATTTGTACTTTAAAATTAAACATTATGAATTATTAAAGTTGTATATACAAATTTCTCCTATGCATTAAATTTTAAAACCTAATAAAGATGAGCGAGTGAACGAGAGTGTAAATAAAGAAATGGCAAAATCAAAATTGAGAAAGTAACAGTATGTAAAGCAATTAAAATTATATAAGGCCTCTTGAAATATGTTATATACCATTAAGACTGTTACTATTCAGAATATGATGACTTAAGTCAGTTGAGTTACAAAAAAGGATGAACTATATGGTTATAAGTAGGATAATGTGGGACAAACAGCGAATAGACTCATACGGCCAGAGTCGGTAGTGTGATGATTGGAGGGTGTAGCTGATAAGAGTCTTGCAGCAGACCTTGAGCACTGCTTATCAGTTGTTACAGCCATGCCCTTAGAAGGTTTATCGCCGTTCTTTATATCACGCTAGGATATTCTGTTATACGAAATATTTCCTTTTAAAATAAAAACATAGTTGGTATGAGTTATGTTAGTAAATTGATAACACTTTTCTTCCAAAACACAAAGGGTGTCCTAGTATCCTAAGTTCAAAAGAAAAGTTCCATATTTCAGACGTCAGTAACTAATATAAAAATATTGATAATGCATGCGTATAATCTAAATTTTTCATGACTTCTCGCAAACGGTTTTGCAGAAAGCTAAACATCTTATCCATAAGATACACGTGGAGCCTAACAATGATTTTCATGCTTTAATATAATAGTTCGGCTCTGATAAAAACTGTTCTGTATTGCCGTTTTTCACGGATTACCTAGGATAGGCTGTGATTTTTTCAAACTCGTTTCTTAGCAAACACCTAAAAGGTATGACAAACATGCGTGCAGAGTTCCATATAAAACAGTTCCCCAGTTTCGGAGATCTCTTAATGATACAAATTTTCGCTAACAGTGTCGCAATTATTCTAGAATTTCCTCGATTGGTTATAAAATCAAGCATAAACGTGTATCTACGAGTACTTAACTCATGTGGAAAGCTAAAGATAATTTATTATCAGAAAAATTTAACATGTGATAAAAGATGTTCTAGAATTTATTGCGATTTTCTTGGATTTTCGCATTTAGGCTGCAAAATATCTTAGCGAGAACAAACCAGTAGGAGGTAGGACTAACATGCGTACATGCGTTTCATTATAAATCAGGAGTCAGCCAGTGAATATACATAAACAATAGAACAGCTCATGACTTTGACCTCTGGAATTTAAACCTGATTTGGTGAAGTTAAGCGGATATTTCTTGTAAGCAATACCATGAGGACATAAAGATAGGCCGATATTTTATACAAAACCTATCTAAACCGAGTTTGGCGCATCATTTTGAGTCATACAATAGTTCATGTATCAATAATGAAATGACATTGGCAAACCCATAAGAATCTATATTTGAATAAGTGGTATTAATAGACTATACGTTGTAATTGGTAGAGCAATAGTGATTATGACTCTGCAGTAATCATTGCCCTTCTAAGAATTCCAATAAAGCTTGCACATGAGTCACTCACAATGGCTTCCCATAAGTGAACAGTAATACAACGTAGAATAGACCATTTTCAGTCCATTCTGTTGTAGTGAAGGTTGAAGAGCTTACCAATATGTATAAACTAGCTATATTCCTTTTTGTATTATTGACTGCTATTGAAGTAATGGACTGTGGTCGCTGTAGTGAGTTGAATGAGCAGGTAAGTAGTAGACAAGTTTTAAGAGTGTATTAAATTGACAAATGTATTACCAGTTATCGTAGGAAAGGTAATTTACTAAATGTTTATCTAGTTTAGTAACTATTATAATATCCAAGAATATAAATACGATATTTATAACATTAAATGTCTTTTCCATTTAGTCAAGAAAACCCACACAATTTATTACGTGAATGGAAAAACTCAATGTTTTTATTATAAGCATATTTTATCGAATGATTTACGTAATAATTCACCAACTAGCTGCAAAAACTTTAAAATACTTTAGTTCAAAAATATTCAAAAAAAGGATTTTATTTTATTTATACATTTTAAAATCCCTAGAAGTCTGTGAAACTTCTACTGTGTGAACATTGAGAGGAGCTTGAACCTATAGTATAAACTGATGTATCTCAGTATATTCTAATGACTAACGAATCAAAAACCAAAATATTAATGGTAAAGAACTGAATTAATAAAGTTATTGCACTAATATTAATATTTAAAATATTCTGTAAAACTTCTGTACGAATCATTGCCTAAAATGATTCTACATTATTGCTAATCTTTCAGTAATATTATACTTTCAAATGTCTATATTCTTCAAAATAATATAATATAATAAACATTATGGCACACTTTTCGATTTAAAGAAAGCCATCTTTATTTATAGGGGCGAAGTTAGGACTAAACATTTCTATCTTCCATTAACCATTAAATACAAATAAAATAATAGTAAAATCATTCCTAGTACAATATTGTAACTGGAATGTAAAACTAAATCACGTTTAATAATTAATTACGATAAAACACAAACATTAGTATATTGATTGAACTCTAAGAAAACTATTTATAATACTATAACCAACTAATATACTTATTCTTCATTCACTCAGCTTACATGCAGTTACCTCAAATGCGACCACAAGAACCACCAAACGTCACTCCCGCCGAGTCCGCAGCAGAAAGGCCCTACGTTCAGCCCCAAAGCGATTGCGCTTATAATTCTGATATTTTCGGGATATTATTATTATCTGATAATATTTTTGATAAGCTATGTTCTAATAATAGCTGAGAAATACCCATATCTGTACTCAATCCCTACCACTCCGAAGTATTTTGAAGGTTCCTGCCTGAAAAACCTATTTTTATTGCAAAAATCATCAGGACAGGACAGTTTTGATTATTGTGATAAAACATTATCTCCACAGTCCATCTAGTCCTGAAAAGTTCGAGTTTCATCGGTAACCAGAAACGTTTTATTTAATGAAAATTAACGGTAAGTGTCCTTGTATATTCAGATCAGCAAAAAAGACCAATTTTCCACTCCAATATTTCATCACTTACTTGCGCGAAATACAAGCCAACAAAGAGGCCATTGTGGATATCATTTTACGAGGAGCAAGTTTGAATAGCATTAAAATTTCCAAGAATCGATACAATTATAATAATTTTCGTTAATATTTTGTACAGAAGCACATGTAGGCCTATAGGTGATTAAATAAGCCTTGGCATATTTTCTATCGTATTCATTATACATTCAATATTTGTTTTTGTAGCTGGTTACAAATCGTTCACGGCTTTAATCTGCCTTCGGTGTGTTCTATAAATTTCTATAATCTCTTACTTAACACTAGGTACGACGCTTTTTATCTTTGTAACATCACAAAATTCAGGGAATCACTTCATATATTGCCGATGAAAATAATATAAAATTTTGCTATCTATACAGAAATAAAATTAGGAGTCACAGTCAAAATTAGCTACTAACGTTGAAATCAAACAAAGTTTGTACATAATTTTTAAATTACACTTTTTTAATACAACGAAATATTCAACGTCTATACGTGGAAAAGAAGGCATTACTTATCAATTAATTAAATTTAATTTCCATTACAGTTAGCCTCATACTATATAGCTTTTGTTTTTTCATACCAAAATTTACAAAAAGACTTACCAGATTGAATTTAGCCTACTAGTACAGTTTATCTTTATATTGTAGAAATATTAATATTGTGGCTCAATAGATACGCTAATATGTTATGTATAAATGTTATATACAGTATATATAATATATATATATATATATAAAAATTATGTTATGTATATTTGTTATCTGTTTCAGTGTAGTCGTTGGTCTCCACATTCCAGTCTTGTGTTCTGTTGTCCAAGATTTTATTGCGAATTTGGGCCTGACGGAGTAACCGGGATTTGTGTACGGTATATCCTACCAACCCCCCGCTATTCACAACGCTATATATTTCTGGGTGTCATGGAATCAATGTTTCCATTATAAAATGTAAGAACATTACAATATATGTTACAATCCAAGAATATTGTGTCGTTTCATACTTCTAAATTCACACCTTAAACTGATGAGGGAATACGAGAATATATCATTTAAATAAAGACTGAAATATAAAACGCACGTTCCGCCTTGTGATCCAAATCTACTCAAACACAAAACAACCTGGTTTTGATCACAACAAATTTATCCAAACAAATAACCTGATTATAACGTACAACTGTCCAACGTCCTTGACAACCTCCCACGTATCTCTCCACCCATATTCTCACGTTTCTTTATACAACAATGGTAGTCAAGCGGAAGCGCGAAACACAACGTAGCTACTAGCCTACTCACATAATAGTTCTCATATGCTCCCCAGTATTCCTTATCACTCACCTCACATTAGTTACATCACTCCTCCAACCTATATATTCAACAAGCC
Organism: Homalodisca vitripennis; assembly: GCF_021130785.1. Lineage (NCBI taxonomy): Eukaryota > Metazoa > Arthropoda > Insecta > Hemiptera > Cicadellidae > Homalodisca > Homalodisca vitripennis. The sequence goes on along the minus strand of NC_060215.1, from coordinate 124,340,581 downwards.
TTTGAAAACATGCACATGTGGTAATGCTCCCTCTAAAACACAAAAATCTCATGAGCCCCTGCAACTATTAACGTGTGTTTTAATTGGCAAGTAATGTGTGACCATGAGGCCAAATTATACATACAAATTACTTTATTATTTATCTACTTGATTCTGGTATTTCCACCGAATATAATAATTGAATATAAATGTCTGAAACAAACATTTAGCAGACACCGTAAATGTATTCGTACCAGATCAGCCTTCTTCCCAGATACGGCCCAGGAAGCTTGGAGGATCCAGCATCTTGTAATTTAATTTAGCTTTCTCTATAATCGCAGCTTTCTCTCTGTTTAGAACACAAGACGATAAATTTAGTTTAGAGCAATTGGTTTTCACAATTATTTTTTGTTATATTAACAACTCTTTATATAGATAGCTGTATTGTCAACATTGTCAACTGAATTACCTTTGCATTTTGAAGGCATCAATTATGTTCTGCGACTTAAATAAGAAAAGGCTATTGTTTGCTATTGTATTGACCTATGAGGAATCAAAGGATATTTTATCTTGTTCTGAGACAAAACATTTGCAATACGATCACAAAGCTGATTAAAAAGTCAAACAAAATTTTCATAATGAGGCAGAACCCAGAAATACTTTCCCAGAACTGATACTTTCTTCTCGCGTGCTTGACACAGTAAAGTGCTTTTGAACGGAGAGAACGCTTGAATCAGATTGTACACAGTCAATGGCCGATTTGATTTGATTAACCTCAAAGGGTTAAAGTAAAAGATTTCAAATCCAAAGATTTCAAATTTTTATGGAGTTTTGAAGTCATTGAGTTTTTCTGAAGCCTGGAAAAATGGAAATACAACGACAGTTATTCTAAGATCGTTTCTTTTCGAAATTGGAATAACCTTTGCTATCTTAAAAGTTTACTCCAAGATATCTTGGTAATGGAAAATAATCTAAATTTAATGTCTAGTGAAGCATGCTTGAAGCAGCGCTTGATAAACCACACAGACGACATGGTAATATCATCATAAGAGTGCCATGGACGAAGATGGTTCCACCAATGTCTCGTTACTAGATAATTGCCTTTGAAAGTCTAGAATTGAGGCACAACATTAAAAACGAATTACTTCTTGGAAATGTTCGTCTAATTAATTGCCCTGTACTTTTCGTATGAGGTGGAGTCATTTAGAATAATTTTCTAGAGGTTTTGATGTATTTTAATGTTTATGCACCTTTTAAAATATAGACAAAATTTTAAGATTTTGATTAACATTATAGGCTTTTAGAATTAATTTTACATATTTACGACAGTTAAGTTTACATCATTGAAAAATATAATTATGATCGTTACTCTTATTTGTAGTTTGATAAATATATGTCAATTTTAAATCCCCCAAAAATCATATTTAATGGTGAAAGTATCTCCGAGAATAAATACATATTTGTAATATGTGGATGAGTGGCAGCCATCTCAATAATTACACATTTATACGTAAATAAACATATTGTTTCAATACACATCCACAACAAATAACATGGGATTGAATACGGGGGAACTTTTTAATCTTTTCACATCGAAATTAATACGTTGATTGTGTCCGACCACACAAACAACTTTATCATAAATCTCTACAAATATAGATGTCTCTGTTTGGTGTTTTCCTATATTTTTGTACGTTATCGCCGGTTGATATTTGGTTGGATTATTGTATATATAATCAAATATGTTGACGATGTAGCTGTTCGCTAATAATTGTAATTTAAGAAGGCAATATTTAATTAATAGTTCTTTATGATTTAAGTCCGGTCAATTTAGACATTGACCCTTGCAAAAATTCCCAGAAAGCTGAAAATTTGCATAGATGTTAGGGACACCATTGTTATGAAATTGTAAAAAGTCAATTTCATAACAATGGTGTCCCTAACATCTATGCAAAGTTTCAGCTTTCTAGGAATTAATGCAAAGTTACCCCTATTTTTTGGCTAAATTGACCGGACTATTTGTTTTACGGACTATCGGCTGAATCTTTAGCGGTTGACTGAGTATGTGTTCATAAAATCAGGTGCTGTATCAATTATTTTAGAGACTGAAACGTGGTTATCAAAACCAAATACACATTTACTTTAGTACAGAAAATAATAGAGAATCCATATAATTACGGAATAATTATCACTCTACATCGAAGTAAAAGGTTAAACTTCTTAACTAAACAATAGTGTATTCCATATTTTTCTGAGCAAGAAGTTAACTGTCACGAAAACAGATTGAAAATTTTTTTTATTCTTAAAATGGCACTAAAATCCTCTTTAGTTATGATTTCAAATAATACAATAAATGCAAATAAATTTATTGAAATTAAAATCAATAAAGGATTTATTTTTAAATATTCTATCATTTATACCTTTACAATACTGAGCTCAACTTCAAGACCTGAGACAGGAAGTGGGATGTCTGTAGACAAACGTGATGGCTAAGCGTTTACTTAAAGTTGCTAAAAGATGACCATTTTAATGAGCTCCTCTGTTATAATATTACAGCTGCTGCCTAACAACTACACCCAGCCCTCAAGCTGTCACTCGGCTTAATCACATAAAACGTTATGTCCTGAAACAATAAATTAGTCACTTAGTATATGATATATATATATATATATATATATATATATATATATATATATACATGGGAGCACTTTGTTATAATATTGCAGCTGCCGCCTAACAACTACACCCAGCGCTCAAGCTGACATTACATAAAACGTTATGTCCTGAAACAATAAATTAGCCACTTGATGTATGAAATATTTACCTATGTTCTCTTGTGTGTGAGTAACAGTTCCGATCTCACATGGGAGGATGGGGATAGCTCTGGAGCTTACTTTGTATTGTCCGAACAAATAATCATGATTATCACTTTGATTAATTTAAAGTTACAATATTTATTTGTTACCAAAGAATTACGCTTGGAACTAGATAAGAGAGAGAAGTGAAATCTTCTCTAAAAGTCATGCGACAGCTAGATTTTCTTGTGAGTTTTGAGTAGAACTATGAGGTATTGTCCCTGGTGTTGAATTTTTGGAAAACCGTAATTTGAAAATACATCATGGGTTAATAGACTCTTAACTTAAGTTATGACGATTTTTTGGATATATATTGTAGTATTACATAGGTATTTGTTTAGAATTATTATTTAATACTAACTGTTTTATTACTTGTAGTTAGTTAACAATGGTTGCAGTATACACTATTACACCATGAACTACGCTAAATACGTTTTGAATTAATGTAGATTAGCACTCAACTACTACTCTAGTGCACATGATTAATGACTTGGTACAGGTATAACGTATCATTTAGTATGTTTTTCATCACTTTGTTAGGGATTAATGTAGATTAGATTAGCACTCAACTACTACTAGTCACTGACACTTATATTGTGTACAGTCGTTAGGGATCACTCAACTACTTCACTAGTACACAACATTAATCACTTGTACAGGTATAACGTATAATTTAATATTCATCACTTTGTTAGGGACTAATGTAGATTAGCACTCAATACTACACTAGTACACAACATTAATCACTTGGTACAGGTATAACGTATCATTTAGTATGTTGTCCATCACATTGTTAGGGATTAATGTAGATTAGCACTCAACTACTACCCTAGTGCACATGATTAATCACTTGGTACAGGTATAACTTATCATTTAGTATGTTTTTCCATCACTTTGTTAGGGATTAATGTAGATTAGCACTCAACTACTACACTAGTACACAACATTAATCACTTGGTACAGGTATAACGTATGACTTTAGTATGTTGTACATCACTTTGTTAGGGATTAATGTAGATTAGCACTCAACTACTACCCTAGTACACAACATTAATCACTTGGTACAGGTATAAACGTATCATTTAGTATGTTGTACATCACTTTGTTAGGGATTAAGGTAGATTAGCACTCAACTACTACACTAGTACACAACATTAATCACTTGGTACACGTATAACGTATCATTTAGTATGTTTTTCATCACTTTGTTAGGGATTAATGTAGATTAGCACTCAACTACTACCCTAGTACACAACATTAATCACTTGGTACAGGTATAACGTATGATTTAGTATGTTGTCCATCACTTTGTTAGGGATTAATGTAGATTAGCACTCAACTACTACCCTAGTACACAACATTAATCACTTGGTACAGGTATAACGTATGATTTAGTATGTTGTACATCACTTTGTTAGGGATTAATGTAGATTAGCACTCAACTACTACCCTAGTACACAACATTAATCACTTGGTACAGGTATAACGTATCATTTAGTATGTTGTCCACAACTTTGTTACGGATTAATGTATGGATGAGACCTGATAAAAGCCATGTAGATACCTATAGAAAATTTAGAAATTTGCCCTGAAATTCGGCATTGTTATTAAATTGCTTCAAATGACGAAGGTGAAAATGTTAGAAACTGTTTTTGATAACCCATGGAAGAGTTTAAATTAATTTAAGCAATATTGTTAATTTAAAATCTTCCGGTACATAATTTAAAATCATATCAAATATGGTAAAACAACTCTTTGCTACGTGGGAGAGAATAAACAATGATTATAAGATAAACCCTTTTACAATATTCACTTTGACTGCTGTTTTTTTTTAAACCTCCCAGTTTTAATAACTCAACATACTGTGATTGACAAATACTTTTTACAACTAAAACTGAACCTCTCCTACTTAATTTTCCAAAAAGATATGTTTTGCTGTCACCCCTTATCACCGTATTGAATTATTTATCATCAACAACACTTTAAGCCCTAACATCATTTGACCTTAAAAGTTTAAGTCCTAAACCTCTTTGATTTTTTGTAATAAATATTATAATTATACATACTGAGTTGTGTTGAATATTCATTTACATAACATAGCATACAAAAATGAAGTATGACAAACTTAAATATACAATAGTCAAACTTGCATGTAGAGAAATGTTGTGACTTTCTATAACGTTGTATAAACATACAATTCAAGTTATAAATAAGAATAATTTTATTTTCAACAAAATAAACATGATAAATTATACAAAATATATCAATGCACTAACGTAATTCCAATTACTTAGACTTAAACTAAACCATGTGCAAAGTTTGCTAGGTTTAAAACAAGGTATATTCAGTTTTCCGATAGCTGAGAACTCTGAGAACTTGGTATTTGTACCTGTGCGACCTTATACTGTATCGACTCCCCCCTTGCTCTGTTTGAAGACCTTCGCACAGGCCAGCAAACTATGAGAACCGGCAGAATAAGATTTACAAGAGAAACGGCTTCTACTAAAGAATAATAAATTAAAATATCTTATACATGCTTCAACCATTATCAATGAACATTAATGAGTAATGAAATTCAAAATATGTGGTACGCCTTATTTCCAGCTACCGAGTAACTGAAGTATTACTTCATTGTATTTACATACTATATAGATAAGGAAATATATATATTTAAATATTAAGTAGCATTAAGTAAATACTATATATGTTTGTTTTAAAAATTACAAGAGAAAAATACATGTACCTATGTTAAATACCTTATCTTATTTATAAATATAATCAATATTTATTTTTTTAAGCTTGAAGCATAGGTAAATAAGTTCCATGTAATTCGGCATTACAGTTTGTACCATATGGAATAATAGTAATATCTTCTATTAGAATAACCAATTATCATGAACATTTATTTTTTTACGACTTTCGGTACAAGTTTGGTGATACACGTTAGCCAAAATCATCTGCATCAGCCACGAAACAAAATTATAGCGACCTGTGACAGTAAGTGTTAATTTTGTGTAAAATAATTAGTTGTACGACACATACGAGAAGCCTGAGAATCCTACTTGCGACAAAAGACAAAACTATAAATAGGATCTCGACTCCTGGAATATTAAGGGTGTCTGAGAAGTTGAAGTCTATTGAGTCGGAACTGAAAATGATCTGAATTACCTCTAACAATCAAAGCTTTCCATTATATTCATAGAAGTGATGATCATCGTGGTTTTGGAGGACTAGCATATTAATATAACGAGACACTAGATTATTTCTCAAATAGACTACCCTTGTTCGACAAATAGAAGCGTATGATACAGGAAATATTGAGGGAGTATGGGATGCTCGCAAAGTAATCCAAATATTTAAATTACAACTATATAGCATGTGATTCAATAGCAAGTTGTTGAGAATTTGGCCATCTATCTTTATGTTGTAATCAGAGTTTTCATCTAGAACGCAAAATTTTGTGAAGGCTTACGTTAGTTTCAACGGAAGCACCAGCGTAACTCCTATAGGAGGCTTATGTTTTTATTTCAAAATGGACCATTCTATATAGAATAGTTTTTTTATCGTAGAACGAGGAAATATGTTATTCAATTTAAAACGTTCCTTCCAAAAATATATTCTCTAGAACAATAGACATAAAGGACCGTTTACTACATTATTGTACACGATAGTACGATTGATTATAAAATTGTAAATATTTCAGTAGCCTACAACTACTAGTTTAAAAATATACAAAATTTGATCGAACCCTGTAATTGAACTTTATAGGCGATGTATTGAACGATGCATTAGGATGCAAAAGAAGCACATTGAACCTACTAAAAGATTTTCTGACATTTCATAACGCAGTAATTATTCTTCCATATGGGAACGTAACACTATTTTGTAATTGATTGTGCTGGTAAAATCAGTTGTTTGAACATAAGACTGTAAAAAACGTATTGCTCGTGTTGTAAACCGAGAATTTCAATTGCTTATACAGGGATGGAACTTCCTACACAGAGAAAAATAATAAATTTTGGAGAGGGAAAACCAGCTGAGAGGACGATGGCTTTCACAGATCTCAGCTGCATTAGAAAGTAGCCCATTACTGTACAGAGTGATGAACATGAAATTGTTACAACCTTCCGGCAGACAAAAGCGGAACTTTTAAAATCTAATCTCGTTGTTAAATTTTAAAATTGACTATTCACTCTGTTATTTATATTTTTACTGTAAGAATAAGCATAAATATATAAACGAACATAGTCATTTTGTCTATGGTTCTTTTTCGAGATATAGAGCAGACAGGCAGAAAATAAATGTTTTAGCCCCTTTAGTGATAGGCTTTGCTAACGCTCAGCAAATTAACTAAAGTTATACTCACATAGTGAACAATTACACTCTGTATTGTTTTTTTAACTTAGTATAATTCATGTATAATAATGGATGTAATAAAATTTTATGGATAGTTCCTCAGCTCTCTTCGTAGCGTATCAGTTTATCGTATCGAATTGAAAGTAATCTTATTAGATTTTAAATAGCGAATTATTTTCCTGCATGTTTGAGATTAACTAACTTAATTTACTAACAAAATAAATTTGTTATATTGCATTTTATTTCCTGTGCTTTAGCTTATTTGGGTGATTTTCGATAAGAATAAATAAAGTCCAGGAGGAAGAATACTTTTCGTTTGCTGGGATATACCACAAGTTTTTGTCTTAAACTTGAATATTGTGTAGTTAATTTCATCATAAGCGTTTGAGAAATATAATTTCTTATACAAAATTACAGTATACATCTATTAAAAATATTTTTGTAAAACTCGGATATTAAAGTATGTTACAAGAGGAAATATCAAATATTTCTGTTAAATAGAGAGGTATTGTATTTATTTTCAAATTTAAAAATATCAAATTAGTAATATAATAACAATACATTATTTAGAAAGTAAATTTACGAGGATTCCAGATGCTGTAATTGCGTTCTAACAGTATTTTCTGTTTTCAATAGCAATTTTATGAATAAAAGAACATGAGGTATTTCCACAATAAAAATAATATATCAGTACTTGATTCACGACTTTCGGTAATTAGAGATAATATAAAACAACTTTGGATAAGTCAAACAATTTACTAAGCATATCCTTGTGTTTACACTACTGCAAAAGTTAGTTCGTTATGCTCTTGATAAGCTACTCGTCGATTATTGGTTTACCGTTCACCTCAGATATCTTAGATTCTGTTCTGTAAAGAACATTAAAAAAGCTAATGCGTCTCTTCTGATGTACTTTAATATTACGATTTTGTTTTAAATTTTATAAGTGAGGACGTTTTTATTATACATACCTACTACTTCTGCCCGTTTTTCTTACAACACTAGAATGATATAACAATCACAGAGAATTGTCTTTAAAGATAGAACAGCACACCATTTTTTTTTAATTTTGTACGTACTATGCATTTATATTGGTTTTGTTGTGTATTAATTGACCTACACCATTGATAAGCTGTAAAAACATCATCAGGAATAGATGGTTTTCTTTTATTTATAAAATCTTTCAAATTCATAAAACGATAGAACAAAATAATCATAATGGTTTTTAAAACAAATCTAATCATAGTAATAGTGTTGGATATAATAATACAATATTTGCTTTAGTTAAAATTTTCTGAAAATCAAGATAGTTATTCAGTTTACTAATGAAACTTGTTTGGGACTTTAGATGTACAAAATATTGATTGGTAGCAATTCGAATTGGGCGTGTAGAGAAATTGTAGTTTATTTCTAATATTTATTTTCTTTCCTTAATATTTTTATCAGTTTTTTTCATTTCCTTGTGATCCACAAGAAACTAACTTATTTAAATGATGTCGTATAACCTATAATGCTTGTAACACAAGTGCAATCACAGTATCTATGAGTTGTATATACTTATACAATATTTTTTGTAATTAAAATAGTGCTGAAAAAAAGACTGATTCATAAAAAATTCCGATTGGACGTGTATTGAAATTGATATTAATTCGCAATATCGATTTTGAAACCTCAAAATGTTTGTTTTTTACTTTACTTGTGTAGCTAATTTATTTACTATGCCCTATTATATGTTAATTTAATTTTTACTACAATTTAATAATTATTAATAATTCTTGTTAAAAATATTAAATACATACTACTATTTTTATTTTTGAAATTAAAAAAGTTACTACAAACAACTTGAATGACTTTTTATACGAAGACGGACACCAACCGAAGTGAAACACATTTCCACGTCTATCTTTTCTATTTGTATAAGCACTTTACTTAAAAAGGCTTTTGAGATGATACTTAATACTTAATACAGATTAAGTATTTAACCTGTGATAAAAAATATGGGTTAACACAAAAACCAAAGTTACCTCATAAACCACATTATCTTTTAAATCAGCGTAACACTTCTATTAGCGTAAAACTTTGATTTAAAATATTTTTCTGTTAAGTTTTTTAATATTAAACTATTCCACTTTTTAGTCCTACCAGTAGATGAAGACATTTTATCCACAATTTCCGATTACTTGTTACAGTTTGGTCGTCTCACAGCACCGAATTCTCAGATTTACTCTTAGCCTTTCTCGCACATGTCAATTATCATTGATATTCCCTGGTAATTATAAATTTCACAAAATCGAAAAAATTAGTGTAAGATCTAAGAGAGTCTTCTTCCCATTCTACATTATAATATTTATGGGATATGGAAAAAAAGAACGGTTCATTATTTATCCTATTATTTCACTCGATTGCTTTTATAATTCCTTATTTATTTTTAATCCTTGACATGACTATGAGTAATGCTTGTTCAACTTATTAATCAGATTTCATGTTGTCTGAGTCTTTAAAAATCAAATCCTACTTTAAATTTCTCTTAAAACAGGACTCGAGTTCCTTAGTCAATCTGGCATCAATGATGTTTTAAATGGACAAAAGAAGTTTATATACTGGTACTTACCTAATAATAAAGCAGTACTTTCAGAGCTCAGTGAAAGGCCGTTCGGAAATCTAGCCTAGTCAATTGTGACTTTACTAGTGAAGACGGTGACTTTATACCAATTATTCACCTCTGTGATTCTGAGATATTTACGATGAATATGATAATAACAAGTACAAAAGCATGGATGTTTCGATTGCTATAAATGTTACTAATCCACACACTACAGCCATTTTGTATGGTGACATAGCTTAATAAAATTGAAATGTTTTAAGAAATGTAAGTCCCATATTAATTTAATGTTAAGCCTTTAGGGAGCATTAACACCTCTTATGTGTGTTTCATACCCAGGACTGTACGTGTTCATTACGTACTTCGTTTTTTCAGTTCAGATTTGTGCATTTCACAATTTTAAGTCTATAGTTCGTCTGAAAGTCAGTTTTAAATCGATTACAAATTACTAATTAACGTAGAATGTCAAGAAATCGAGCTAAAGGAAACTTTAAATAATAAAAAAAGTTTAAAACAAGCTGAGTGCATATTAATTACATACACCACTAAAGAAAACTAGAAATAAGTAGCAGGAACTCGTCATTGATCAGTGGCAAGACTACGGTTTTTTGGCTTGCATAGTCATATCGTACTTCAAACCGGAAATTATGAATTATATTTCGCAACGTTTCAATTCAAAATTTAATGTTTATTGCTTATTGCTTATGGCATTCTAGAGATATGTTAGATGGACAGACAATCTACAAAAGTATCCTTTCATCCCATGGAAGACAATATAGAATTTTTGTCAGCCGGCTGACATTAGATTTAATAACGCTTAGCCGGCTGACATTAGATTTAATAACGCTTAGGTAACATCCATTTTTTGATATAAACCATCACAGAACTCATTCTAATCTATTGTCAAATGAATTTCCATAAAATATTTAAAGTCTGTAGGTTAAGTTATTTCCATATCATTCAGTTACAATTTGTGTTTTATTAAGTTTAGGTTTCACATCAAAGTTTATGTAATATAAAAATCAACATATAAATTCACCAGGTAATTATTTTTTGGATTGAGATAGTTGGGTAATACGTATTAATATGTTGCAAGTTTGTTTACAAATATTTATTCTGCAACGTTCTTGTTGCCATTATGGTTACACGTCATGAAATTCAGTGTTGTCTATATAGAAATGAAGCTTAACGAAAAAGATCAAGTCTATAAACCAGTTTGTTGAATATGGTAGGAACAGACGGACAGAAATGAGATTTGTCCCGCACCTCGAGTAATAGGCTTCGATAATGCTCAAACTACAATACGGCCGGTGACTAGTCCTAACCATAAAAGCGCATAGAGCCTAGCTGATATTATTGGGAAAGTATCTTATAGTCAGAACCAAAAATCAATTAAACTGAGAGAAAAAGACGTAAAACTATCAGGCCAAGGATTATAAGAGATTTTACTGTCATGAGTCACGCTGGTGCCTTGATTCGGTATAGACTTTTAATTAGGTTTTGATTAGGAAATACATTTATCACTTGTTCTCTAAAAGCAGAGCATTGTTCCATGTTTTATGATCAATAGTTTATAATGAACATTATTAATGTTGCGTAACATTTAGTAAATTAAATATTTTTCTCTTATCTAATATTTAATTAAATGTTACGGTACATAATTATCATTTGGCAGGCCATATACTGCGTCGATATTTACGGCTTCTTGTCAGAGATATTAGAGCATCTGAACACTGCAATTTGTATAAACGTTAAACGTTCCTCTACTGTGCTTGAAGCAGGTAGGCTAAGTGAATTAAGTTTGTACATTTTACCATACTGAACTATGGTTTTTACACTTTCTCATATTAATTTTGTTAAAACCCACTTTTTAATATATAGCACGAATCTTTTTAATAAAATTAGATTTTTAATTCTGAGAGATAATACAATACTATTTATTTGTTTCAAAGTATATTGATTGTGTATAGCAATTTTCGTGGACAAGTAAAGTGTACCGTGGTCACGGTCAATTAATTTTATATATTTAATTTTTGTATAGTAAGTGTGAGACATAACTTTGAAGTTGTATCGGTCATCTAGTAAGATAAGTTAAGTTATCCTGATCCCTAAAATATATACCACAATAAAATAACCATTTGGGCCCTTATATACGAAATCCAAATCGGTATTTCGAAAGGTCAATATAATTTAGTTAAAAAAGGCTATATGTACGTCGAAAAAAACTCTATCTAATAAAAATCTAGAGACGAATAATATTTTGGCTTGCATAATATTGGCAGTTATTTTATATAGATTGCCATGTAAAATAGGCTTAAGACGTATATCGAGGTATTTTTATCTTTTTCTTTACTGTAAATAAACCTCTGTTTTCGGTTGTTTTATTGAGTGATTGACAAATCGACCTTATCATGTTTCTGTGAGATCTGCATAGTTGCCTAAATATTTTCTACCATAAAGGTATGGCAATAAAACGTGAGTACGTCAGCGGGATACTTCAGTTACGTTGGCCGGATATGAATCTCAAACACTAAATTTGCTGCTTTTTCCACTTAAAGTTTTAGCGATGATGAAATCGTGGCTATATTAACATTCAAAGATCTTTTGAGATCTACTCATGTTTCGAGTGAACACTTTATAATCGACATACGTAACTTCTCTAGTCCCCTGGAAAATACCTAAGTAGCTCAAAATATCCGCGTAATTTTTAAAATGAGTAAAATCTTACACCCAACTAAAACAAACTTTACAACCCAACAATAAACATTAGTACGTTCCTTCCCGTACTTCTATAAAATACGAGCATTTCTTCTGGCTACGTGTGCAGCGGCTTTAATGAGGGTCCATAGGATGCTCTCGTAATATTGTGAAGTTCATTGCCAGGTCTTGGCCAACAACTAACTTTACGCATCACCGATAATTATTTATTTTGCTTTGATCGTAGAGACAGCTTTAGGTGTTGCTGCCAGTGAAAGAAAGTAATGCGTACATTTCTTATTTTTTTCATTCAATTTTGTTTCTGTTTCCTTGAGAAATAATTTTAAATTAAAAACGAACACATGAATTATTGGAATTACTGAGATTAGGGTTCTGTACTGTATTATTTTCATATTAACCGGACAAATAATTTATAAATGTTTTAGTCAATAAATTTAGCAAATACATGTTATGAATCAATCTTTATTAAACAGCATTATATGCATACACATAATAACTACGTAACGGATATTGAGTATTAATTAAGTACTTTTATTCTATTTATTTGAACCTCCTTAAGAAACTGTTGTTTTTATTCTTCATTCTAGACTAAACATGTGGATTATTGTGTCTTGGCAACTGCTATATTAACTTCCGCTACTGCGTTAAAAATTTAGTGCTTTACCAGTACCCCTATTTTTATCCACAAGTAAACATGAATATATATTTAGATACCTTAGTCGGTTTAATTCCTTATAGCATTATCAGTGTTGTATCATTAGAAAGCTTACATGACTTGTTCAGGTTTACTGCTACCAGTGTAGTTTTTAAGTCACATTCGCAGGCCAGTAATATATTATGAAACTTATATCAGAGCCAATGAGGACCACCAGTTTTCCTTCGGTGGTGATTATTATTCATTATATTACCTTATATCCTATTACTATTTTATAAATATTAATATATTACTATCATAATATTTGATAATTAGACCTCCATGGTTCTCTCTTAGTTTTAATGTCAGTGATAAATTGTATTGATCAAAATAGAAAACTAATATCCAATGAACACTTAAAGGGACAAAAGCCTGAAGTAAATTATGGATAATATTATTTACTTTTAAATTTGGTTGAAATAATGTATATCGGGTTGCAGTTGTTAATATTTTATATTTGTTTTATTATATATCACTGTGCGAAAACTCTACCCTGTAATGTACTATGCGTGTGCGTTGGTTATGACGGTAACATACATTGTTCTTTCGTCCCTTTACCACATCCACAATATGTTTATTATTATTGTTATTGTTTTGTAAATAATAAAAATAGAATAACGATTTACTGAAGATCAAGACTGTTTTAAACTCAACGTGTTGAGAAATGGTGTTGTAAACAATTGATACACTTCAGTATTCTTGCGTGAATTTTATTTTAATAAATACCAAAGCGATCTAGTTCGAGATTTTCATTTAAACTGATTATGAAATCGAGGGTAAGATTTTCAGTACAATTATAAATGAACCATTACATTTTCCAATGAATTATAGAAGGACTCATAATAACAAAAGTGAGAGAGATACTCTACTATTATACTAACAAAAATAAATATTCTATCTAATTTTTTATGATACCAGACGATTACGAAGTTCTATTTTCAGTTGATGAGTCATAAACTTTATAAATACGGTATTAAAATGCCAACATTATTCAAAGTCGATATTCGTTACCTACTCCTCACGCCCAAATTGTATTGTTCTTAATTAATTATAGCCTTCTCTATGTAAACAATTTCATATGCTTTATTTCTTGTAAAGATTTGGGTTAAATATAGATATAGATTTAAATTAATATGTTTTGTCTAATATTGGTATTTTGTCAAATTTTAACGTGGCTGTAATAATATTTCGTAATTTAAACGCCAATCCCTCATTAATAAATTAATCAATATAACTTTAGATTAGGAACTTAGATCATTATGTAACTATATGTTTGTTTCTCCTTAACGTTCATCTTCCTGTATATATCTTATATTAACAAAAATATATTTTAAAACTTAGATTTTGTACGAAGTAAAGGAAATATTGATAGAAACTGCCCATGCCTGTTGCCTGTGTAAACAATATGAACTAAATTTGATGCAAAATAGAGGCAAATAACATTATCATACAAAAAATGCCATAAATTTTTCCAACGACATCTTTGTTTGAAAAATTCTACGTAATAGCTTAAATTTTTTTCACTGTACAAAATACGTTTGGTTGTAATCTTTTTTGCTAAGGATGTATATAATTTTTTCTAAAAGGGTAGAAGACCTGTAACCTGGAAGAAACACATAATCCCATATTTTAAGTTCTGTTACATATATTTTTTACTAAGTTTTTCTTAACAATTATTTTATACAGCTGTGGTACATTTGTATTAAAAAGAGATAGTTATACGTAGTGGTTTTCAAGTTTTCAAAGTATGCTGATTACGCTCTGTGTATTGTACGTAGTAACTGATTTCAATTGTTTAAATTTTAACTCGAAATTAAAGCGGACAACGACAAGAATTTCTCTAGTTGTGACTTAAAGTGGTGTTATTAGTTTTTAATTGCATTACTTTTAAACTTTTTATCGTATATATATATATATATATATATATATATATATATATATATCTTTAAATGGTTCGTACCTACATAAATAATATATAAACTCATTATATATTCTCTCACAATTAAACTAAGATCCCCTGGATTCTTCATTTCATGGGCTGTTTTTAAATTTCAAGGCATGATTCGTTTAAATTAGAAATAAGACATTTCAAAAACGTAACTATTAAGATCCAATAATGCTTTCTTCTTCAATGTAGTGCAGTTTTATTACTTATTAAGTCTGCTATATATAGCCCAATTTTTAAATGTTTCCTTACATAACAATGAGGTTAAAACATGGAGTATCACAGCCCCGAAATATCAGGTGTCCTATTAACTTTTCACAAACTAATTTTACGCAGTATATAACCATTGAAAATGAGAGTTTCTCTCGATTTAGTATGTTAGTTATTGCCCAAATTACAACAATCATATCAAATTATAAGTCTAAATAAATTCTTCATTCATATCTTGCTCATAGAAATCGGTACGAAACATAAGGCAAATATCGAATTTCTCTAAGGCAAATAAAGTAAAAACCTTGCTTGGTTGAAGGGAATCAAAGTAAAACTCAACATAAGTTGAAAATAACAGTAACATTATCAAAGATAAAATTGTTTTCTGTCCTATTTTATCGCAATTTTAAATTTTGGCACGTTGCCAAGGTGTGATCGATGAGAACTTTTAAGGAATGATTAAAGATAATCTAACTTGACAATAAAAAAGTTTTGTGTTGTAATGTTTTAAAGTTAATAAGTATGTGTTCATAAATTATTTAGGATAAAAGAGATTTTAAAGAAAAAGAGAGACCTTTTTATTCATATTCTGTTTGCTATCGTGGTAGAAATAGGTAAATACGGTGGAACAATTGCTTTGTACCTGTTACGCTAAGATGATGGTTTCAGCAGGTATCCGTTATTAATTGATATTATTAGTTGCAGTTGCAAGCTCGATGGTGGTACTGTCAATGTATACAACTGCCATCGTTGAGTTGCACTTTCCACAACTATAGTCACTGAAACTAGACTCAAGTCAATGATCGTTACCTATAGTAAAAGCAATTACATTTTCTGAGATTGTGTTACATAAAATATCCCAAATAATCTGTAAAAAATATTAAATATTATCTGTAAAGACTGGTATATAAATATTATTACCTTAAGCTGGTTTATTTTTGGTATTTTGTTCCAATATTTACATACGGGCTGATCTATCGGGGAACAGCCTCCGTTAACTGAATATGTAAGTATTTGATCAAGGCCAGATTAATTTAATATACAGTGTGAGTTAAAATATATATACGCTCTGTTTAATTTATTATAGATAAAATATGGAGGGATGAAACTTGGGCCACCTTTCTTGAAAATAAAAGTGAACTTTTTAGACACTGTTACAACTGTGCCCGTTTCCCCCAAGATGAGATTTTGGGGGGTTCTTCTTTTGCACAAAGTGTATGGACCAATCTTATCTGTGCCCTAAAAGCTGTTGCAGTAGTGGATCACATGACATTGCAGGCAGTGTATACAGCACTTGGCTTCCTAAATGTGTACTAACTGATGCTATACTGTGGCTAGCCATCTTCTACGTCTGAGTGTCCTTAAAAGGTGGTCTGAGACAATTTTGAGTAGATTACATTTACACAGTTGATAGATGAACCGTGAATTATAGGAGTTTTGATATTTTATAGAGAGTTGGGTCTGTATTATGATCGGGAATGTCGGCGATTATCATTTTTCCAAGTTTTATCTTACCCTTCTTGCCACAGGATAATATGTACCGGGGAGGTCCACGCTTCTGCTATCCCACAGAGTACGCGAGACACCTGGAGGGACCTGCAACCGCAACCTGTACTATCCACATTTCTGATGTGCTTTACTTTAATATGAAAAACCCTCCCTACTATGT
Source organism: Homalodisca vitripennis (assembly GCF_021130785.1). NCBI lineage: Eukaryota > Metazoa > Arthropoda > Insecta > Hemiptera > Cicadellidae > Homalodisca > Homalodisca vitripennis. The sequence continues at coordinate 124,323,553 of NC_060215.1, read as the reverse complement.
AATGTGTATTATTGGCTCGTTTGAGTTGTTTCGTGACCTCTGGCTTTCGTGACCTTCTATGCTTTGTGGCCATTTCGGATTGCAGTATAATTGCTATAGTGGTGAGCGCATAGTTTTTTTCTGTTATCTTGTTCTACTATTTGTTTCACGTATGAGCAATAAAGAAAGCTATGAAAACATGAAACACAATAGTAATTGTTCTCGAGTCTTAAAGATATACTGTAATTTGTGGATATCAATACACTTCTCTAAATGTGTCAGTAATTAGCTACCGGTGCCTGCGGTGATTGCAGTCGTTAAACAGTTATAGGGTATATGAATCAGCTAGCGCGGGCAGGTGCGTGCCTTATCTTCTCATTCTTGTCACTTAGCTCGTGATTGAGGTTATGTGTTTTACAAATAGCACTTTACATATACTTCACGCTTTCACTGCAGACGATCAAAGATTGTCCAATTAACGTCTTACAATTAAAAGCCTTAATGTCTTGAGTTTAAAATCTATGTTAATAAGGGGTGCAACTACCGTATTCGCTTTTATAAACAAATCAAGACCACATGTAACATTGCTAGGATTAATGAGGTGGTGGTTTCTGGACAAATAATGAAGTTATTATGGATTGTATCTGGAATTTATAACCCCCTCCCCAGTCACCCACCAACATTGTGAATTGAGTCATAGTAATCGGTAGAAATGTTTATCAACTCAGTCTAAAATAATTCAAAACTACAGAACCTTCTATATATCTCACCAGATCTCTTTAAATAGTACCACTCTATGAACAATGGAATTTCTCAATTCACGAAATTCGAAGTAGTTAATGTACGAGGCACCTGTGTTCGCAATATAGCCTCCTCTCTCCGGTTGCTCCAGGCGGTTTTACATGGTCGCTAAGAAGAGCATTGCCTCACAAACTAACCCGGACTGAGATATTCCTCGTAAAATTACTGAGATATTTATGAAAAAATGTCCTTTTTCTTGCTCCTCTATAGTTGGATTAATCATCCAACTACAAGCGGATTTCCCTTGAAAGATTAAATAGCCAGCAAATTGTCTCCTTATAAAATCACTGTAGTTTTTCATGATGCGTACACACTCGTAACTGCTACTCATCTTATCTCGCTACTACAGGATTCGTGCTCCCGCTAACAAATGCGATATATGGAACTTTAACCTGAAACAAAGCATCAATTACTATTACATCATGTCTCCTCTCTAGATGAGATTTGATGCTGCCTCAAACAGAAAGTCATCTGGAAATTTAAAATGAAAGGTGTGAGTTACAAAATTATCAATAATTACAGCATTTAATCTCACTTTATTCCAGATCAGGTCTCATGTTGTCTCCAACAGAGATTTCACATAAAACTTAACAAGACAAGTAACATATATAAAAGAATCACTAAATACGAAACTTAGAACAAAATTTGTAATCTTGCGATATGACATTGCTGGTGAAGTGTGAACTAGTATTACTTTTGATTAGAAATCCCAATCACAAACTTATTTAAACCAATATTTTTTATGTTGCCGAATGAAAAAGATCCAAAACCTCCGAAGAGGAACGAGAATTCTAGCCCTAACTCTACTCCATTTAGAGCCATTAAAAGCGTAAGTAGTAGTAACTGAATTTAATGAAGATGGCTAGTCATATTAATAAAACAGGTCATACCTGAAGCCGTTGAGTTTTGGTGGTGAAACCTGCACTTGTGCAGTATAACTCGGGTGTGAACAGGTCTGGTTTAGATTGATTGTGGACACAACATACAGGTATCTATATACAAACTAATATATTATGTTTAATTGTCAATTCGCTTAAAATTCAGTGTTATGAAATTTTTGGTTGTAATAAATTGTATAGATTGTCATTTTAAATCAATAATAAAAACATTTTGTTTTATATTTAGCATGTGGAGTTTGTAGAGCGGAATTATAAGCTACAGTAAAAATAAATTAAAAGTTTTCATACAATTTGAATAGTATGTGCTAGCTAACTTAACTAGTGAATAAACAGTGAAATATAAAAATGTGAATTCTGAATTCATTTTCCTGTAGCTCTTCACTAGTTTGTGGACCATGAGTCTAACACTCCGTACAAGTATAAAAAGGAATGTAGTCATGTTTTGAATTTAATATGGAAGTAGCAGTTTGATTTTTCATTTATTTGTTATTTGAAGGCAAAATGCATTATTAATTTATAGGAAAACTCTCTGTTTAACCGAATAATTATATATATAAAACCATCCTAGTACAGACAATGACTATTAAACATCCTGTATGAGATTTCCAGCTAACGGAAGAGGGAGACAAAATTCTGGATAATTTATGTAGAGTTATGTATTTTAAAACGTTAAAATACAATTTAATCCAACTTCGTAAGAGTATTATCTGATAGTGATTCTATTACTTTATTTAATTTATTCAGTGGTTTTATAAGCACAACTAACGATTTGATAAAGAAGGCTTGATCATATTGATATGTTAAATGTGAGAGTCTTGGAATAGAATCAATTTAGATAAAAGATTTCATATTAAAAAAACATTTTCCATAGCATAGCAAATTGTACTTATATGTTTTGCGGATGACTTGTAGCTGTGAACCAGACTTATTTATTACAATACTTCAGGTTAGGATCATATAAAGGTTGCTTGACGAGGAAACATATTGGGTCCACATTAGGCTACGAACTCGAGTTGTTGGAGTGATAAGCTGAAACACTAGCCATCAAGTCATCTGACTACCAGGGATAAACAATTGGTTGCTCGATGAGTAATATGATGTAGTGCAATAATTTTTCGTTGACAACATTTTTAAAATTTAAAATTGGTAGCCCTTTCATATAACTTCTGTGAAAAAATATGATTACTTTAGGAGGAATTAAAGGTATTTCAAGTAGACCATTGAGGTAATTTTGTAGTTATGCTCATATAAAGATGGCTTCAAAATGTGAACCATTATCCTTATCTTTTTTTTGTTATTTGGGCCTGATTATAAGATGTATACTTCCTGCTTCACGATATCAATGCTGTTCTTGGGATAGTAAAAAGTGTTTTAAAATATCTTTTCTATCTTAAAACACGTCGTACAACAAACATTCTACAACACAAAACCAATAGTACCACTTTAAAACCGGTATTTTGTGTTCCAATCTTATTACGAGACATCCTGAATGGCTCTCCTTTTGTACAAACCGAATGGAGATATATAAGTTATAAATGAAGGTGGTCTGAAAAAGATTATTTATAAAAATGTACTGCTTTAATTTTACTATATCTATTACATACGCTAAGAAAAATAATTTGTAGAGTTATAATGTTCTATTTTGATAAAAGAAACAATAGTAATGATTCAATCGTTAAAAATGGGGGAGAAGTGTTTTCCAGCAAAGAAATTTGTATAAAACCAAGAAAGTAAGTTTTATACCTATACTTGAAGTGCTGCATGAAACTTCATTTCTACTAAAAAAAAGAATGAGGTCTATGTCGTCACATGTCCAACTACGGAATGTGGTTGAATGTCGTTAGAAAACTATCACTCAGTAAGCTGAAACAATTTTACTTACGTTTTCTGGTGGATGTAAAATTTCTTTACCGTATATAGTCTGTCGTTCTATCTATCAATAATGAAATGAGCTATATACTAGAAATTTTACAATGAACTTTAGCAAAGCCTGTTACGCAACACGTGGTGTGGCCTTGTATATAAAGTTTATAGTAAACATTCCTTTGAAATATAGGTGTCCTTATAAGCATACCTTGTATTGGGGCACAAAATACCATGAGAGACGATGAGTATCGATGACGTGAAGCCGGGCGAGAACAGACAATCGTTCTAAACGTGGTGATGTCCACGCACAACTTAACGCTACAGTTCCGTTCGTCACAATATCCACATAAAATACAAGAAGCAAGCTTTATACCCAAAGCATTGATAGTTGTTGAAATTTTGTTACAAGCGACGGAGTTTGAATTGTTATTGAAAATTAAGACGGTGATACTATCGTAACAATGAAAAGAAAACCTGATTTCATAAGACGTATTATTTGAATTTATTTAGTTAGTTACTTTCACATACTTTATAACATTTATCAGTCCAATGACAAGTTCGTTAGTTAACAGTATGGGAGTATTCTACAAACAACAGAAACAAGATTTAAAATAAACATAAACCTAATTAAAAGTAACACATAAAATGTAAAATAGTAAACTATTTAAGAGCACATGAAGCATTTTAATATTCTGCAACTGAACAATATAAGTGGTTTTTAAGGTGGCAATAAGGGGTTTATACACAGTGGCAATGCATGTTCATGCTGTACAGTTTGCAGTTGTGTGTTGAATACCTTTAATACTGAATAATACATTCATTGTATGAAAATGAATAAATAGTGTTAGCAGATGCACAGGATAATGTAATACATTATAATGTGTTATAGGGATTTAGAAATTCATTTTAATTAAAGGTAGACTATAGTATTTGTGAAAGCCTAATATTTCGAATACTAGTTTAATACCTGCTTTATTATAATGCATGTTCATGCAGTATACAAAAATTGCAATTAACCTAATTAAAATATCAACAAGGAATAAATTTAAAAGAATTAAATCGTTAAATATTGTTGAAGAATGGTTAAGAACAAATTACTAAAACAAATAATAATTATAAAATGAGATTTTTGCCGAAGATAATGACGAGATAGTTTGATATTAAACTATATTCAGATTACTGACACATCGGTATTTAAGTACACGGCGAGCCTTGTACAAAATAATAACAAATGAGATTAAAATTCAGCTTTCAGGAAGTGAAACAAAAATATTTAAATTTTGTATGCGTATTATTAAGGTATGTAAAAGTTTATGAAAAATTTGATCAAAATAAAAACTCATTTTTAAACAGTGTACTGCCCAGAATTTATTTAGTGATAACAAACAACCCTATATGAATCAAGATGCAGCAGCCATTTTTTTGTTTTTTCCTAATAGCTCTTGAACAACACACCATACTGCAATAAAGGTATTAGCTTAGATGACAAGTGTAAGTTGAAATTAAGACCCTATCCAAATATAATTACCTTAGGAATAAGAATTTTACCCCATTCTTATATCAATAAAGAAGTATAGAAAGACAACTGCTTATTACAATGGCCAATATAGACGTAAATAAACACTTTGTCTTAGTAAATATTACTTTAGTGAATCATATTATGATTTGATATGGAAGTTTAAACTCATAAATTCCATCTATAAAATGTTAGGTCATAAATAATATACAGGCCAAAGTTTTAAAAGATATAATTATATATTATAATACATAATTTATTTGACAAAATTAAACATAAAGGTTTACTGGAAATGGTTAAAAATGATCAATTATTGCTTCCATTGCTACTTAAATGGTTATTTTTAATGTATATAACTAGGTACACAAATATTATGTGCATTGTACAAGTGCAAATACATAAGTACTGATATGTGAAAGCAGCAGGAGGCGGAGTATGTGTAGGCCTGGAGTGGTGGCATAGCTCTCTCCATCCTCTCGGGACACCCTTATACTCCTACATGTCCCTCGAACATGGCGGAGAGTCTGGTTTCAACTCTTCTACACAGTGTTAATAGGGCATAGACAATCTATGTCAAGTTCCTATGTGTTTTGGGTTGACATTATTTTTATATTGTCAATGATAGGATCGAGCTTAATATTTAAAATTAACTCATATATATATATATATATATATATATATATATATATATATATATATATATATATTGAATAATATATACTCAAATAACATACTTATTATGTAATTTGTTACAAACAATTCATAATTGTAATAACAAATCTCTTTGTTTTACATAATTGAAAATGGGTCATTTTATAATATACTAGGGGAAAGAACCCTTGCGTCACAACGGTGTAATAGCATACAAATTTGCAAAGAGTAGTTTAAACGAGTGGAGTAGATGAAAAAGCAGACATCTGTAATTTCCCACAGATGTTACATACATAATCTTTCTTCTTCAAAATTTGTATTGAGAAATCACCTAGTTGCTAATCACTTGGGATCAAATCCAGACAAGTGAAGCACTATTCGACAGTAAAAATGGAGTTTCGATGCAAAATCCGACAAATTTACCAAGAACTGAGGTACAGAACACTAATTTTTTTCAAATTACTCCAGGAAGATTTCATAGTATTAATTTAGAGCATAAAAGTGTTTGCACTAACCAAGTCACTGTGACTTAGGGGGGGAGGTGGATCCCCCCACTTCTATCTAGGTCCCTGTCATGAGGCTTTTACCTAGTGGAAACAAGTGTCAGAGCCCTAGCAGCTATTGCTGCCTGTCAGTTCTGTAGTGTAGTGTTGGTGTAGTCGGTTTAGTCGTCCATTGGAAGACGCAGTTGGGGGACCTCCTGGGCACGAAGTTCTCGGATGTAATCCCACCACGAACACTCTGCGGATTCCTCATGACTCGATGTTAGTCCTTCCACGAAGCTCCTGATGGTAGGAACGTCTGCCGAAGCTCTGACGATGGTGTTCCTAACGAACCAGGGCGACCTATTGGCCCACCGGAGACGCACGCTCTGGACTGCGAGCGGTTTTCTCTGGGCGGACTTGCAGGTGAGATGGTACCATGCTGGGGCCGCGTAGGTTAAACCTGGCCGTATCAGAGCCGTGTAGAGCTGCTGTGAATATGCTGGCGAAGCCCTGCCTCGATAGACCGCATATCCTCTTGACGTGGGGAGTGAAGGTCAGTCGGATGTCCAGGAGTAACCCCAGGTACTTGACTGTCGTCTTCCATGGGATGTTATCTCCGTTGAGTGACAGGTGACGGCCGTAAGCTTGCCTCCTTGTCCTCGTGAAGGTGTTCGCTTCACACTTCACGATGGTTGGGAAGATAACTTATTGATTATGCGAATATATTTTTTTTTTTTTAAATAGGTAATATTTGAAAATAGAATTTGGATAAGTATCCCACAGCGTAATTCTATAAGATATGTGTGGGTAAAAAATCCATATTAAGTGATTCTCAATAAAGAGATAATGAATTGATAAATTTCTTAACAAATATATGTTAGAGGAATTTGTTTTACAATTGCTTTCAAAATTCGTACTCCAAGACAGATTATAATCTATGATGATACCGAGGAATTTAATGGTATATGTTTCAACCAATGATTTGTCACCAATCATTACCGTTGGTGGGGTTGGGGAATATATTAAAAATGTTCTGACTATTAAATACGATGTAGGTTGATTTGGAGTTATTGGTCATCAAATTTATTTCTTCAAGATACTGAATACAAATATTCAATTCCGTGTAGCCTATTAATTATACTAGCGATAGAGCCCGCTATCCTACTCATGTAGCATGAAACATTATTTCGAGACATCTACCTCGAAAAAAGAGGTCTCTCTTCGTTCTTTCTTGCCGATCCTGAATATGCTGCAAAGTTCCTTATAGGGCCATGTGTAATGGGAAGTTTCCTCAGCTTTTTCCCAAACTGTACAACAAAAAGATTTCGTAAATAATTCGTCACGAGTCGTTTCCTTTCGAGCTTATTTCGTTGGGAAGTGCTCTTGTAAACTGGTTTGAAGTTCTTTAACGGCATTGTATATAGTTTATGATGTACAGTGTGTAGTCTCAAGGGATTAAATTAGGGCATCAATACTAAAAATATGGCTGCATGCAAGTAATTGGATACAATAATAAATGAGATAATGTAACTAACAAAACGAATCCAAAATTTACTAAAGACAAAGAGTGTAAAAATACGTGTTTAGGAATTCCTTTCAATTTAATTCATAATGTTTATTTTACTGTATAATTAATTGGTTTTCAACATAATTTTTTACACTATTGAATATAATAATATATAGTATTGACCTAACCGGCCATTGATTGTGGTATATGCCGATCTTTTGTTGACATTCTTGAATTACATATTAAAATTGTGTATTGTTCATTGAGCAAAGTTTCATAACTAGAAGAGAAATAATACATTCCGACACTTGCCATAGACAATTCTGAGTTTTTTGAAGAGTTAATCACTCTCAGAATTTCCTACATTGTTGTTTTGTTTTTACGTTTCAGTGTTCAGTCAAATTAAATAGTATTAATGATATGAAACTAAACATAGCTTTTAATGCACTAATTAACTAACATTTTTATTAGAAAGGTTAAAATGAATGTTATTGTTTGTCAAGATAGTGAAAAGTGGATGGTAGAAGTGGTGATAGTGAGAGGAAGCAAAATCATAAATATAGAAGTACGTGTTTGTCTTGGGTAAACATTACCATGCGTTAAACAAGTGTTAAGATTAGAAGGGCCTGCCTAAGGAATCTGATCTCTGATCATCATAATGATTACTATTATAATGATGTTTTGTAGTCTCATCAAGACAGAATATTTAGAAATCATATGATGAATAATTCCGATAAAATAGGTTGAGTCGCTCCTCTACATGCAATTTTCCTGGTCATAAGTAAAATTGATCAAAATTGGTTTTATGCATTTTTGGAATCACCCAAACAACATTAAAAATTTTAATTGTGATTAAAAATGGATTCAGTGACCTCTATCATTCAATGTTTTATTTCTTTAATTTATATAGTTGTTAAATAATAATAACAATGTAAAGAGGTCTTATTGCTACCCATTACATATATTTGAAAGGTTCAATCCAAGTGAGTGGTGTATGGTTTGAAAACTACTTTGTATTTTTTAATTGCGTAGGACATTTTAACCTGTCAACGCAATGTATATCGACTCTACTAGTATAACACAGTACATATATTTAACACACACACACACACACACACACACACACACACACACACACACACACACACACACACACACAACTTATAATGAATATATCTACAACTACACTACTTTGATGACTCCTAAAGAGATACAAGAAATTTCAGTATACGTTAGTCAATTAACAATAACAGGAAATTTTAAATACATTCGCACAAGTTATAAAACTTGACAGTACATAGATCATCGTATGTGCGTCCTGTCGAGTTCCAATCCAGATTAGAACAAACTAATAATAATCACTGTAATAACATTAAAAATAACATTAAAAATACTGTGTATTAGTGACAAAAATGATAAAAATAAAAAAGTTAAATGAATAAAAAAATCGAAGAGTACATAAATGTATCACAAGAAGGTATGTAGTTCACAATCACACAATAAATAGAATTTTATTTCTTGTTTTATATATCAATTGTGTTAAATATTAAAATGCAGCAAATAAAACACGGCAAAAATATATTATGAAAATTGACTAAAGAAAATTTAATTATCTTAGAAACGATGCCACATAGATGATAGTAATGAGTGGAAGTGGATAACTATATCGGAATTGCTAGTAATTGCAATGAAGTCAAGTAGCAACTAGCCGCTTGAACTTCTGTCAGGCTCATCCTGTAGGACCCTTATTGCAGAGAGCAAGTGTCTGTACAGCGTGTTGATGACATAATAAGCGTTAGTACTAGTAATAGATTGTTTAATGTCATGGACCTGCAAGGCCACACTCACAGAGTTCAAGGTCAGGTAACAGTGAGCGGTGGGAGTGAGAAGTATGAGAGAAGGTGTAGACCAGTACAGTGCTAATAAATAATTGCCTAAATGTAAAATATCAGTCTATATAATGAACAAAACAGATTTCAATATAAGTTAATACATTTTTGAGATTTGAGGCTTTTAAGATTTTCTCCAGTATTTCACCGATTTTTAAACACATTCTATTAGTCATTAACAATATATTCCACCAAGAGTTGTCAATTTAAACTTTTTCCTAGAAACTCAACTAATACTGATGATTTTCTTTTTAATTAATTAGTATTAGTTAATTATGACTTATTTGTGAATATTTATACTATCATTTGTTGCATGTCATTCCCCATAATAACTTGTGGTATTTGGCGCATTAAAAATGTATTAAATCATACCTGTATCATACCTGAGCATACCTTACGATATGGGGAGAAAACGTAATATAATCATGTTTTATAAACTGAATATTGCCATGGATACAATAAATGAAAAACAGAGTTTAAAATTCAAGTATTACAACCGGGAGCAATTTTAGTTACAAGATTTCACAAAAAACGTAACAGAACATATGCAACGTTCTCCCCTAGAGGAATTGTGCAAATGTCCGGTATCACTCAGTGGAGAAAAGGGGGTGGTCCTTGACAGCGCGCCGTAAGGGAAAAGGGTAACCTACGATTAGTACTTCTTCTTCTTTAAGGTTGCTCGGTGAGGGAAAGGGCGCCACCTTGTTGTAGGATAGGTAACAGGCAGGGCTCCAACAAGGAACAGTAACCCTGCTCCAAGGAAAGTACCAATCAGGCTCCCTACTACCATACACTAAAGCTATTTTTTTGTCAACCAGGCCTTTGGACTACACAGATAGTTGTATTGAAATATTCTGAATATAAGGTTAAATATAGACCCCTAATACTTATGCGAGGTTATCTAAATCCAGTTACTAGGACTGAGCAAAAGAAACAAAACACTCAAATGTTTGCAATTAAACTAATTATTTATGTGCAGGAATTGTATGACATTATCACAAGTAATCCAGCCTTACAGTAAATAAATGCTTTTAGACAGAAAATAATTAACAACAAATATAGCGAAGATACAATGTTACCACTTATTAGAGAGAATTACAAATGGCTAAATGAACTCTATTTATGGTAGGGAGCGCTCCACTTCCTCAAAGCAACGTGCAACATACATAAATAAATTCCAAGTTTCCTTTGTTATAAGAATAGTGAGATCATATCAATTTATACAACTTATCTGTGCCATATTTATATTTAATAGCAATATTTAAATTTTGTCATCAAATTTATTAGGAATTTTAAGTAAGCAACATCTATTCTCAGTAGCTATTGAAATGGACATTTAAATACAAATGAAAAACAACAATGAAACATTTAAAATAAACACATTAGGTTTTCGTTCGTTTGAAGCAAAGAAAATATTATGCCAGAATTTATATTCAGCTGATTAAGCAACAATACTACTCTAGGTAATTGATAATGAATCTACCTGTATTTATGCAATTTCTGGCCATAAAATCATGAGAATTGTAAGCTTGATTGTTAATATCAAAGGCTAAACACTGTAGAAAATAATAAACACAAATAAATAGAGTACCCTACATGTACACAGTATGATTTAACATAATAGGCAGTATAATAACAAAATTGCATTTATAAATTCAATGTGATATCAAAGACTAATTATTAATAGCTTGAGGTAATAATTTACCTTGACTTTTATTACAAATAAACATTGATACATTAAGAAGAAACGTTGAAACTATTGTATCGTACTAACATGAAACTGTGACACATTAAATTAGGACTATAAACGGTCTTTTACAAAATATGTCAATCATGGTTGTATTTTATGCGACTTGTATGTATTTCCATAATTAAATACTTACTTTACTATAAAAGAGATTAATTTTCTTCGATTAAAACATTTAAAACATTGCAGTTATAACAGTGCAAGTTGTGACATTAATTTTCAACATATGTACTATTTATAAGTTTACCTCTTTCTCTTAGAAATGTTGTCAACATAGTTAGCGTGATTGGTTTTGAAAACAAATACTTTAAACAAATTATTAGGTAAGATTATTAACTATTAAAAGTAAATGTCACGTTTTAGCTTTACACGTTCAATTCAAACCCTAACAGTTTTTCCAAAGGCTCAGTTGAGTGATTCTATAATCTTGAGTAGTGTTTTAAACTTTTAAAATTAGTATATTAAATTCACGTAAGAGTGACGAGAACTAAGGAAAATATATGGTAGTAGTTCACCTTGGCCAATTTATTAGTCGGCTCCCGAAAATCCAGCGAAGCTGAAGGGCTCGTACACACACACAGCACCGACGCAATCCAGACACTCGCAAGCTTCCTCACTAATCAATCCACCAGCTGTTTGTTATCAGTTCACCTGCCGCAGCGTGTCGTCCGGTCGTGCGGTGAACAGTCCACCGGAGATAAAAGGTTACTCAATGGGCTATTCTTTTATGCAGAACAGGCTAGAGTGACGTACGGGTATTGGTATAATTGGTACAATGTCGGCGCGCTACGACATTGATGAATTGAAATTTATATAATGTAGAGTGATCAGTTCTACATTATTTATACCATAACTCCCCATAAACTGCACACGTCACAAATACCCCCCTGCCTGTAGAAAATTTCCCAAATTTTCTTCACTTGATGAACCTTTTGAGGTCAGCCACATGCCATTTCCCGATACGTTTACCTTTCATATCAGCCAGGGTGTATACCAAAGGAGATACTTCCTAAGCCACCAAAAAGGGTCCTACATATTTAGGTGCTAGCTTCGCTGAGAAATACTTTGTTGCGTCCGACTGTGGGTAATTCCTTTTGAGGACGATATCACCCACTCGGTAGTGTACAGGTGTTCTACGAAGGTTATAGCGACGATCTCTCCGTCCATGGGCATTCTTTAGCCTATCAGCAACCTCTTGATAAATGTGCTTCAGCTCTTGTAGCTTGTCACCATAATGCCTTGAATCTTCTGGAGAAGGTACCACAGAGCCATCCTCAAGAACCTCAAATCCTGCACCAGCAGTGGCGAGTTCTCGCCCGAAGTTCAGGAACGCTGGCGAATACTGTGTAGTCTCGTGGTACGCTGTCCTAAGAGCAAATCCTAGCTTAGGTATGTACTTGTCCCATTCTCGGTGGTTGTCTTTCACGTATGCCCTTAACATAGTAACAATGTCCCGATTCACCCTCTCTGCCGGATTGGCTTGGGGATGGCGACTGGCGTTTAAAAGGATCTTGATGTTATACTGTTTTGCAAGGTTGGTCATCGGCTTTCCGATGAATTCTGAGCCATTATCGCATATAATGTAAGACGGGACGCCATAAACCATGAAAATATCATCCTCTAAGTGTTTGGAGACCAACTTCGCTGTAGCAGCTCGCAAGGGACGCAAAACAGAATACTTAGTGAAAGTATCGGTGATGACTAACAGATACTTAAATCCCTTCAATGACCGAGGTAATGGTCCTATTAAGTCTGCAGCAATCATTAGCCAGGGAGCGTTCACACCACGTTGTGTTCCCATCACACCAGCAGGGAGTTGTTGGTCGTATTTTATGCGCTGACAGACATCACATCGAGCAACGTATGTAGCCACATCCTTCCGCATCTTGGGCCAGTAATAACGCTGCTGCATCCGTTTGTAGGTTTTCAGAACGCCCTGGTGGCCAGCGGTTGGTTTATCGTGACATTCGGCTAGAGTTTGAGAACGAAGATCTTTCGGGATAACCAATCTCCAATTATCATCTTGTAGCGAAGGATCCAAAGTGGTCACTCTCTTCCAAAGCTTTCCATCCTCAGTTCGCCACTGGCTATACTGTTCTGGGTTGGTTAACACGTTCTGCAGCATGGTGGTATACCAATGATCCTTAAGTTTGGAGGGAAAATGGATGGCATCACACCGCACGGTCTCTTCAGTGGGGAGGTCAGGTGGAGTTGTCCTCGATAGTAGATCCGGCACTAAGTTGTCCTGGCCTTTCCTGTGGACTAGGCGGAAGTCGTAAGGTTGGAGTCTGAGAATCCGGCGTGCCAATCGTCCAGTCGGATCTTTCAGATTGTTTAGCCAGAGTAGGCTATAGTGGTCAGTGACCTCGGTGAACCTCGTACCTTCCACATATGGCCGAAACCTCTCAACAGCCCAGATCACCGCCAGACACTCTCTTTCCGTGGCTGAATACTTCTGTTCTTGGCGGGTCAAAGTACGGCTAGCGTAGGCCACGAATCCTTCTCCATGTTCATACTCCTGGCTAAGTACCGCACCTATCCCAACGCCAGAGGCATCACAGGAAATCGTGAAGGACTTAGCAAAATCTGGACAAGACAATATCGGGGCTGTTATCAGGCAGGATTTTATGTCCTGGAATGCCTTTTCTGCTTCTTCAGTCCATTCAAACTTGGTATTTCTCCTGAGAAGTGACGTTAGCGGATGCATTCGAGGAGCGAAATTGGGTATAAAACGGCGATACCAAGACGCCATGCCCGTAAATTGTCTCACTTCCTTTTGATTCCGTGGGGTGGGAATTTCCACAACCGCATTGATCTTATCGGGATCAACCCTCAGTCCATCACCACCGACGAGGTAGCCCAAGTACTTAAGTTCTTCTCGACAGAACTTGCACTTCTCCCTATTAAGAGTGAGTTTGGCTGCTCGGATTCTCCTAAAGATTTCCGACAATATCCCAAGGTCCGCCTCAAATGTAGATGTTACTACTGCAATATCGTCTAAGTAGACAAAAACGTTCGGCTCGAGGTCGGGTCCCAAAACGGTGTCCACAAAACGCTGCCACGTTGCGGGAGCCCCACACAGTCCAAAGGGCATCGTCACAAATTGATAGAGGCCACGACCTGGGATCGCAAAAGCCGTCTTCTCCTTGCTAGCTTCTTCCAGCTCTACCTGCCAATAGGCACTTTTGATATCGAGACTTGACAAGAATCGAGCATCTCTGAGTCGGTCCAGAATGGTGGTAACTTGTGGCAGGGGATAAGCATCCTTGCGGCTTACGGCGTTGACTGCCCTAAAATCTACCACGAATCTCTTGCTACCATCAGGCTTGTCCAACAACATTATTGGCGATGACCAAGCGCTTTGGGACGGTTCAACGACTCCCAGCTGCAACATACGGTCCAACTCCTCATTTATCAATTTTTGGCGAGCTGGGGATACGTTATACTATCGTTGCTTGATGGGTTGCGCGTCTCCCGTGTCTATGACGTGCTTGACACGATCAGTCCTACCTAACGTAGATGGTTCATTTTTAAAGTGCTCTTCTAGTAGGTCTTGAAGTCTTCCTCGTTCTTCCGGGGTCAAGTGGTCTTCAGACGTAATCCCTTCAATAGCGCTACATAGGAACGGCGTCTCCCTTGGAGCAAACTCCCATCTTCAATTACGCATATCAGCTACTATGTGCATGCGCTCCCAAAAATCGATGCCCAATATCAAAGATTGCTGCAATGAAGGAACAACACATACACTCAAGTTCTCGGTTCTACCCCTTAGAGAGATGGGCAGATCTACAAATCCCTTGACCTCGTGTCTGTTAGAGTCAGCAGTCTCTACAAAACGTCCAGAAGCAGTCTTAAGGCGCGTAGGGAACTTTTCCAAAATCCACAATCCTTTTCCTCCAAGAAACGTTTGGGAAGCACCGGAGTCTAGAAGTGCAGTAATCTCTCGACCAAACACTCTAACTTTTAAATACGGTCTAGGGTCTGACTGAAAAGTATGCAAAAGATAGTCTATAGTGGGGGAATTCTCACTAGACTGGGAGACAGGCATACCCACTGAGCTCCTGACTCCCATCCCTACTCGTTTTTTGGAGTACATTTAGGGCACTCTCGTTTCAAAATGTTGTCCTTGCCACAGCCAAAACAGAACTTCTTCTTGGTCTTGCGACAAAATCGGAAACGATGGCCTTTCTCTCCACAATTCCAACAAGATACCTCTCCGCGATCTGGTCGTGGTGATGCCTTGATGTCAGCTACTCGTCCTTGGGTGATTACTCTGCGACGACTTGGATCTTGATAGGCGAGTTCCGGTTCAAGCGTTACCTCACTTCGTTGAGATCTGTTTCTCGTCATGCTTAACCGTCCAGCTTCAGCTCGACGTCCCATGGATCGAAGTTGATCTAGAGTTTGGATGCTAAATAATGCCAATCTGTCCTGCAACTGCGGATGGAGGTTGTAGTAGATCTGGGCCAGACGAGTACTCTCGGGAACGGGGACAGCAAGTCTGCCATACAGGCCTTCCACAGCCGCGATGTAGAGGTCCAAGGGTTCGTTGTCTCCTTGTACTCTATTGAATATCTCCTGATGAAGCCGTAGGTCGTAATCAGTAGGTTGAAAGACTTCTCGCAGTTCCTTCGTTAGTTGATGCCATGACCGGATCCTGTTAGCGGCTGCACGATACCATACAAGCGCGGGGCCAGCAAAGAGATCGACAGCCGAGTCATAAAGTTCTTGGTGAGTTACTCCTCGGGCTCGACGAAGTTCCTCGACCCTTTCCAAGAAGGCTGCGATGCTAGGACCAGAGTTGTCGAATTTCAGGCCCCACTTATACACAGGTACATATCTGGGGCGTGAGCCTTCCCTTTTGTCTTCTAAATATCGCAGATCGTCTTGGCGGGGCCAGTCTTGAACAACTCTTCCCACCGAAGAATGATTTTCCTGCTTCTTCCGGTCTTCTTGAAGCCTCCACTCTTCTTTTTGCCATCTAATCTCTTGCTGTTGTCTCTCTTCTTGTAGTTTTCTTTCTTCTTGCTTCCACTTCTCTTCCTGTTTTCTTCGTTCCTCTTGAAGCTTCATCTCTTCCTGGCGAATCCAGTTATCTTGCTGTCTTTTCAAATGTTGTAGCTGCATCCCGTCTTGACGTTCTCTTTCTCTTCCAAGTCTTCCTTCCTCTTCATGTGTTCTTTCCTCTTCTGGTGAAACGATTGAGCCAGAAAATTTTAGAACTTTCGTGGGGACAAAGAGAGGATCCGTCCGCTTATCTGAATCTGGCTGGGGTTGTGGATTGCCAGCTGATAGAGTCTTGTTGTCAGGAGAATCCACCTTAGCCGCAGACTTAGAGTCCTTGAAAGAGTCCAACAATCCCTTGCATTTACCAACTAAGCACTGCTTGGTCTGCTCCTGATCATCATCCGCCGTCGCACCCACTGGTATCCTATCAGCTCGAAGGTATAAATGCCATAGGCGTGCAACAATACGATGATACTCATTATCGTTATAATTCCCCTCATAGTCACTCACAAGTGCTGATAAATCCTGGTACTTTGCCTCACACTCCTCTAGTTCTGTATCCGTATCCAAAGAATTAACTACAGCCTCCTCTATTGGCGTATTCGACGCTAAACTCTGAGAAAGTCGTTTTCTCAAATCTCCGGCTGTACCTCCAGAGGGAAGATTCCTAATCTTCAGCTCATAGTAAACTTCTGTTTTACGCAGGTGATAGGCACTCATATTTAGATAAGATACCAAATTCAAAAGTGGAACAGAAATACTCATAAGTTTCGCAACTCAAAAATATAAACACCCTTAAAAGGTCACAAAACCAACATGAGCGTATAAAATTAAAATTTCGAAAGAGTACGCTCAATAAGTGTAAGAACAACAATAAATAGAGATATGTTGTCCAAATAAACTTCAACAATGACAAAAACACAGAATTCAAAGCAAATGTCAGAATTATTCCATAACTGAAAAGGAGAAATAAGTTTGTTTGATATTTAGGTTTTTGTACTTTGTTTTGTTAAGGAAATGTGAATAACTACTTATTCCAAGCAACACTAATGCAAACCGATCATATAAGCAGCAACAATTCAAGTTCATAGAAATAGTTAATATTTACAAAAACACAAGTATGAAGGACAAATAAAAAATGTACAGTTATAACTATTACTTCAGATTACTCCAAATAATCCAGACCCACGTTAGCAGTGCCATTTTGCAACGTTCTCCCCTAGGGGAATTGTGCAAATGTCCGGTATCACTCAGTGGAGAAAGGGGGTGGTCCTTGACAGCGCGCCGTAAGGGAAAAGGGTAACCTACGATTAGTACTTCTTCTTCTTTAAGGTTGCTCGGTGAGGGAAAGGGCGCCACCTTGTTGTAGGATAGGTAACAGGCAGGGCTCCAACAAGGAACAGTACCCCTGCTCCAAGGAAAGTACCAATCAGGCTCCCTACTACCATACACTAAAGCTATTTTTTTGTCAACCAGGCCTTTGGACTACACAGATAGTTGTATTGAAATATTCTGAATATAAGGTTAAATATAGACCCCTAATACTTATGCGAGGTTATCTAAATCCAGTTACTAGGACTGAACAAAAGAAACAAAACACTCAAATGTTTGCAATTAAACTAATTATTTATGTGCAGGAATTGTATGACATTATCACAAGTAATCCAGCCTTACAGTAAATAAATGCTTTTAGACAGAAAATAATTAACAACAAATATAGCGAAGATACAATGTTACCCCTTATTAGAGAGAATTACAAATGGCTAAATGAACTCTATTTATGGTAGGGAGCGCTCCACTTCCTCAAAACAACGTGCAACATACATAAATAAATTCAAGTTTCCTTTGTTATAAGAATAGTGAGATCATATCAATTTATACAACTTATCTGTGCCATATTTATATTTAATAGCAATATTTAAATTTTGTCATCAAATTTATTAGGAATTTTAAGTAAGCAACATCTATTCTCAGTAGCTATTGAAATGGACATTTAAATACAAATGAAAAACAACAATGAAACATTTAAAATAAACACATTAGGTTTTCGTTCGTTTGAAGCAAAGAAAATATTATGCCAGAATTTATATTCAGCTGATTAAGCAACAATACTACTCTAGGTAATTGATAATGAATCTACCTGTATTTATGCAATTTCTGGCCATAAAATCATGAGAATTGTAAGCTTGATTGTTAATATCAAAGGCTAAACACTGTAGAAAATAATAAACACAAATAAATAGAGTACCCTACATGTACACAGTATGATTTAACATAATAGGCAGTATAATAACAAAATTGCATTTATAAATTCAATGTGATATCAAAGACTAATTATTAATAGCTTGAGGTAATAATTTACCTTGACTTTTATTACAAATAAACATTGATACATTAAGAAGAAACGTTGAAACTATTGTATCGTACTAACATGAAACTGTGACACATTAAATTAGGACTATAAACGGTCTTTTACAAAATATGTCAATCATGGTTGTATTTTATGCGACTTGTATGTATTTCCATAATTAAATACTTACTTTACTATAAAAGAGATTAATTTTCTTCGATTAAAACATTTAAAACATTGCAGTTATAACAGTGCAAGTTGTGACATTAATTTTCAACATATGTACTATTTATAAGTTTACCTCTTTCTCTTAGAAATGTTGTCAACATAGTTAGCGTGATTGGTTTTGAAAACAAATACTTTAAACAAATTATTAGGTAAGATTATTAACTATTAAAAGTAAATGTCACGTTTTAGCTTTACACGTTCAATTCAAACCCTAACAGTTTTTCCAAAGGCTCAGTTGAGTGATTCTATAATCTTGAGTAGTGTTTTAAACTTTTAAAATTAGTATATTAAATTCACGTAAGAGTGACGAGAACTAAGGAAAATATATGGTAGTAGTTCACCTTGGCCAATTTATTAGTCGGCTCCCGAAAATCCAGCGAAGCTGAAGGGCTCGTACACACACACAGCACCGACGCAATCCAGACACTCGCAAGCTTCCTCACTAATCAATCCACCAGCTGTTTGTTATCAGTTCACCTGCCGCAGCGTGTCGTCCGGTCGTGCGGTGAACAGTCCACCGGAGATAAAAGGTTACTCAATGGGCTATTCTTTTATGCAGAACAGGCTAGAGTGACGTACGGGCATTGGTATAATTGGTACAATGTCGGCGCGCTACGACATTGATGAATTGAAATTTATATAATGTAGAGTGATCAGTTCTACATTATTTATACCATAACTCCCCATAAACTGCACACGTCACACATAGGCCTACATATTTTTGTTTGATTGTTTAATATTTGCCTCCTAATATTTATTTATTTTATACATTTAAATTTTTAAAATCTTACATATAAATCAATTTTTATTAAATGATTTATAAATATGGTTAAATTTTTTGTACATTGCCGTACATAGATTGCTTTTGCATACTTTTCACATCTATATGTGAAAATAATATAAGAAAGAAATTAAATTTTCCTTGAATCATGCAAACACACTCTTACACATTTTAGGGGTGATGCCAAAGAGTTCCTTATTAGAAGCACGAGGAAAGGCAATAAAACTTTTTATACTTTTACTAACTGTGTTTATATAATAATTATAACTAACGAATCGATATTCAATTAATAAAACGATTAATATTAAATATTTTTCATCAATCAGTTTTGAAGACACTATTATGACCCATAATTATGAGGCTCAACTGATGACGTAGAACCTATTATTGCGAGTATTATTCACGTCAAGCATTAGGTAATTCAGAGATGAAAAATGTGTTATTTACTGAGTCACAATCACAGGAAAAATGCCAGTGTGGTTTGGAAACGCAATGAAGCGAATAAGAAAGTTACTACTTCCTTGTATCAAAAAAATGAAAGCCTTTTTTATACAGACAATACAGTTTATAAGTTAGACATTCTGAATAAGTTGTTATCTTTTGACTCTTTCAAAGATTTTTCTAATTTGTCACTAAGTAAGAATGGGTTTATTAAGATGAGAAATGTGTCATTTTACCAAGAAAAATTCCTTACAAGGAAAACTTTGATCAAGTAAAAGGAAAGTTGGTTTCAAAATAATGTGTTGATATACATTTCAATTTATTCATTAACAGTGTATATTATTTCATCTTAAATTTCAAACACCAGTGTAGTATAACACTCCATGTTTTAAATTATGAATATTATGCATTTGTATAATTGATGCGACACGCCGTTTACCTATCCCCATAAAAATTGCATTTAGAAGTAGTATAGACTATTACAATATGATTAATGTGTACATAAAGTAGCATATGAGAGTATGTGAGACATTTTACATGTGTGCAGGTTGGTACTTCCACATGCACCATGACTGCTAGGAATGCACGGTTGCGCATGCGCACTAGCCAGTCAACTGTAGATCTGTTCGGTGATAACGAGCGTCAGTCAGTGTTCTCGCAGTCCTAGTAGTAGTTTCGTGCTCATCGCACGTGTTTTGTACTAATTGTGAAATTCGGTGAACTTTACGTTCTAATGGGGTATTTCAGCACTGAGACCAACCAAATGTAAGTTTCATATTAGATTACTAGTAATTAATAACAAAGAGTGTCAACAATCTATAACTTTATATGTAACGTATTAAATTGGAAACCAATGATATATTTTAATAGAAAGGTTATATTATCAAAATTATAGTGGATGTAAAATTATTGAAAATCGTAATCAATTATAGAAAGAGCTATTTGTAGTTTGAGGAGAGGATTGTACTTATTAGAGCATTAAGAGTTTGACATTTGGAAGTCATAGTAAGGATTAAAAATGTTAACAGTTTATGCGTTAAACAGAACCATTCGAAATCCATGAAATGATGTGGTGAGATATCTTTGTTTGAATTGTATTTGTTTCCCCGTATACGTATATCTATGTGTGCAGCTGAATGTCGGGTAGATGACGTAAATATAGTCTCAATATAATTCCGCCAAGAATGACGATAATATTTTCGTGTTTCATATTTAAGACAACTCTGAGTGAGAGGGAGATACTGTGCCGTAGTATTTTGGTTAGGATTTGGATCCAAATGGTAAATTCCTTTTAGGACGAAGCAGTTTTCTAATGTATTTTGACTGTGTTGAATGGCATGAGCAGATAATGGCTTATTGGCCTTTTTACAAACAAAATCAAACCGATGATTGTTCATTCCCACTCTTAATGGAGTGATGGTTATTCTAATACAATCTTTGGGACAGAATTTACAGGTTAGTTCTTAAACCTCTACACAAACGATGTTTGTTGTGGTGCAATCACTGTTACCCTATATAGGATATTCTTTTTCATTTTTAATACTTTTAAAAGATTAATAATTTATTAACATCTTACAAATGCTGCTTTTTGGCTAGTTACAAGGATTGCACACGTTAAATTTTATGTTCAGGAGAAAATAAAAAAATAACCTTAAGAATTATGTTGATTTTATGAAAGCCAGGAAAATATTGAGTAATAAATTTAGGGCTATTAGGATTAATAACACTGGAATTATATTTATTTGACTGATGTGTTTATCAAAAAGGTGTATTGGATACCCCGTTTTAAAAAGTACATTAGACAGTCTATCTATGTTCTTATGAAAGAGAGATTGATTGCTACAAAGATTATTTGCCTTTATTGATAGACCCTAGGAGAAAGATTTTTTAATTTGAATAGGATAGCAGTTGGTGAAATGCAAATTTTGCATTTTGTTGCTGTCCTTGATACGGACTTTTGTTTTCAAATTATGATTTTCAATACATGCATCAGTATCCAATAATGTTACTGAATCTTGTGAGATGGATTGTGTAAATTTTAAAATAATAAATGTATTGAGATTAAACAGAAAGTCGTTGTTTTGATACCATATTATAAAAATATCATGTATATATATATATATATATACATATATATATGTATATATATATGTATATATATATATATATATATATATATATATATGTATATATATATATACATTTGAAACAAATCAGAGGTTTATAATTTTGACTATTAAAAAAATTCTTTTAGAATAGTCCCATACAAATATTGGAGTATGAAGGAGCCATTCGTGTGCCCATAGTAGTTCCATTAGTTTGACGCTAATTTTGGTCTTGAAATTTAAAACTATTTAGGTTTAAAATCATGGTCTTAAGTTTAAGAATGAAATTAGTACTAGGTTTAGTATTATTTGAGCGTGAGTAAAGGTAATTTTGGGCAGCGCTGAGAATATCATCTGTAAGAATATTAGTAACAAAGGTTCTACATCGACAGTGCATATTAAGACATCTTCAGGCAAGGGTTGATTAATTTGAGCTAATTTAGTTAAAAAGTCATTAGCGTCTTTGATATTAGAAGGAAGTGTTCTTACAAACGGCTGCAATATGTCAACATAAGCAGATTTCCTTTCAGTAGGACATCCATAGCTGGAGATGATAGGCCTGCCAGGTGGTGGTCTGGAAGACTTGTATGTTTTCGGTAAGTGTAAAGCACCAGAGTTCTAGAATATTTCGGTGTTAGTAGTTCAATGGCTTTTTGAAACAATTACTCTTGAAAACCTTTGTTCATAAGGTAATTTTGGATTTGTTCTTTATATATTGCTTATTTTATTTTAACTAAATGTCTGAAAGCGGCTCACCTCCATAATCCAAATATTCCTGTGTAGGTATTAAAACTTCATATACTTTTGTTGCCTGACTCTTTTTACATAATATGTCTTGTTTAGTAGTCAAAATAAACTCTTATGTAGGTTTATAAATTGGTGTTGATTTATTTATTTTTTTATAAAGTTCGGCATAAATTTATAGTTTTTTTAAAATTACATCTTTGTGTCGTGAAGTCTCATTTCAAACCGTTATTACTTTATTGCGAAAAAAGTTATTTTTAAATATTTCATTTAGTGTGTTTAAAACACTTTACATTACATATTTAAATAACATTAACACACCCATTGCAAAATTTTCATGGTTAATTGGGTGGTAATCAAACCATGACACACACCAAGATTATGATGGTTAAAAACTGTTTATATTAAAAGGAATTAAATTGAGAAACAATGCGTCTGTGAATTTTGAATATTTTATTACAAACTTCAGAGGATCTAAACTTTTTTATACAAAACATGTTTAAGGTATAAGATATCGTGTAATATAATTCAAGGTAAGTTTCTTTTTTAATGAACTGAAATTATATCAAATATTTAGAAGCATAACCAAGTTACATCTTTGGTCAAATTTAATAAAAACCAGACCATTTTTATTTTGGAACTTATTTTAACTACACCTTTTTTTCAGATAATTCATTTTTCAAATAAAGGTTAGAATGTTGAAATTTTTACTAAAATCTCAAAACCAACTTTCTGCACTATCAGAACGCTTTCACTTGCACTCTTTATATTGAAAAAGAACTAAACGCAATCAGCACAATAATCGTTTTTGTTATAGAAATAGGAACCTGGATAATAATAGTATTATTTGAGTAAACATATTTCCACACTTCCTGTGTAAGGTGAACCTGGACTGCCCCATGTACAGGTTATAAACTCCAGGTTCCGGCAGTAATCTAAGGTAACTACCTGATCGTGTACTCCACGATATTAACATCCAGTCCAAAAGTTATGATTCAGTAGTTCGAGTAGTAAAACAATACAATGTCATTGACATACTAAAAGAAATATTAGTGTTATTCTTAATAACAATTTAAACTACTAAAACATTTCTTACTGTATATTCTCAGTCCAATTTTATAAACGGTATTCATATTTTTATGCGTATTAATAACTAAAATACTAAAATATTTGTTTCATACCTATTTTCTGGAACCAATAAGGTCGTTTTTTCTCAGACGAGTTTTCTGCGTACGTTATTAGATAATGGTTTTTTACACACTGTAAACTGAATAAAATAACATTCTTATCAGTAACCAATACGGGTTTAAACGTATGTGGGCACAGAGGACGCAGGGTCAAGTTCTTGACAGGTCAGATTTATTACTGCACAGTTCACAAGCCCGGCGCTCGGTGCAAGTCATCAGGTTGTCGTCGATAACACTATCAAGGCAATAATGTTTTACCTTGGTTCTATGTACCACACACTTGGTCTTTTCTCTTATCTAAGTAAATGATTTGATTTAGTATATGTATTTTGAGGATTGGTACACTTCACTAGTTTAAATCATATTGAATAGGTTGCGTTAAATGTGTAAAAATTTGTAATGACGGTCGACAATATTTTTCTGACTTCTGCAGGAATAAGAACGAAGTGCCTCATGGATACATAATTAGATCACTTATATGACTCATTTATATAAACAATCTTCCTAAGCGAATAAGCAACTATACAAATAGTATCACTCTTATTCATGACTGATGCCTTATCCTTTATTACAAAGATTTTAATGAACCAATTTTCTATCATATCTTCTATAATTTCGGATGGTTTCTCTTCTAATAATTATATCTAAATTATTATAAAACAAACTTAGTGCAATTATATTCTCAATCTTGTCAAAATAAATCAAATAAGAATATTCTTAATTTTATGTCACTCGACTGTGAAGAGCTTATTTCTGCTCTTGCAAGTGGTCTTGGCCGCTTTCTATAATAATAGCTCAAAATCCATCTATTTGTAACTTTCCTTTTCCTAGTTAGCTAATCTGGCAACAGCTGCTTTATAATAGTATGAGAAATGATACTTCTGTACCTTTTTTAGTACTTATGTTGCTTGTATTTTTGTTTACAGTGGAATTGAAACAAATTGTGTTTTGTGTAAATTTCTGTGTTCACAAAAATATCTGGTATGAAAGTGTGTGTGATATAAAAAGAATTTTCCATGGCTATGTAATTTCAGTAAAAATTCTGGCAATAAAACTAACCTAGTCCAAAATGTTGGCTAGTCTAGTGCTAGGCCTACTTTACGAACATCACCTTAGTATGCTTCTCAATTTAGGCTTAAAAAATTTCATCCTTCAAATATTATTATTGATCAATATAGTTAGTCCAAAGCTGAAGGGAAAGGGAACTGCTTTTTCATTTCGACATTCTAAGTATAGTCTATGTATATTACTTCAAGAACAAACCCAAAACTGGAACAAACGTTTTATCAACACAAGTGTTTACAGCTAGGTGTATTTCACAGTGTTGTAGCTTTCAACAATGGTTACTATGGACAATTATCAATATATAAAGAGACCCGAATACCTACGAGTTTTTTAAAATAGGTTTACAATGTATACAAAACCAGTAATCGGTTTACATTTTTGGATCTCATTTATTTAATAACCTGTTAATAATTCAAAACTTTCAATACTCATACTTTTATCAAATCTACAAATGATTTGTAGATTTTGTAGATTGTAGAGATCCTGACGGAGAGAACATTGAGTATATACTGATGGCTGCCACGATTTACAATCACTTCTTCAATTGTGTAATATGAAGCAGTGGAAGAAAAGCGCATTATCACGTAATTTTATTTCCAGACGCATATTACTTGTTATCGCAGTAATGTATGGTGGCTGTTGCATTATTTTAACGTGATACATGCACGAGTATATAACTTGCATAATGTTCCACAAAACCAATAAATACAGTTCTTTTCTAATTATTCTTTTCAGGTGCAACATGGGGTGTAAATGGAACTATCATTTAAAATAAATGAAAAACAGCATTTAACTGATGTTTTTCAACCTTACAGAATAGTGGCTATTTAAATAATGATATTTATGCGAAACATTTTTGGTGCAGAGTAAAGAGTAGGCTTTACAAAATAAAAAATGGAAAGGTACGTTACTACAACATGAATATTACGTTAAGTATATGATGTAACTTATATACTTGAATTTTACAAAAGATTAATAAGAGCGTGTACACGATTTAAGATAAACTTTTACAATTATCTTGCCAACGCAATTTTAACAGTTATCTAGTAACCATATTTGTATAAACGAGGAATAGTCATTAGCTATCCTAATTATTTTAGTGAGATGAGTGAGGAATTATTGTCTATAAAATCAAATATGAAACCTCATTCAATCTCTGTCCAATCTGTGTTTAGTGCAAGTTCGCCAGTCTGAGGCTTTAAGCCATATTAGAGTATATCAGGTCAAGGTAAATCGATAACCGAACGTTTCTTGAACACAATCTTGCAAGGTTACGAAGGGTAAAAACACCAGACTTGGAATATAAATTTGGAACATGTATACATATTTGCTCTAAGTCAGAAATTTCGAGGATCATTCTAAGAAATATTTAGGAATTAGTATACTCTGTTATGACAAAGATTGCAGGTTAGACTCTTGCTATCGGATACATAAGGAAGCCATGTTATACTTTGCATTGTTTGTTTTTAAATTTATTCCCTAAATAATAAAAAGGAATACTTAAAATTAGAGTACGATCTTAGTTCCAGTTATATTTGTGAACATAATTTTACACAGAGAGTTTTTAATATTTACAATATAAATGCAATAGTGTGGTTTGTAATTTTTAATATTCAGTAGAATACTCCTTGTTATCTTTAAAGTAGGGAACCCCTTTGCCAAAATAAGTCTGTTTAAGTTATCCAAGTGATTGTTGTACCTTTCATCCGATTTAACGAATACAGGAACAATTGGAATAGACGCCATTGGACGAATTGCTTTATGAATTGGGGTTGGACAACGATACAATCGTTATAAGATTTAAAAGATTTGCTTACAAATACAAAGACTAATATCTGTAAAGATTCGTACATTCATTTTTCAAAATATTTTTTAATGAATGGAATTTTATGTGTTTTCTAGCAAATGGTCCAGAATGCTGGTATTGGTAATGGAGACTACGATTTTGGAAATCATATAAAAAACTCGTGTTGCCCCTCTTAAGCGTGTTACACTGCCGCGCACCTCTTAGCCCAGCTGGTTAGATATTGCGCTGAACAATTAGGTAATCATTTTATCGTTTACTCTCTGTCATTGTGGTGTGACTCTACTGTAACCCTTTATTGGTTACAAACTCCCCCTGCCACCTCAAGACTGATGTGGTGGTGAAAAGTGTACGGCAAGCACATGAAGACACACCAGGTCAGCTGTACCAGAGCCGACCACCCGTCCTCTCTATACTGGAGCCTGCACCTCCAGTGCCGTGCCTACTCCAGGCGGAACCCTGGTCAGCCCTGCCGTCCAGGTGTTTTACTTCTCAATTAAGCTGCTTTACAGTCCTCTCTCGTTTTATTGTTGTTTTAAGTAGCTCTTAAGTGTGATTGGTTTGTTTTGTTGAACTTGTGCGTGAGGTCAAGGCGGCCGGGGTTTAATATGTACTAAACGTATTCAGTAAAGTACGTTTTAGTGTTTAATATTCAGTAGAAGACCCCTTATTATGTTTAAAGTAGTTTAGAACATTTCTATCTCAAAATCACTACTTGTGAGCTTATCCAAGTGACTGTTCTACCTATCGTCCGATTAAACGCCGTCTCTCATTGGTGGACACATCGCGTATTCCCATCTGTCTGCCTGATTGCAGTCCAGGAGCTCCCCATAGTCGCCAGAACATTCAGGCTTCCGGTTGCGGTCGCTCAACCCTTTGTTCTCGCGGTAGTGGGTGTCACTCCTGGTCTCTATGCCCTCTTTTCACGTATTCATTGTGTATTGTCTTTCGTCAGAGGTGACATGGTACGATTCCTGTAACTTATCCCTGTGATAGTTCCTCTCTTTACTTATTCTTACCCTGTTGCCACTGAAGATGGAATGAAAAAGCAGCAGCTTCCAGATGAAAGAGTGCTCAGATCGGTGAAATTCATGATTTTAGCGCCGGGTTTACAAACATCACTGCCTTTGGTAGTACGACTCATCAGTATCCGCACCTTTACGAGTTCGCAGGGGTTCTTACTCTCCAGAATCACATTTTTTAAGCTCACAATTCGTACTAAGTTTTTAGTTATTAGGGCGTTATATTATCCTAATTTATTACGCTTTTATTACAACATCATTTTTTATTTCCTTATCTCTTGATGAATGATGTGGCTGTTGGGGTTTAAGATCTTCCTACGATAGAGGGTTGAATTTATTACTTTATTTCAGGTGGAGCGTTCCTCTTGTTGTTTACAACGGCCCATATAACACTCTTCTTATCTGTGTATTGTAGCTATCGACACATTTGCTTCTATCATTCTTAAGGCAGTTAAGGTTTATTTCTAGGACTTCTATCGTTGTGTTTAATCTTGAAACCAGCTTTCGAGTTTCTGAGTATTAGAAGCGCTAACGGTTGGTTTCCATAATATACTTTGGTGAATCTTTGAAGGAACTAGAAATAAGTACCGGGTATGTAACTTTCAATAACCTTGTATCTTGATACAGTACAGTGATATTTGCTCTTTTTGACGTGGGTTATCACCTCTGATATTTTGATTTCCGCCTTCGATTTTATACGCAAGAGGCGTTGTAATTTTTGTGGGTTGTTAGACCCAGAGCAAGCCACTTGGGAGGTATAGAGAGCTCTCATCCTCAAAGGTGATGAATGTAGGACAGTTTTTAGTGGTCCGTATAGGTTCTTGAATGAAAGGCCTAACTGTAGTCTCGCAGTTTCGTTGTGGACAGGGGATGATTGTAGTGGCAGTGTTTTGCGGTACGCGTAGCTTCTGGAACGAGTGGCTTGGGTGTAGTCTCGCATTATCGTCGTGGAGACTGTAGTGACTGCATTATTACTGGATGTAGACTAGAATTATTACTTGACTTACTTATTAACCTTGATCATGGGTTTTTACCGACATCAGTCCTAACTGTAGGCCTATACGTTTCTTCACAAGAATCTCAAATTGTAGTTTCAAATTTTCTTCATTGCAGTAGACATTTATTTTACTATTATTACTTATTAATTGTATTGCATGCGTTAGTCACATAACTTATATCAGGACAATTATACATATTTGAATTTCATTTAAAACATCCATTTAGACTCATTTTACATTAATAACTTCATTTTAAAATAATCTAAATTAAAATTACTTAAATTCAGCGTTAACAACAGAGTTAACAAAGTATTTTTATTGTTCCCTGCGATTTTTAAAGAACCCATCAATGGAATAAAACGCATTTAAGATCTCTTAATCGAGCTTTCAAACGTTTCTTTGTTGCCAATGCTTTGATATACACCAGGAGTCTGTTGATTACTTTCACACCAACCCAGGATGGAAGTTGTTCATAAGCCATTGTTCTGTGAGACTGAATCCTCAAGTTGTTACTCTCCCTCGTATTGGAGGACTAGATATGGAGATTTACGTCACGACTTTGACGGTCTTTGTTTGTTTAGATGACGATGATTTGACATGTCTCAAGGTTGGTTTTAAGTGTGTCCATCGTATAAAATATGATCTAGTAATTTAGATTTACAATTCAATATTTTAACACCTTAGATAACCTCCCATTTGATTTAAAAATTATAGTTTTTTCAGTATAAAATTCTTAAATAGAACCCCAGACTGTACACTTAATACAATGTAAAGCATCTCTTGACTCCTGCAGTATTAATCCAGAGCTACATAGTACTTATATAAAACCTATTCCGCTACGATCATAAAGTGAATCTTTGGCAAGAAAATCTGTAACCATTTATTGTAATAGGTACACTTTTATTGTAATAGTTGTCACAACGTAGTCACAGTGACAGCCAATGTGTCGCCGTTTACTAACGTATAACCAACTCTGTGTAGCAGAAGTAATGGATAATAAACAAATTATGCCTCTTTCCAAATTGTATAAAATAGTCTTATTTAATTGTCTTATTAAAATGTTTGTATTTTCGTAAATTATTTACAGAAAACTGAGTGAAATCGTTTGGTTACAAGAAAGCTTTTTCATTATTTTAGAATGGAAGTTTCGTCACTGTAAACATGTCAAAAAAGATTCAATTTTGTTTTTCATTTCAAACTTTTTTGTCAGTAAACCCTAGTTTCTCAGAACGCCAGGACATAAAATAATACTCGTATATGAGATAGACAGCCGGTCGTTCCCGGGCACCTACCGCCGACACCAGGGACACAAGAACCTATTAGTAACCAGAGAGGTCAAAATAATGTTTTAATGGGTTATAAAGCTTGTTTTGCTGTTTTATGGGCTGTACGTGCCAGAAAGCGGGACCCGAAGAACAACAGTGGGCTATAAACTACCAGCTGGGGCGGTGAGCCGTCTCGGTCACTGCTACTGGACTGTTAGCGATACCCCCTGAGAGTGAGATGATAGTACAAATATATTTGTTTTAATGTGATACGATTGCATCATATTAAAATCAATAATATATAATAATTCGAAAATTGTACAATCTTACGAATAGACTGATACGCTATTACTTACTTTAATGAAACAAATGTGTGAATATAATATTATATGATGTTTAATTCTCATTGAATTCTTGAATTCTAATCGCAAGAAAATTAGTATGTAAGGATTTTGTTATGAATATCAGTAGGAAATATTTAGACTACAACAATTCATATGCAGCCTATATTGTTGCCTAAAAGTTTTCATTCAATATGTAAATTAATGTATTTATTCTAATACTTGTATTGAGTACATCGTAGGCCTATAGCAAAGGAAGATCTAAACACTTTACTTTTCTAAGTAGAAATTTTTCGAAAACTAAAAGCTAGCTAGAGCGTTGACGTGTTTCTGGCATTTAACTGGGAGACCGCCCAATTCGATGACTGACACCAGCGCTGGAAGTGGGTTGAGATTGGCGAAGTATGAATGAGACGTTAATGAATGAACAATGATATAAGTTTGGACGTGGTAATAATGTAAATGAAATAAAATGAAAAATTAAACATTAAATCAATATTATAATCTTAAGCGTAAAAAAATTATAATAAAATAAAGAAATAATTACATTTAAACAATGTGGTGAAATTAACATAATATTTTAACATGTTATATTTAAAATTTAACACATTAATAAATTAACTACTTCTGTTATTCTTATCTTAAACCTATAAAATAAAATAATACTTTTAATATACAAATAAATTAAATTATGTATTGCTAATGAATCCTAACTTTAATCACACACAATCTCACATTCATCCCTTTGCCAGTCACACCGACAACATCTCAGACCCCACCTGCCTCGGCTAACCGCTCAAGATACATATCTTTCAGTTTCACCACACACCGGGAACGGTTATTGAATTAATTGGAAGTAATTAATTGGGGAAGGGCATTCCACAACCTACAGGCCATTACATGGAATGACTTATCTAACACTGCAGTCTTGTGCTGAGGCATTCTGAAAATGAATGAGCCAGAGCGAGTGCTTCTTACACCTACATGAGACACAGATTTAAAATATTCAGAAAAATTACTTGGAAAACCATATTTCAATATTGAATGAAATATTTTTAGAATTTTGATGGATCATTGATCTTTTAATTTTAGAATATTTTACTGAAGATAGTACGGTGTGATGTGCTGCTCCCGTCTCACATCGTAAACGTAACATTTACAATAGTTTTGAGTTCTTTGCAGCTTCTCACTAAGTACTATGGTTATATAATTGATCACGGAGTTACAGTAATTGAAATGTGGAAGTACAAGTTATTTAGTCAAGAGCAGCTTGATATGTTCTGATAAAAATCGTTTTAAACGTTTGAGTGAGTGAATAGATGCGAAAACCCGTTTACAAATCTCCGCAACAGCGTCAGTCCAAGTCAAAGTCTAGTTTATAATGTAGTGTGAGAGCTTAAAATGTATAATAAATTATGACTTTTGCTATACATTGTGCAATTGTTACGAGTACTTAAAGATTCGATTTGATATAAGACGATCATATTTTAAATACCAATATGAACCAAATGTTTAATATAATTTACCATCACATCTATGTAATATGTGTTATTTGTGTTATACTAGCAAATTAAATGTATACTTTATTAAAATATATTCTTTAGTATTGTAGATATTTCTGAAAAAAAAAAAACATTAGCTAAAGACCGCGCACTTGTATTTTGTTTACAAACTAAACATTTATCAACACAATTGTTGAACACATGATAGTGACATGTATTACATGAATGTACTCATTATTTTGGTTTCCTCTGTATTACATTCTCAGTGTGAACCAGAACTATGCTAGGTTTTCATATTGGAAAAATTCAGCTCAACTACGAGTAAACAATGCCATTGGGGTGACTACGCCTTTTCCATTTTGTGGTTGTGAATTGAAGTTTTGTAAATGTTTTATGTTTGAATAAGAAAATATGTTATTGTTTCGGAATAACAGGTTTATATTTATCCAATTTACGATTATTTATATGGTAGTAAGAATTAAACTACTTTAAATGTATATATAACAACTACCAAACAATCATTTATTACTAAAATCATTTATTTCAAATCATAATACTCACAATCACAAATAGAGGTAGACACAATCTCTATCTGGTTTTCCACTTAGGTAAAATGAGGTCAGTCCTGTATTTTTATAGAGCAAAATATAGACATCGACGTGATTATAGAACCAATGGAAACATTAGCATATATGAAAACGTGAACTTCATGCTTGTTGTTGCCGCAATGTAGTAATATCGTTGACTGCTGGAATTCCAGTTTGTTTTTGTTACACCCTCATGGTATTGTTTGTACGGTGGACGCCATCTGTACGGCGAGTATCATTATTGTAACTACTGTCTTATTCGGTACTATATATTGTAATATCCTTTATCTAGTGTTTAAGTTTAATTTTATAATAGTGCTTAGGTGTATGTGAATACATCGCATCATGTTTTTTAACTGACATTAAACACTAAAAAGGCGTTATTTTTAAAGTTTTCTGTATTTTGTGTTAAAAAGCTAGAAATGTATTTCAGCCACTAATTAATTCTACAACTTGATAACAGAACAGTCTAAGAGCTGCATTGATCATGTACTTGCAAAAATAAGCAACTCAAATTAAGTATTAATTGACAACTCAATAACAGAAAGCAACATAACATATCACTGTATGACAGCTAGGTGGCTGCACTATGGAGGGGGTGGGGAGGCAACAGCTGACGCCATGTCGGTCAATGTTGCAGGCGCTGTCCTTGGCTTATCACACGAACTGCAAGACACTGAACAGCTTATTATTGGAATGATGTATATTTACAAATAAATACTTTGCATTCTCTCAGTGTTTCTTATAGATAATTAATTAGCAATAATTAATGAACAATGCAAAAAGGAAATTATGCTCGAAAACCAAAAAAAGTAATTAGGTTGTAACAAGAATTGACATTGATACTTGTAAACGAATACAAACTAGTAATGCATTGTTAAAAACAGTTAAAAGTTGTCTTAACGATAATGATATGTGTCGATCATTGTGCTGAAATAGAACAGAAGGAACAAATGAGATATTTAGTAAGGAATTGTATAAAGAAATTATATTTTATCTCTCGTACTCCAAGGGCTGAGCGTTTAGTGAAGCCTCTCCTGCCACTTTCTGACGAGGAAGTCCGATTTCTGCCTGACTATATACACGATCACTGCAGAACCAGATCACCTACAGGGCTTACATTTGGGGTGACACTCCGCCTTTTATACCCCATTGCCATTGACAATGGTAAATTCGAGCTAATTGGTATTTCTGTGAAAAGGTGGTTCTAGTTACCATTGTGTGGTCTTATGGGTATCCATGTTGGCAATTACATAACATTATGGCTGTTTTTTACATCTAAATTCAGAATTATTGAAAAATTACTAAACAGAGTTTCATGTGAATGTTAATCATATGAGATATTCCATTAAATTATCAACACGTGTGATGAAGTTACTTTGTTGGTTTGACATTTCCTATGATGCTTGAGCATTTTAGCATACAATCTTTATAGCAATCTAAGCAGATAAATGTTTCTTTACAGTTTTTGTATTACGAATTTTTATAAAAAATAGAATTCATTCTATTAACTTACTGATTTATCTGTTTATTAAGTTCAAATATTTTCATCGACTTTGAACTAAATTGCGTACATATAAAGTGTGGAAATACCATACATAGCTCAGATTTATGTAGCAGGGATATAATATATATTCTAATTATAATTAAATACAATTTATAATTCAATAGTACTCAAAAACATGTGGGAATATGTCAATGCCCTTAAAATAGAGGGAATATCCTCTATAAACCATTATGTGTTTGACACTTGTGTGTGATATGTATATTGACAATCGACCAATTTATGTTATTTTTCTCGGGGAAAGTTTGATAAATGGTTCAAAGAATGATATAATGATCAATACGTGTTTTATAAATGCTGCAACTAGTTCAAACTTTTACATTGTTTTTGTTTTTGAGAAATGTGTAGTGTAGTTGCGATTATAAATGACATTGAAGAATTCCCAAAATTATTTTCAATATTTAATGAACAGTTTGTTATTTTTTATATTTTGTACCCGAGTTAATAAAAACAATAGAAGCATTCGTTTTCAAGTAAAAAAATCTAAGGGTGATAATAATCAAAATATATTTAAGGATAATTTACCAACAGTTGCGAAATAAATGTTTTTTAGTTATTAACTGATCTTAATAAAACATTTCATCCAATAATATCTAATGGTTTACAAGTGTAGGAGATTAATGATAAGTTGGAGTGGAGTATTACATTTTATAGTTTTTTTTTAATTTAGAAAAAAATTATTGTTTTTGAAGTTTCTTATTTTTTCTGATAAAATAAATAATTTTTTATTTAATATATATCTTAATATAGGAGTTGATTTCACCCTTGTGTATAAGTTAAGTCGAAAGAGCTACGTATTGGCTAACTTTATCCAATGTTGCTTTTACTTAACAAATGTTATCAAAGGGTTAAGTAATTTTTAGGTACGAAAAAAAATTATATTCACTCATTAAATATATTCATTATAAATCATAACAATTAGAGGTAATTGAATCTCTATTATATTTGCACGTGAGTAGCACTACTTGTAACACATGTAATTTCCCTTATATATGAAATGGGCGAGAATTGTGCAATAACTCCACACAGTTTTCGTATACAATTCACGAAAAAGAAGGTTATCTTTAAATTACAATGTAAAAAAAGAATAAATGAACTATATAATGGAAGAAGATTTTACTAAAACTGATAATAATTTTATTAATAGATGATTCAGAATTGTTAAATAATTGTGTAATATATTAAATTGTTCTATATTAATTAGGTTATGACATTTGTTTTAATCGTACGTTTAGGTTTTAGGTATAGTGTTGGGTGCATTTCTGTAAACAATCAATTGCTATAACAAACAAAATAAAAGTAGTGTTGAGAGACAACATGACAACAACACGCTTTCATTAACCCCTTTCCAATTATTAGTGAAGTTCTTTACCTCCTTCAGATGTTACTCAACGTTGTACGAGTATAGTCCCTCGGCCCTCAGTTTTTCAGAGAACATTAATAAATATCTTATAAATTAGTCTTTTATACGCCAAAATATAGGAAACGGCGTAAATTTAGTTGTTGTATAAAAATTATCATCGTCAAATTAAATTTTACACCGGAAGTTCACTAAAGGCCATTAAGTAAAGAATAAAATTAATTGATTTCATTATGAGGAAACAGTTGTTGCTTTGTGAATTTCATAACAGTTTTTTATATTTTTATTGTGTATAAACAATTCCCAGTGTATTAAATGGTTTAAATATTGTCCAAAATTTAAATAGAAACAAATTGTTCAGCACCTTTGAGAAACTTTAGCTAAAAGAGTCAAAAGTTGTTTATTGTTAGTTAACTTTTAGTTATGTGTCACGAATATCTGTATTATTTCATCGAATTACAAATATTCTGGCAGACTTTTCATATGTTTTCTTCATAAAATCTTTATTTCAACGAATTATTCAATTAAATTAACTCAATTTGTTCGGACTCTCTAGAGATTAGCATAATCGTTCCCAAAACTTCAAAAATTTCCCAACCATTACGTTTTTGTCAGAAACTGTTAATATTGTCAGGTATTAATTCTATACTGTTATAAGAATTAGTACAAAATTGAGTACAAAGTCGTGGTATATATTATTTTCATTAAAATCTGACATGGCCGACCCAGAGATAGGTCATGTCTAGCCAGACAAAGTTGGCTGCAGGACACCGCTAACGTGGAGTCTGAATAAACAACAATTCCACTAAACGAGTAACACTTGTTTAGGCCAATATAACGTTTGTGTAAGTTATATGTTGTTTTCTTATGGTTTGAAGATCACTGTCATCATTTATCCAAAATATAGTATGACTGAAATTAGATATATCTTTTAGAATTAGCCTACTGAAAATTCCTCCAGTAACTCTTACGTAAATAATCTTTATTAGTACACAATTGATGCCCACATCAGGATAAAATGAGGTTAGATCATGAGAACCTCCACAGTTCATAAGTTGATCAGATCAGTTGATAAGTGGTTGGTCGTGCGCATCGTTGTCGTTAGTAATAAACACTGAACGTCTTAAGTGCAGGAAATAAAATTTAAAATTGCTTATAGAAAAAACATCTATTTACTGAATGTACTAATATTCTTTTCAATATTACTACACAAATTATAACTTTAAACGTCAAGTCATCACCCCAAATACATTCTAAAACATCAAATATTAACCTGTGGAATCAGATGGTCAATGATATAGATGGTGGATAAATATAATAGGTTATAAATTTAATAATATTAGAGAAATTTAATTCACGAAAATAAGAAAGGATGAAATGGGGTATTTTATTATATTTCTCGTCCTTGGAGTCAATAATAATAATATCAGCGAGATGATATTATGATAATAGTGTCAGTATGAGAGTTAAGGTAATAAAGATTGCGTTGAATTTTCAAGAAATATTGAAAAATCAAACAAAGCTACTGGTGTGGAACGGTAAAAATGTAGATTAATCAGAGTGCATATTAGGACGTGACAAAACCGTCTTTTGCTCACGTAGACTCTGATACGTGAGGTCACCGGAGCGATAAGTAGTTTAATGTTCCTTTGTCTGCGAGTTGATTTCCACTGGACCAATACCTGCAGTACATTAATGCAGGTTTATCGTTCTTCAGTTTTAACGATATGACTGCAAATATAGTACAGCAAATCTCTTGTAACTTTATACGTGGAAATTATTACTACAACACTTACTGTAATCTGAACATTGTAATATATTTTACGGTTTGAAAATAAAAATAGATTTCTGCAGTCCTCCCCACTACAGAAACTACCCACACTAAAAAATATTCAAATTAATTAAACTATAACTAAGGATACTTTTACAAGATATACAATTGACATGTATTTGAAAAAGATACCTAGTCTATATCAGTAAAGCAAATTATATTTTTTGAATATCAACATAATTCTACTTAGTTTAATATTTTAAGTGATTTACATTTATTTGGAATTATGGTCTCTTTTACGTAAATATAACAACGATACAGGCTGAGCATAATACTCAAATAGTGATTTATCTATTATACGCAAGTCACCATGATTATCGATGGTAACAAATCGTGAACTGATGTTAAAAAGTCTATTTCTATTAGTGGAAAACTGTTCTATAAATATAATTTAAACTTTTCTTATTGTCTAATTTAAATGTTGTAAGTATTATAATAGTTTTAGTTTTATATGTCATACCGAATAAACTATGCATTACAAAAAGTTTGGTATAACAATATTTTATTATTTATTTTATCTTTGTGATATAATCCTAAAAACCAATAATAAGGTGTTATTGCTTTACGTCAGGTGAAATTATTTCAGAAGGATATTAATAATAAAAATATAAAAATGATAAGAAAAAACTAATTTTAATATCATGAGAAAATTTTAAAGGATCAATAACAAAAACTCCATTGTTAATAGTTCCAAAGTTTAAAATGTAGGTATCTGTTAAAAATAAAAAAAAAACATTGGTCTATTGTTTTTTTCTACACCCTGTATACAAGAGGGTAGCTAAATATTTTTTAAACTGCGCCATTTTATAAGCTTTTCAACCATACACTACACTATTGCAGTTTGAATCTTAATATGTTTGTTTCAGTGGTTTGAATACTAGAAAACACAGGGAACTTAAAAACTTTTCAAACTATAACTAAAACAAATGTTTCGCTGAATACATGCTTACTATTTGTTTAAAATCTTAACAACATTTGTTTTGAAATTCTTTAACATGTTAAGACAAAGAAAAAAAAACAAAAAATTTAAACATTAATTATTTTGTATTTATACAATTGTTATTATAATTGCAAATTGCTTTTTATTCACGATGTTGATGTTATTTGGCACTTGTTTTGTTTATTTTTTTGCTTCTGTTTGCTTTAGCATGTATGCATGTAAACTATTTATGTAAGTTGTTTATATCAAGCCTCTTGTATTTTCACAATACCTATAACAAATGTGAAATGGTGTATACCGTATGTAAATAAATAAATAAATGATGCAAAAAATCTAATAGTTCACTTTTAATTGGATTGGGCCAAATGTTTTTAAAAAATACTTGATTATGCATGAACATTTACCAAATGATCTTATATTAAAAAAAACATAATAACTGGTTAAAAACCTAAGTATACAAATTGTATGTATTCATTATAAAAGACAAGCAAGCAGTGAAAAAACAGTATGATTACAATCATATCGATTTGAGAACACTCTCTACTTTATTTTATGTTCAAGTTGCCCTCCATTTTCCCGAACACTGGCTCTTTGCTCTTTTCCGAATGGCACGCACAGTAACTTTGTGAGACAACTCATCCCTCACTTTGTTTGCAGTGTCAAATATACGGTCGTGCAGATCCACTTCGTTGGGAACGACTGACTTGTACACCAGGCTCTTCATGTACCCCCAAACATAAAAGTCCATAGGGTTGAGATCCGGAGATCTGGGTGGCCAAGCAAAAGTCCCTCCTCGCCCAATCCAAGTTGGATAGTTTTCATTCAACCACTGCCTTACATTGTTGGAAAAGTGAGGAGGTGAGCCGTCGTGTTGAAAAATTAACTCTTCTCTTTGTTCTCGAGTGAGTTGATCTAGAAGTTGAGGCAAGTTATGTTGTAAAAAATCAAGATTCTTTTCTCCTGATAAGCTTCCATCAATGACATAGGGTCCCATGTAAATATCACCAACTACTCCCGCCCACACGTTTATTGTGAACCGATGCTGAAAAGATAATTCTCTCATAGCTCCTGGATTTTCTGTAGCCAAAACATGCATGTTATGGGAGTTGAAAACACCCTCTCTTGTAAAACTGGCTTCATCTGTCCACAATATTTTTTTGAAAAAGTGATAATCTTCAATGTCTTGGGAGGCATCGACAGAACGTTCTTCTGGATTCAAAGTCATTTGGTTCAAGTGATTGAACCAGGGTGAAATGGTACGGGTGAAACGTATTAGACTTCAAAACATTAGAAACTTTCCAACGAGAAAGGCCAGTAGCTGTAGCTAGCTGTCTAGTACTTAGTTCGGGGTCATCCTGAACCCCGCTAAAATATCTTCATCTGCATAAACATCAATATTAGGACCTACCTCTCTTTTCAACTTATGGAAAGATCCTGTTTCTGTTAAGCGCTGGTGGAGTCTGGAGAACACCTGTGAACTAGGAGTAACACGGTTAGGATAGCGAGCCCTGTACTCCCTCTGTGCCGCTGGCGCATTACCGTCGCACAGCCCGTAGATGAAGTGCATGTCAGCGTATTCGCGATTTGAGAAAGACATGGTTCTAGCATCACTGACAAAGAAGAACTGACTGACGTCAATGTTTTATCTAAGCAGGTATTTGCTTGATCAGAAGATAAAAAATAACATGAAGAAGAAAATTGGGATAATCCATTTTATCTTATCATTATCTAATAGATAAGAATAATTCAAAACACCAATGTTGTTTTGATATTTAGATAACGATTTATGGCCATGTAATGAATAGAAAATTAATTTTTATAATCAAAATAGAGTATTATGACACTAGTAAATTAATACTACTTTGTACGTTTGATTACCCCTTTTTTGTTATAAATTGCCTTTTAACCGTTTTGCTGCACCCCGTGTTTTGGATATTTCAAAACACTAAACCGAAAATTTGCAGATCTAAACCTCAATAGTGTAGTGTATGGTTGGAAAGCTTATAAAATGGTGCAGTTTTTAAAATATTTAGCTACCTTCTTGTATTCAGGGTGTAGAAAAATCCAATGTACCAATGATGTTTTTATTTTTAACAGATACTTGTATTTTAAACTTTGGAACTATTAACAATGGAGTTTTTGTTATTGATCCTTTAAAATTTTCACTTATTCCTATTCAAAATTTAATGTAGAATACGAAAATTACGTCATTTGCTCAAATCCGTTTACAGGTAGTTAAGAAATTGCTGTAATAACCTGTAAAAACGTGGTTATTTTATAAAAAATTAAAATAATTCTTTTTGAAGCCAATTTTTTCGACTTGGAACCTCTTACATGCATCATTACACTTCATTTACTTTGTAATTTCTCCCAAAAGTTTTTTCAACACTGATGACCAGCCACCCTGTATGTGAAGAAAACAGCTGTTTTTACTTTCAAACTTAGAGCATTACTATCTTTAGTTATGATGCGATAAAAATTAGGTAAATCGTGAAAATTAGTTTTCCGTACCATAAACACTTTTGTTCAGCACGCGGAACAAAAGTGTCTTTATGCGCTTGATCGTATTTGTAGCTCGTATAATATGTCAATACTTTCTATTGAACAGATCTGGCATTTTAGCTCATAGTATCCCCTTAAAATTATTTTGAGATGCCAAAAATGTTACGCCTGAGACCATTACTTTCCAAAATTGTAATAAATTACACTGACACCTTCCTGACTACTTATATATTTAAAAATATATTTAAAATAATGTGTTAC
Source organism: Homalodisca vitripennis (assembly GCF_021130785.1). Taxonomy (NCBI): domain Eukaryota; kingdom Metazoa; phylum Arthropoda; class Insecta; order Hemiptera; family Cicadellidae; genus Homalodisca; species Homalodisca vitripennis. Next base: position 124,282,328 of record NC_060215.1, on the reverse strand, counting down.
CCATTATTCCATTAGATCACTTTATATGGGGAGCAAGTTGGTGAAGATGCATGAAGGTTTTCGGTGAGAACATGAGAACAACTTCAATGGACTGATTTTTGTATCCAAAGTTATCTAAGTTAGTACGAACTCATCTTTTTGAATCGTACAGTAGTTTATTGTGTGCAATGAAATTGACGGAACTCGTAAAGTCAGTATTTGAATCACTTTCATTTATGGACTGTAGGTCGTTATTGAATTGAAACGATAGTGATCATTGTTCTATTCTAGCGTCCAATGAGATAATATTGAAATTACAAATTCACGGTAATCATCTTCTATCAACTTCCATAAAACTCGGGTGTAAATCACTGATAATGTCTTCGATAATTGACAGGTAATACAACGCAGAATATACCATTTTCAGTTCATTCCATCCTAACGAAGTTTTAAGATTGCATCAGTATGTATAAACTAGCTATATTCCTTGTTGTATTATTGGCTGCTACTGAAGTAATGGACAGTCGTCCTTGTCGTACCTTGTGTGAGAAGGTAAGTTATAAGAATATGGTATATTCATAAATGTATTGCCAGTTATTTTAGCAATGATCATTCACGTTTAGCAAAATATATATTATATATATATATATATATATATATATATCGTTCAACAACCGTTATAATAGCCAAGAATATAAATGCGACCCTTGTAACAGTGAACGGCTATTTTGTTTAACAGTCAATAAAGATACGGACACGAGTTATACCGTTTTGTGATTTAATGTAAAAAACATTAATGTTTTAGATATCTATTTAACAGTCTATATTATTAATTAAATTAGATCACATATGATACATGATAGCTCACTAATTAGCTACGGAATGCTTAAAACCTCTTTAAGTTGAAGGATTGAATAGATAAAGGATGTGATTTAATTTAATAGTTTTAAAATCCTGAAAATGTAATGAAAAGTGATTTTTTACAGTATGAAATTAGTTAAGAATTACAATGTATAATAAGACTGGTGTATCTAAGTATATTCCGTAACTGAAAGCTAAAATCTAAAAAAGAAACTGACTTCTTTACTAAAGTGATTGTTACAAAAATAATTTTTTTAGAATTTTGTATGTATAATAGGATTAAAAGCAAAACTGAAAAGGTAAAGTAATTTTTCATTAAAGTGATTAAAAGCAAAATAATATTGAAAAATAACGATGACAATAATAAAATAACACACTATTGGGCATGTTATTGCTGATGTATCAAATTATCACAATTTCAAATATTTCTATCTTTTTAAATAATCATATTCAAGTTATGATACATTTCTTGTTGAATTATTTTATATAATCAATATAACGAAATCTATTTTGATAAAGGCTTTGAACTGCCCATCTCTATACTTCAACCCTCCCGCCCCGTAATATTATAGATTCGAACAAACCTCTTATCGGTAACTAATTATTCACCAATTAGTAAGTTTGTAGTTTAAAATTTATTAGGAAAAACTTATCAACGACGCAAATCAGGGAAGTTTTGGTAAATGTGGTAAAGTATTATCTCAGTAGTCCATTCCGATTTGCTAACCCAGTCCTGGACAGTTTGAGTTCCAATAAACGTTTCAGACCGATTTCGATGTTGTCATATCAAATATATTGGAAAGATATTTTGAAAACATTATCAAATTATAACTAAAATAGTTTAGTTAACAAAAGATATTGGTTTAGAAATGACAAAAATAAGTCATGTGCACTATTTAGTATATCTGTAAAAAATCTTTAAGTCCGTGGATTTGCAGTTATTTCTTGATTATCCCGTTACAATTTTTAAATGTTAAAGCAATGCGACAATTGATTCCCTAGTTTCTTCGACGGTAGGCAACAAATAATGGCAGAGTGGAGAGTGATACTCTGAAAGTTGTGCAGGGAAGCACACTTGGTCCATTGTGATTTCTTATTTATACAAGCAACATTTCTAAAGTCAACTTGTAAAGTAAATTGTTTCTTCTCACCGATGACATTGCTCTGGTAGGCTCGGACTCCGCGGGGGACCAGGCGTTCTGCCAAGCGGCCGAGGCCCTAACGAAGGTACAAAATTGGCTTAACCGTAACACTCTTGCAGTACATGTAGATAAAACTGAGTACCTTCCTATTTATCTATGTAATGAACCTAGTCCTGGGATACGGAGGTTGTGCTCCTACGGTGATTCGTGGAAACATTTGCTGAAATTAAACACTATGAGGAATGATTTTACAATAAGTAAATGAACTTACTTTAAAATATTAGGACCTAGATCAGGAAGTGAGATATCTGCAGGTAAACGTGATAGCTGACAAGCGTTGCTAAAAGGTGACCATTTTAATGAGCTCCTTTTTTTATAATATTGCAGCTGCTGCCTGACAACTACACCCAGTGCTTAAGCTGTCACTTGGCTTAATCACATAAAACTTTGTGTCCTGAAGCAATATATTAGTCACTTGATGTATGAGATATTTAAATGTAAGCTTTTTGTAAATTTTCAAAAGGGCATTACAGAAACGATAGAGCCTTGTAAAAAAAGCTGCATAAGATGACTTTTTATTGAAAGTGTGTGTGAGAATAATGTGATAACTGGAAGCTTATAATTTAATTTAAGGTTAGAGCATTCATATTTTGAATTTTTCATACATATACTATGTAGAAACTATAAAATATGGTAGGCAATGAAAACCTTTTCCCTATCTTTTCATATTAAAAAGAATTACGGTTTTTTTCAAGTACATGAAAAATATATACAAACAGTGTATTCTTCTAATATAAACTCCTCACAGCAACACGCATATTGATGTTGTTTTCAAAAGTCTTACATAAAATCTGTGTCTATTAGGACATACCGTTTGCTTTGACTCATGAATCAGAAATAAATATAAAAAGTACAAAACTATATTTTATAACTTACCTATAAAAGGATCAAAATTTCAATATTATTAATTTGTAAAACTATTATCATAATATCCTATCTGCCTTTTATATTATAGAATAAGAATGCATGGAACTCAACACGTACTACAAATCATACAAGAACAGCGATGATATATTAATAATACACCGTATTGTGCAAAAATATTACTATCTCATTGATATATATAGTTACTTAAATAAATGACTTACAGTGCTAAAAATGAAGAATGATGCATACATAA